>NC_134568.1:157798176-158101176 GCF_050947875.1 Dermacentor variabilis | reverse complement strand
CTCCTAAAAAAAAATTATATATCCTCAATTATGTGTGGCCACACATGTGCAGGTCATAAATACCAGGTTCTCTAGCCGAGTGCCATCCATGCGGTATAACCGAGCTCAGATTGGTCCACCTTGACTGATCAAATAGGGCACCACTGTAGGTTAAATGAGGCGTACAACTCCTGCGGGACCCGCCGTGGTTGCTCAGTGGTCATGGTGTTAGACTGCTGAGCACGAGGTCGCGGGATCGGACCCCGGCCACGGCGGCCGCATTTCGATGGGGGCGAAATGCGAAAACACCCGTGTACTTAGAATTAGGTGCACGTTAAAGAACCCCACGTGGTCGAAATTTTCGGAGTCCTCCACTACGGCGTGCATAATCAGAAAGTGGTTTTGTCACGCAAAACACCATAATTCAATTTTTAATTTAACTCCTGCGGGGACGGTAGAGTATCCGTCTCCAGTGCAAGAGGACCGTGATTCAAATCCCGGTGCCGCGCAATTCTCCACCGGGAAATACAAAAAAAAACGTGTGTTGAGAAAATTGCACAAACAGGCCTGGAGTGCGGCCTGATCCCGGTGACCAGAACCGGTAACGCACTCTCTCACCAGAGCAGGATTGGCCACCCTGGTGCAGTACTTGGCCACAACCTCCTATATGAATACAACAATCAAATCCCGGCCCTCAGTCCCCAGCAGCCGCGAAGCAACTGACCACGGCGGCGGTCAGATCTGTAACGCTGCAGAGGGTGCTCAGAATACCTGGCTCCGGACAGGCCGCCATTGGAATCTGAACCTGGCAACGTTTAACGTTAGAACGCTATCTAGTGAGGCGAGTCTAGCAGTGTTATTGGAGGAATTAGAGGGTAGTAAATGGGATATAATAGGACTCAGTGAGGTTAGGAGGACAAAAGAAGCATATACAGTGCTAAAAAGCGGGCATGTACTGTGTTACAGGGGCTTAGCGGAGAGACGAGAACTAGGAGTCGGATTCCTGATTAATAAGGAAATAGCTGGTAACATACAGGAATTCTATAGCATTAACGAGAGGGTGGCAGGTTTTGTTGTGAAACTTAATAAGAGGTACAAATTGAAGGTGGTATAAGTCTATGCCCCTACATGCAGTCATGATGACCAGGAAGTCGAAAGCTTTTATGAAGACGTGGAATCGGCGATGGGTAAAGTGAAAACAAAATACACTATACTGATGGGCGACTTCAATGCCAGGGTAGGCAAGAAGCAGGCTGGAGACAAGTCAGTGGGGGAATATGGCATAGGCTCTAGGAATAGCAGAGGAGAATTATTAGTAGAGTTTGCAGAACAGAATAATATGCGGATAATGAACACCTTTTTCCGCAAGCGGGTTAGTCGAAAGTGGACGTGGAGGAGCCCGAATGGTGAGACTAGAAATGAAATCGACTTCATACTCTGCGCGAACCCTGGCATCATACAAGATGTAGACGTACTCGGCAAGGTACGCTGCAGTGACCATAGGATGGTAAGAACTCGAATTAGCCTAGACTTGAGGAGGGAACGGAAGAAACTGGTACACAAGAAGCCAATCAATGAGTTAGCGGTAAGAGGGAAACTAGAGGAATTCCGGATCAAGCTACAGAACAGGTATTCGGCTTTAACTCAGGAAGAGGACCTTAGTGTTGAAGCAATGAACGACTATCTCATGGGAACCATTAAGGAGTGCGCAATAGAAGTCGGTGGTAACTCCGTTAGACAGGAAACCAGTAAGCTATCGCAGGAGACGAAAGATCTGATCAAGAAACGCCAATGTATGAAAGCCTCTAACCCTACAGCTAGAATAGAACTGGCAGAACTTTCTAAGTTAATCAACAAGCGTAAGACAGCGGACATCAGGAACTATAATATGGATAGAATTGAACAGGCTCTCAGGAACGGAGGAAGCCTAAAAACAGTGAAGAAGAAACTAGGAATAGGCAAGAATCAGATGTGTGCGTTAAGAGACAAAGCCGGCAATATCGTTACTAATATGGATGAGATAGTTCAAGTGGCTGAGGAGTTCTATAGAGATTTATACAGTACCAGTGGCACCCACGACGATAGTGGAAGAGAGAATAGCCTAGAGGAATTCGAAATCCCACAGGTAACGCCAGAAGAAGTAAAGAAAGCCTTAGGAGCTATGCAAAGGGGGAAGGCACCTGGGGAGGATCAGGTAACAGCAGATTTGTTGAAGGATGGTGGTCAGATTGTTCTAGAGAAACTGACCACCCTGTATACGCAATGCCTCATAACCTCGAGCGTACCTGAATCTTGGAAGAACGCTAACATAATCCTAATCCATAAGAAAGGGGACGCCAATGACTTGAAAAATTATAGACCGATCAGCTTACTGTCCGCTGCCTACAAAGTATTTACTAAGGTAATCGTAAATAGAATCAGGAACACCTTAGACTTCTGTCAACCAAAGGACCAGGCAGGATTCCGTAAAGGCTACTCAACAATAGACCATATTCACACTATCAATCAAGTGATAGAGAAATGTGCAGAATATAACCAACCGTTATATATAGCTTTCATTGATTACGAGAAAGCGTTTGATTCAGTCGAAACCTCAGCAGTCATGGAGGCATTACGGAATCAGGGTGTAGATGAGCCATATGTAAAGATACTGGAAGATATCTATAGCGGCTCCACAGCCACCGTAGTCCTCCACAAAGAAAGCAACAAAATCCCTATAAAGAAAGGCGTCAGACAGGGAGATACGATATCTCCAATGCTATTCACAGCATGTTTACAGGAGGTATTCAGAGGCCTGGAGTGGGAAGAATTGGGGATAAAAGTTGATGGAGAATACCTTAGCAACTTGCGATTCGCTGATGATATTGCCTTGCTTAGTAACTCAGGAGACCAATTGCAATGCATGCTCACTGACCTGGAGAGGCAAAGCAGAAGGGTGGGTCTGAAAATTAATCTGCAGAAAACTAAAGTAATGTTTAACAGGCTCGGAAGAGAACAGCAGTTTACGATAGGTAGCGAAGCACTGGAAGGGGTAAGGGACTACATCTACTTAGGGCAGGTAGTGACCACGGATCCGGATCATGAGACTGAAATAACCAGAAGAATAAGAATGGGCTGGGGTGCGTTTGGCAGGCATTCTCAAATCATGAACAGCAGGATGCCACTATCCCTCAAAAGGAAAGTGTATAACAGCTGTGTGTTACCAGTACTCACATATGGGGCAGAAACCTGGAGACTTACGAAAAGGGTTCTGCTGAAATTGAGGACGACGCAACGAGCTATGGAAAGAAGAATGATGGGTGTGACATTAAGGGATAAGAAAAGAGCAGATTGGGTGAGGCAACAAACGCGGGTAAACGACATCTTAGTTGAAATCAAGAAAAAGAAATGGGCATGGGCCGGACATGTAATGAGGAGGGAAGATAACCGATGGTCACTAAGGGTTACGGACTGGATTCCAAGGGAAGGGATGCGTAGCAGGGGGCGGCAGAAAGTTAGGTGGGCGGATGACATTAAGACGTTTGCAGGGACAACATGGCCACAATTAGTACATGACCGGGGTAGTTGGAGAAGTATGGGAGAGGCCTTTGCCCTGCAGTGGGCGTAACTAGGCTGATGATGAGGATGATGATATATATATATATATATATATATATATATATATATATATATATATATATATATATATATATATATATATATATATATATATATATATATATATATGTGTGTGTGTGTGTGTGTGTGTGTGTGAGAAGAAATTTAGAGATTGGGAGTAGGCAAAAAGAAATGTACACCTCATCAACTTTTGTCTCTAACAGTCTGTAGATGAAGAATGCACGATTATAAATAGATATCGACTGTATTCTATAGGTAGTCTATAGAGCGGAAGTATAGAAAAAGAAACAAACATCTTATCGACTTTCTTCTATGCAGAAGCTATAAACCGGGAGTAGACCAAAAGAAATCGAAACCTTATCGACTCTCGTCTATAGACAAAGATTAGGCCAAATTATATAGAGGCTATATCGTCTTTCGTCTGTAGGTAATCTACAGATGGGAAGTCGAGAAAAAGAAACAAACTCCTTATCGACATTTTTCTATATACCTTCTGTAGAATGCGAGTAGACAAAAATTACAGTATGTAGACTTTGTATCAACAAAAGCCTAAATCTATAGAAATGCAAAGTCGTCTATAGGAAGTCTACAGACTTTCTATAGACAGTCAAAACTCATTTTTGTAGAGGAATATTCGGAACTAGATGAAGCATGTGTATGCTGCAGTAAAATCCGGAGTCCAGTCAGTAGATCCTAATGGAATGCGAAGAGAGTCAGCCAGTGAGAACAGCAGGTAGCGTAAACTTTCCAGAAGCGCTTGCGTTTAAAAGTGGACGTTAGTGTCAGTTGGTCGGTAGTCGAGATACGCAAGAGACGTTTAGAGTATTGGTGAAAAAAAAGCAGAGACGAGAGCGATACGACCCGATCTGAAAGTCATAGTTAGCGGTACAAGATACATATTGAAGGTCCAAAAAAAAAAAGATTAAGGAGATGTATTCAAATATGTTAGATAATAAACATGCATAGCATGCCTGATTAAATCGAACAGGCTATAGGTTACTGTTTGTCACCGCCCCGTTTCAAAGGGGTTGTCATTAAATCGCATTCATCATCATCATATAGGGTACTCCGTTCAGGGTGGAGACATTCATTGTTGAGTTGCGTGCCACCGATTTTGAGCGGTTCCGCCATTGAGGTGCCCACATCTTCGCTCGCGCGTGTGCCAGAACAAGCTCGCCCAGTGGATTGGTCTACGCACTCTCAAACAGATGCCGGGATGTTGCGTACCCGTGTGCACGAATGACCCCAGGAATGGCCACAGAATGCATGTATTTCTGAAAGAGCCACAACGAAGGCTTCTCTGGATGGTCGAAATCAAGAGAGACAAGTGGCAACCCACGAAGTACTCACGCGTATGCGATGTGCGTACGTAAACGCTCGATTCGGCGCGCCTTTCCAGGCACGTGCAAAGTTTTTCACACAGTTGAGCAACCAGCTAGCGTTCATCCCAAGAAAAGAAAGGCCGCTTGAAGAATTATACAAGCACTTTAATACGAAAGTTCAGAAGCTCGAAAACAGCTTGACAACTTTTGGTAAGAGTGTCAAGTTTCTAAACGAAGATCAAATACAAGCCCTGTTAAGAAATAGCCACCACGTCTTAGTGAAAATTCTGCCGAAATATGGTTCAAATGATGTCTTTGTAATTGATCATGTACTGACCCTTTACTTTGAAATAAACGGTCCAATGGGGCAGATCCGTGGCCAAATAAGTTACGCTCTGTCTGCCGTATTCTTTTTTCTACAAAATATTTGATAACCACCGCCGTCTTCCTGGCACGAACCCATCGCCTTAGCCTAGTGCCTACGCGCGGCGCTGTTCAGGTAGCGGGTTCATTTCCGGTTGCTACAGGTGGAATTAGGGCGAAATGTAAAAACGCTCTCGCACTTATATTAAGGTGCGCGATAAGTAACTCTTGGTGGGTAGGAATCAATTCTGAGTCCCTTAAAACGGCGTGCTTATAGTTAGGTCATGGTTTTCGTACATAAAACTCGTTAATTTCTCTCGTTTTGTTTTCGTGGCACTAAGCGCAGTAAAATCATTTGCGGCATCAAAGTCTCATTATTTAAATGAAGCGTTCTTTAAAAAGATTTCAATCCTTAGTCCGGAACAATACAAAACCAAAAGAGTCTCACCACGGGAAAAGGCAGTAAAAGGATCTTTCAGTGTCAGAAAACACCATGACATGTGCAAAAAAAAAAAAAAAGCCAACAATTACGTTGCTTCCTAATGCGAAATCTGAGCCCAGCTCTTCAGCTGTTTCGGCTTTTCGATATATTGAGACAAAGAATTCGAGCAAGACATGTAGATATACTTAGAGAAAACATTTTATTCTTCACACCATATTCCTTCTTCAATAAGCAATCCACTCCCAGTTCTTGATTGTCGTGAAGGAAGCTTTGTGGTCGGAGTAACAGATGTATATATGCTATAGACTTGCTGCACCAACGCCTGGTTCGGCGTAGCGCACCTCTGGATTCTGGCGGAGACGGCGCTGGTCCTCTGCTCGGGCAGCTCGTTTAGCAGCAGCGGCAGACGAAGGACTTCCACCGGTTGCCTCGCTCATGGCTCAGAAAGAACTGGATGAGAATAAACTGTTTATATAGGCAGACGGATTATATTATAATATAAACAATCTGTGAGCCTCGGACAATCCGTCTCATGCGGAGAACTTCGCACCAGCCGCCGCAAATGGAGCGTAGCTTGGCGTAACTGCCTCGCTTATCGGGAGGCAGCACGCAGGCGCATAGGGAAGGTGCGCGGCGACGAGATGGCAGCGACTGACTGACGCCGCTGACACTGCTGTCGAGTCAACTGAAGGTGGCTCCATAGATAAAGACATTCAACAAGAGCGGACACTCCCATAGAGCCCAGCGGCTGAATTGACTGTAGCGCATCAATCAGATGGAATTAACTCTTTCCGGTTTCGGTTTTGGGCGCGCGCATTTTGAACGCTACTTAGCACGCGCTACACCGGCTGCGCTACTCGGCGCATCATTTTTTTTTTTTTTTTGCTTCTGCTGCTCCATCGCTCGGGGTTTTATTGCGGAATGGTTTATTTGATTAAAATGACTGCGAACGATCTTTACAAGCCTCCATCGAATCTGTGCCACGCACAATTTCATAAAGTAGACGCAAAACGCATTGTAAATGAGGAAATGTTTATTTGGCTCTATATAAATGCTCATTCCGGGATTTTCGTGCCTTCATCGAATGCTGTGGCACAAGGTAAGCAGTAGCAGTTCCCGTATCAAGCTCCACCGGACAGCATCAGGTGAAAAAAGTAAAATACAAGCATGTGTCATGCAGTGGCGAACGGCGGCCGCTATGCGTTTCGGCGTGGGCAGCAACACATCATCAAGATCAGCCGCCACCGAGCCGGCGCCCTGATTGCCGCCGCACAGGGGTGGCATTGGAGGAGGAGCGAAGAGCTAGAGCAAGGCTCGCTCCGTGCGTGAGAGATGGCGCCATGAGCGCGCGCAGGTAGAGCAGCGCGCTCGCCCCGGCGACGGAGCTGTTTACGGCGAGGGATGACGGCGGCGCGAAACGCAAGAACGAGCGCCAAAAAGCTGCCCTCTAAAAAAACGAAGAGATTCAGTTGTTGTTTTGCAATTATATAATAAAGTGAAATGACTAGCAATGGAACGCCCTAAGTGCTAAGGCTTGGAAGAAATTTTATTCGGGTTATATTATGCGAAAATATTTTTACAACCGAGAGGCATCCGTGTTCTGCCGAGGAGTACGCACTGACATAGTGTACGCTGTGCAGACGACGCGGTTGTCGCCACCTTGTAAGAAACGGCGGGCGGGGAGGACATCGAGGCACCCTAGCTCGCAACTCGAGCGCTGGTTCCCCATAGTGGTGACACTTATAGGCGAGATAAGCAGATGATCGCCTCAGCGATATGGCCAATCACAGAAGACACTTAGCCAGATAAACTTTGTGTAGCGTGGGTGGGGGCTCAAAAGAGAACAGCCGTCAAGTTGTTCTCGCAGGCAAGCATGTTGATTAAAGTAGAAAAAAGGTTATTAACCGATCGCGTAAAAGTAATCGACCTGCACATTGTCTCGCGTATTAACGTCGCCTCTTCATGGAGGTGAGTTTCCTTCAATTTTTTTTTATTTTAGCGTATCACTTCCTTGGCCTATATGTAAAGTGAAGGCAATTTCTCAACTGGCCTCTAACTCAGTTGCGCACATACTATACGTTCTACCTTAATGCCTTTTCGACTAGCGCCATTACAACGTTTTGTTAAATCTTCCGGCGGTGATATCTTCTTTCGTTTTCTTGTCTTTTTGCCGAATTGCCCTACGGGTTTAGGGCTATAGACGCAGCTTAATTTCCTCGAAACAAGTAGGCGCTGTTTAGCTGCGAAGCAGGTGAGATATGACGAGACGAAAAGCAGGACTCGACTCGGTCGCGCACAAACTAGGGCCACTTCCTTCCACGCTTTCCTGATATTAAGCCTTTACCCATAACTATGCTCCTTAACGAGCCGCATCTCGGCGCTTGCGTCGTATGCGCGTGAGCGGCCCCGTTCCTGACGCTGCGATGATAAGCATGGCGCTGATTACCTGTCATTCCTAACATTCAGTACACCTGTCAGCATGTCGGAAGGTGGTATACGCTATATACACCTTAATCACGCGCGCACTTTCGGGCTTCAAATATCGGCGCCTGCCTTAAACGTTGCCGCTGCCAAACCGTGTGTGGGCGATCATGCTCTGCTTCGTTTACATTGCCGGAATCTGCTCCATCCAACTTCAAAGTACACTAATTCGGAAATCTACACCAATCGAATCTCGCCCAGGTAGCACAAAAGAGATACGTAACGTTTTCGTAGCGTTTATCCAAGACGATAAAAACGGGTTAAAGAAGACACGAATGAGAGAACTTCGGCGGGAAAACGTCGTATATCTCTGCTAATGTCCGGCTTAATTACTTTCTTGAGACGATCTAGAACAGGTCTGCAAGACGTACTCGAAAAGCTGGTCTAGAAATAGGATTGGGAAAGACACAAGTAATCCCTTTGCCAAAACTATTCGTAACCAATTTCTAAACGTTTTCAGGACGTTATCAAAAAGCTGGTCTAGAAGCGGTCTTGAAAGGTTTACGATCATCTGAAGCTAATTTTCGCGGGTGACGGGCGCGATCAGACATCGTTGTTCAAAACACGCGTTTATAGTTTCGCCTCACGCGACTGGCCTATGCCGCGCAGACGTCGTCAGCCGCACCCGTTGGCACGGCCTAGGCCGATCGCGTGAGGTGAAACTGATCGGGCGTTTCGAACAACGATCTCCAATCGCGCCCCAGATGAGTAGAAGCGTCGGTGTTGACTGTAAGAGGCATGGCGCAGTGCCAAGCACTGTTCCCCGCATGGCCGGCGCATCCTCTACCAAGTCGCACGAAAATGAGCCTGTTAGGAATAATAAATCCTTAATACCGCCTTTAGTAAGCTACGATGCTTACAATCACAATGGGAATGACATCCTGCAAAGAATAAATGGCCATATCTTGGCAGGTGGCCAGACCAAGCCCTTCATGCCAAGAGTGCATGAAATGAGAACATTGTGACAAAGCAAAAACACTTTATTAAAATGTAATGCTTATGCAAGGTTCGAACAAACTGTGTGAGAAATGCAAATAGAAGTAAAAGTACATCAACAATGACAAAAGTCGCAGAAAGGATTCGTAATGAACTCGAAAGTGAACATTCCCTAGCACATAAACAAAATTCCAAGTACACATACAAAAATGAACAGAAAAACCTGGAGTGTACTAAAGTGTCTAATTTATCATAGTAAAGTGCGCGTGCTATTAGATGGACTAGAGTTATGCAGAAGTGACATCGGAGCGAATGGAAGAAGTAGGCTGAAAAATGCAAGAGTATGAATTGGATGGTAACTGCCTCCAAGCAATGTTACCAATCATCTAGAAGCTTGAAAAGAGCACAAAAAGAAATACCACCGCATACCATCATAAAACAATCCTGCGACAGAAATAAAAAAAATGGGAACAAAGCAAAATTGGAAATATTGCCTTTAGGATATATCAAAGAAGGTAATGGCGAGAAAAAATAACCATACAACAAAAAAGCAATAAAGTAAAATTAGTACAGAATACTTAAACGGGGGATTCAGTGTAACAAGTGAACACTACTGTCGTACAGCGAACGATGAGACAGCAATGCTGCATCTTGCCACTCCAGAACGTGAGAAATGAATATGCAAGCCTCATATTAGAAACTTACATAAACATGGAAATAAACTGGAATGCACTGGAAGCTGCATTTGTGTAACAAAGGAAGCAATGGTCATAATAAATAGTAAGTGTTTTATCTAAAAAGCCCTTTACAAGAGGCAAAGTTGTACCTTTCTGGTTAAAATAAAGTTGCAACGAATAATTTGCAAACCAGCAAATACATTAATTAGCACACTGACATGTCACACTTTGCGCACATCTCCAGTTTCCTAAAGTAAAAAAAAGCACTCTGAATGAGAAAAACGTTTAACACATGTAACCCAGAGCAAATTCTTTGCCAGTTCACTCACACTTTCACATTTAAAAACATTTGCCAGAAAGTCCAGGCACAGTTCCACTGATGTTTACCAATTCACCCCCACTTTCACGTCCAAAAATATTTGGCACACAGTTCAGGCAGAGCTTCATAGATAAACAGCTTGAGAGCACCCTACTGATTATTGTGCAGTCCCGCTGCTGGAAATAGAACTGCCGCACATGCTGGTAGTGGTTTCAATGTAGACACACTTGCTGCCCTGGACAGGTATGCTCAGATATCTGCACTGGTGCTCCATTTTGTCGAAGTAGACATCGATGCACTACGCTGGTAATTGAAATGTTTTGAATGCACAAGTATTGGCTTCACCAGAAAGACTTGCCCACATACCACCGCTGGCATATATATGCACTTGCTCTTCGCTCAGTAGCATTGAACTTAAAGTGTTCCCTATGTGGGAGCCATGTGTAAAACCGGTGTCGCACGACCACTCTCGATCGCGATCAAGCCCGATCCGGATCGAAATTATCGATGCGACTGGCTCACTCTCGTAGCTTGCGCAGAGGAGCCAATCACGACCGAGAAATTCGATTTGTAACGGACTGGATAGCGGCTAAAAGAGCCCCGTGTGAAATCGGTATCAAATAATGCACAGACGTACGCTAGGAAAATGTGTTGCACAAGGACAAAGAACTGCGACATGCCCTGTTGTGCGAAGCGCGCTAACAGAACACATGTATATATATATAAAAAAAAACTGCGAGAGCGCTTCGCGAACTCCATGCGCACACATGGCACCCGCACGAACTCGGCAGGCCACCGTAAAGCGCGAAGGGCGCACAGCGTACATTCCGACACATGTCCCAAACTGCAAACAATCGTACTACCTAAAGCACACAAGTTATTTTATACCAAGGGCATACTCGACTCACGTATGCAGTATGTACAAGCGAGTTATGCAGCGTACATGCTGTATCCATTCGCCAAATAGTAAAATTGATAACAAGCACAAAGCTACAAGGGACTCAATACATCACTACCATTTGAGGCGTCAAATAAAATCGAATTTGGCCGTTTCATGTATTGGACACAATATATGGACACATGTGGTATCCGGTAATACCATGAAATACCCATCACGTGGATAAAGGGGGCGAAAACACAATCGAGAACCTGAAGCGCAAACGATAAAAGCACGGTATGGTGCACGCAAAATTCTGTCAGTGCGCTGTAGCGCGAGGGAAGAAAATAGGGCGAGCACTTGACCTCACCTTTTGGGATACCGCACTAGTACTGAATCATTAAAAAAAGCCTGTTTGAACCAGTTCCCTTGTCTGCAACACTCTTGCTAAACGGGAGACTAAAATACCACGATGACGGCTCTATTGCGGAGATCGGCAAGGTGCGCACAGACAGAAATTTTGCCGCCTTTCTTCGCATTCTGCAAAATGCTTTCTTGTTAGGATCACGCATAGCGGCCAACCCCGACGCTAGGGACACACAGGCACGATTTCGTCCCTCTAACTTTCGTCCTTCTACTGCCCTTAACGCCTTAATTACAGCGTCAGTGAAAAGGCGCCTCACATAACATGACAATGAACTTGAAGAGCTGATTAGTGCCCTCCACTCCGCGCCCTCCAATTGAAAACACTACTGATTTCCAAATTAAACTACACAAACAGATCGCACAACCCAAACTAATCACAGAACGTCTTTTTCTTGACGGCAAAACCCTGCAACACTTACATGACAAAGGGCAGCGGCAGCACATTCAGAACAGCCGCTATCATACCATAGTGCCGTGCGAGTGCGATAACGCAACTATGCCCGGCTTCACGAATAACGTGGCCGCCTTGGTCACATAACAATTGAAAACACTACTGATTTCCAAATTAAAACCACACAAACATATCGCACAACCCAAACTGATCACAGAATATCGTTTTCTTGACAGCAAAACACTGCAACACTTACATAGCAAAGGGCAGCGGCAGCACTTTCAGAACAGCCGCAAACACAGCACAGCGCAATGCGAGTGCGGTGACGCGACGACGCCATGACGACGCGACTATGCCCGGCTCGCCCGGCTGCCCGGCATCACGAATCACGTGGCCACCTTGGTCACATGATTTGACGACGGTATCGCCACCTTGCGCAAGGTTGGATCGCGTTGATGGGTTGTTGAATATTGTAGAAGCCGCTAAAGAGGCTGACGCGCCGTGGCGTGGCGGTGGCGTTTTGAGTCGTTTGCAAAACGTATTCACCCCTCGTTTTTAAGCTGTCTGGCTTCCAACGTTATCAAAACGTATTCACCCCTCGTTTTTAAGCTATCTTGTTTGGAACGTCTTTGATGCGTCGATTTTGGTCAAAAATCCGTTTCAGACGTTGAATCCCTTAATACGACGTTTTCAAGACTTTGTGTGCTACCTGGGCCCAGGTAGCACAAAAGAGATACGTAATGTTTTCGTAGCGTTTATCCAAGACGATAAAAACGGGTTAAAGAAGACACGAATGAGAGAACTTCGGCGGGAAAACGTCGTATATCTCTGCTAATGTCCGGCTTAATTACTTTCTTGAGACGATCTAGAACAGGTCTGCAAGACGTACTCGAAAAGCTGGTCTAGAAATAGGATTGGGAAAGACACAAGTAATCCCTTTGCCAAAACTATTCGTAACCAATTTCTAAACGTTTTCAGGACGTTATCAAAAAGCTGGTCTAGAAGCGGTCTTGAAAGGTTTACGATCATCTGAAGCTAATTTTCGCGGGTGACGGGCGCGATCAGACATCGTTGTTCAAAACACGCGTTTAAAGTTTCGCCTCACGCGACTGGCCTATGCCGCGCAGACGTCGTCAGCCGCACCCGTTGGCACGGCCTAGGCCAATCGCGTGAGGTGAAACTGATCGGGCGTTTCGAACAACGATCTCCAATCGCGCCCCAGATGAGTAGAAGCGTCGGTGTTGACTGCAAGAGGCATGGCGCAGTGCCAAGCACTGTTCCCCGCATGGCCGGCGCATCCTCTACCAAGTCGCACGAAAATGAGCCTGTTAGGAATAATAAATCCTTAATACCGCCTTTAGTAAGCTACGATGCTTACAATCACAATGGGAATGACATCCTGCAAAGAATAAATGGCCATATCTTGGCAGGTGGCCAGACCAAGCCCTTCATGCCAAGAGTGCATGAAATGAGAACATTGTGACAAAGCAAAAACACTTTATTAAAATGTAATGCTTATGCAAGGTTCGAACAAACTGTGTGAGAAATGCAAATAGAAGTAAAAGTACATCAACAATGACAAAAGTCGCAGAAAGGATTCGTAATGAACTCGAAAGTGAACATTCCCTAGCACATAAACAAAATTCCAAGTACACATACAAAAATGAACAGAAAAACCTGGAGTGTACTAAAGTGTCTAATTTATCATAGTAAAGTGCGCGTGCTATTAGATGGACTAGAGTTATGCAGAAGTGACATCGGAGCGAATGGAAGAAGTAGACTGAAAAATGCAAGAGTATGAATTGGATGGTAACTGCCTCCAAGCAATGTTACCAATCATCTAGAAGCTTGAAAAGAGCACAAAAAGAAATACCACCGCATACCATCATAAAACAATCCTGTGACAGAAATAAAAAAAATGGGAACAAAGCAAAATTGGAAATATTGCCTTTAGGATATATCAAAGAAGGTAATGGCGAGAAAAAATAACCATACAACAAAAAAGCAATAAAGTAAAATTAGTACAGAATACTTAAACGGGGGATTCAGTGTAACAAGTGAACACTACTGTCGTACAGCGAACGATGAGACAGTAATGCTGCATCTTGCACTCCAGAACGTGAGAAATGAATATGCAAGCCTCATATTAGAAACTTACATAAACATGGAAATAAACTGGAATGCACTGGAAGCTGCATTTGTGTAACAAAGGAAGCAATGGTCATAATAAATAGTAAGTGTTTTATCTAAAAAGCCCTTTACAAGAGGCAAAGTTGTACCTCTCTGGCAAAAATAAAGTTGCAATGAATAATTTGCATACCAGCAGATACATTAATTAGCACACTGACATGTCACACTTTGCGCACATCTCCAGTTTCCTAAAGTAAAAAAAAGCACTCTGAATGAGAAAAACGTTTAACACATGTAGCCCAGAGCAAATTCTTTGCCAGTTCACTCACACTTTCACATTTAAAAACATTTGCCACAAAGTCCAGGCACAGTTCCACTGATGTTTACCAATTCACCCCCACTTTCACGTCCAAAAATATTTGGCACACAGTCCAGGCAGAGCTTCATAGATAAACAGCTTGAGAGCACCCTACTGATTATTGTGCAGTCCCGCTGCTGGAAATAGAACTGCCGCACATGCTGGTAGTGGTTTCAATGTAGACACACTTGCTGCCCTGGACAGGTATGCTCAGATATCTGCACTGGTGCTCCATTTTGTCGAAGTAGACATCGATGCACTACGCTGGTAATTGAAATGTTTTGAATGCACAAGTATTGGCTTCACCAGAAAGACTTGCCCACATACCACCGCTGGCATATATATGCACTTGCTCTTCGCTCAGTAGCATTGAACTTAAAGTGTTCCCTATGTGGGAGCCATGTGTAAAACCGGTGTCGCACGACCACTCTCGATCGCGATCAAGCCCGATCCGGATCGAAATTATCGATGCGACTGGCTCACTCTCGTAGCTTGCGCAGAGGAGCCAATCACGACCGAGAAATTCGATTTGTAACGGACTGGATAGCGGCTAAAAGAGCCCCGTGTGAAATCGGTATCAAATAATGCACAGACGTACGCTAGGAAAATGTGTTGCACAAGGACAAAGAACTGCGACATGCCCTGTTGTGCGAAGCGCGCTAACAGAACACATGTATATATATATAAAAAAAAACTGCGAGAGCGCTTCGCGAACTCCATGCGCACACATGGCACCCGCACGAACTCGGCAGGCCACCGTAAAGCGCGAAGGGCGCACAGCGTACATTCCGACACATGTCCCAAACTGCAAACAATCGTACTACCTAAAGCACACAAGTTATTTTATACCAAGGGCATACTCGACTCACGTATGCAGTATGTACAAGCGAGTTATGCAGCGTACATGCTGTATCCATTCGCCAAATAGTAAAATTGATAACAAGCACAAAGCTACAAGGGACTCAATACATCACTACCATTTGAGGCGTCAAATAAAATCGAATTTGGCCGTTTCATGTATTGGACACAATATATGGACACATGTGGTATCCGGTAATACCATGAAATACCCATCACGTGGATAAAGGGGGCGAAAACACAATCGAGAACCTGAAGCGCAAACGATAAAAGCACGGTATGGTGCACGCAAAATTCTGTCAGTGCGCTGTAGCGCGAGGGAAGAAAATAGGGCGAGCACTTGACCTCACCTTTTGGGATA
This sequence comes from Dermacentor variabilis, assembly GCF_050947875.1. NCBI lineage: Eukaryota > Metazoa > Arthropoda > Arachnida > Ixodida > Ixodidae > Dermacentor > Dermacentor variabilis. The sequence goes on along the minus strand of NC_134568.1, from coordinate 158,085,638 downwards.
CCGCACTAGTACTGAATCATTAAAAAAAGCCTGTTTGAACCAGTTCCCTTGTCTGCAACACTCTTGCTAAACGGGAGACTAAAATACCACGATGACGGCTCTATTGCGGAGATCGGCAAGGTGCGCACAGACAGAAATTTTGCCGCCTTTCTTCGCATTCTGCAAAATGCTTTCTTGTTAGGATCACGCATAGCGGCCAACCCCGACGCTAGGGACACACAGGCACGATTTCGTCCCTCTAACTTTCGTCCTTCTACTGCCCTTAACGCCTTAATTACAGCGTCAGTGAAAAGGCGCCTCACATAACATGACAATGAACTTGAAGAGCTGATTAGTGCCCTCCACTCCGCGCCCTCCAATTGAAAACACTACTGATTTCCAAATTAAACTACACAAACAGATCGCACAACCCAAACTAATCACAGAACGTCTTTTTCTTGACGGCAAAACCCTGCAACACTTACATGACAAAGGGCAGCGGCAGCACATTCAGAACAGCCGCTATCATACCATAGTGCCGTGCGAGTGCGATAACGCAACTATGCCCGGCTTCACGAATAACGTGGCCGCCTTGGTCACATAACAATTGAAAACACTACTGATTTCCAAATTAAAACCACACAAACATATCGCACAACCCAAACTGATCACAGAATATCGTTTTCTTGACAGCAAAACACTGCAACACTTACATAGCAAAGGGCAGCGGCAGCACTTTCAGAACAGCCGCAAACACAGCACAGCGCAATGCGAGTGCGGTGACGCGACGACGCCATGACGACGCGACTATGCCCGGCTCGCCCGGCTGCCCGGCATCACGAATCACGTGGCCACCTTGGTCACATGATTTGACGACGGTATCGCCACCTTGCGCAAGGTTGGATCGCGTTGATGGGTTGTTGAATATTGTAGAAGCCGCTAAAGAGGCTGACGCGCCGTGGCGTGGCGGTGGCGTTTTGAGTCGTTTGCAAAACGTATTCACCCCTCGTTTTTAAGCTGTCTGGCTTCCAACGTTATCAAAACGTATTCACCCCTCGTTTTTAAGCTATCTTGTTTGGAACGTCTTTGATGCGTCGATTTTGGTCAAAAATCCGTTTCAGACGTTGAATCCCTTAATACGACGTTTTCAAGACTTTGTGTGCTACCTGGGCCCAGGTAGCACAAAAGAGATACGTAATGTTTTCGTAGCGTTTATCCAAGACGATAAAAACGGGTTAAAGAAGACACGAATGAGAGAACTTCGGCGGGAAAACGTCGTATATCTCTGCTAATGTCCGGCTTAATTACTTTCTTGAGACGATCTAGAACAGGTCTGCAAGACGTACTCGAAAAGCTGGTCTAGAAATAGGATTGGGAAAGACACAAGTAATCCCTTTGCCAAAACTATTCGTAACCAATTTCTAAACGTTTTCAGGACGTTATCAAAAAGCTGGTCTAGAAGCGGTCTTGAAAGGTTTACGATCATCTGAAGCTAATTTTCGCGGGTGACGGGCGCGATCAGACATCGTTGTTCAAAACACGCGTTTAAAGTTTCGCCTCACGCGACTGGCCTATGCCGCGCAGACGTCGTCAGCCGCACCCGTTGGCACGGCCTAGGCCAATCGCGTGAGGTGAAACTGATCGGGCGTTTCGAACAACGATCTCCAATCGCGCCCCAGATGAGTAGAAGCGTCGGTGTTGACTGCAAGAGGCATGGCGCAGTGCCAAGCACTGTTCCCCGCATGGCCGGCGCATCCTCTACCAAGTCGCACGAAAATGAGCCTGTTAGGAATAATAAATCCTTAATACCGCCTTTAGTAAGCTACGATGCTTACAATCACAATGGGAATGACATCCTGCAAAGAATAAATGGCCATATCTTGGCAGGTGGCCAGACCAAGCCCTTCATGCCAAGAGTGCATGAAATGAGAACATTGTGACAAAGCAAAAACACTTTATTAAAATGTAATGCTTATGCAAGGTTCGAACAAACTGTGTGAGAAATGCAAATAGAAGTAAAAGTACATCAACAATGACAAAAGTCGCAGAAAGGATTCGTAATGAACTCGAAAGTGAACATTCCCTAGCACATAAACAAAATTCCAAGTACACATACAAAAATGAACAGAAAAACCTGGAGTGTACTAAAGTGTCTAATTTATCATAGTAAAGTGCGCGTGCTATTAGATGGACTAGAGTTATGCAGAAGTGACATCGGAGCGAATGGAAGAAGTAGACTGAAAAATGCAAGAGTATGAATTGGATGGTAACTGCCTCCAAGCAATGTTACCAATCATCTAGAAGCTTGAAAAGAGCACAAAAAGAAATACCACCGCATACCATCATAAAACAATCCTGTGACAGAAATAAAAAAAATGGGAACAAAGCAAAATTGGAAATATTGCCTTTAGGATATATCAAAGAAGGTAATGGCGAGAAAAAATAACCATACAACAAAAAAGCAATAAAGTAAAATTAGTACAGAATACTTAAACGGGGGATTCAGTGTAACAAGTGAACACTACTGTCGTACAGCGAACGATGAGACAGTAATGCTGCATCTTGCACTCCAGAACGTGAGAAATGAATATGCAAGCCTCATATTAGAAACTTACATAAACATGGAAATAAACTGGAATGCACTGGAAGCTGCATTTGTGTAACAAAGGAAGCAATGGTCATAATAAATAGTAAGTGTTTTATCTAAAAAGCCCTTTACAAGAGGCAAAGTTGTACCTCTCTGGCAAAAATAAAGTTGCAATGAATAATTTGCATACCAGCAGATACATTAATTAGCACACTGACATGTCACACTTTGCGCACATCTCCAGTTTCCTAAAGTAAAAAAAAGCACTCTGAATGAGAAAAACGTTTAACACATGTAGCCCAGAGCAAATTCTTTGCCAGTTCACTCACACTTTCACATTTAAAAACATTTGCCACAAAGTCCAGGCACAGTTCCACTGATGTTTACCAATTCACCCCCACTTTCACGTCCAAAAATATTTGGCACACAGTCCAGGCAGAGCTTCATAGATAAACAGCTTGAGAGCACCCTACTGATTATTGTGCAGTCCCGCTGCTGGAAATAGAACTGCCGCACATGCTGGTAGTGGTTTCAATGTAGACACACTTGCTGCCCTGGACAGGTATGCTCAGATATCTGCACTGGTGCTCCATTTTGTCGAAGTAGACATCGATGCACTACGCTGGTAATTGAAATGTTTTGAATGCACAAGTATTGGCTTCACCAGAAAGACTTGCCCACATACCACCGCTGGCATATATATGCACTTGCTCTTCGCTCAGTAGCATTGAACTTAAAGTGTTCCCTATGTGGGAGCCATGTGTAAAACCGGTGTCGCACGACCACTCTCGATCGCGATCAAGCCCGATCCGGATCGAAATTATCGATGCGACTGGCTCACTCTCGTAGCTTGCGCAGAGGAGCCAATCACGACCGAGAAATTCGATTTGTAACGGACTGGATAGCGGCTAAAAGAGCCCCGTGTGAAACCGGTATCAAATAATGCACAGACGTACGCTAGGAAAATGTGTTGCACAAGGACAAAGAACTGCGACATGCCCTGTTGTGCGAAGCGCGCGAACAGAACACATGTATATATATATAAAAAAAAACTGCGAGAGCGCTTCGCGAACTCCATGCGCACACATGGCACCCGCACGAACTCGGCAGGCCGCCGTAAAGCGCGAAGGGCGCACAGCGTACATTCCGACACATGTCCCAAACTGCAAACAATCGTACTACCTAAAGCACACAAGTTATTTTATACCAAGGGCATACTCGACTCACGTATGCAGTATGTACAAGCGAGTTATGCAGCGTACATGCTGTATCCATTCGCCAAATAGTAAAATTGATAACAAGCACAAAGCTACAAGGGACTCAATACATCACTACCATTTGAGGCGTCAAATAAAATCGACTTTGGCCGTTTCATGTATTGGACACAATATATGGACACATGTGGTACCCGGTAATACCATGAAATACCCATCACGTGGGTAAAGGGGGCGAAAACACAATCGAGAACCTGAAGCGAAAACGATAAAAGCACGGTATGGTGCACGCAAAATTCTGTCAGTGCGCTGTAGCGCGAGGGAAGAAAATAGGGCGAGCACTTGACCTCACCTTTTGGGATACCGCACTAGTACTGAATCATTAAAAAAAAGCCTGTTTGAACCAGTTCCCTTGTCTGCAACACTCTTGCTAAACGGGAGACTAAAATACCACGATGACGGCTCTATTGCGGAGATCGGCAAGGTGCGCACAGACAGAAATTTTGCCGCCTTTCTTCGCATTCTGCAAAATGCTTTCTTGTTAGGATCACGCATAGCGGCCAACCCCGACGCTAGGGACACACAGGCACGATTTCGTCCCTCTAACTTTCGTCCTTCTACTGCCCTTAACGCCTTAATTACAGCGTCAGTGAAAAGGCGCCTCACATAACATGACAATGAACTTGAAGAGCTGATTAGTGCCCTCCACTCCGCGCCCTCCAATTGAAAACACTACTGATTTCCAAATTAAACTACACAAACAGATCGCACAACCCAAACTAATCACAGAACGTCTTTTTCTTGACGGCAAAACCCTGCAACACTTACATGACAAAGGGCAGCGGCAGCACATTCAGAACAGCCGCTATCATACCATAGTGCCGTGCGAGTGCGATAACGCAACTATGCCCGGCTTCACGAATAACGTGGCCGCCTTGGTTACATAACAATTGAAAACACTACTGATTTCCAAATTAAAACCACACAAACATATCGCACAACCCAAACTGATCACAGAATATCGTTTTCTTGACAGCAAAACACTGCAACACTTACATAGCAAAGGGCAGCGGCAGCACTTTCAGAACAGCCGCAAACACAGCACAGCGCAATGCGAGTGCGGTGACGCGACGACGCCATGACCAAGCGACTATGCCCGGCTCGCCCGGCTGCCCGGCATCACGAATCACGTGGCCACCTTGGTCACATGATTTGACGACGGTATCGCCACCTTGCGCAAGGTTGGATCGCGTTGATGGGTTGTTGAATATTGTAGAAGCCGCTAAAGAGGCTGACGCGCCGTGGCGTGGCGGTGGCGTTTTGAGTCGTTTGCAAAACGTATTCACCCCTCGTTTTTAAGCTGTCTGGCTTCCAACGTTATCAAAACGTATTCACCCCTCGTTTTTAAGCTATCTTGTTTGGAACGTCTTAGATGCGTCGATTTTGGTCAAAAATCCGTTTCAGACGTTGAATCCCTTAATACGACGTTTTCAAGACTTTGTGTGCTACCTGGGTGGGAGCATAATTATGACAAATAGGTGTTTATTAAAGCTATATTGGGAGAAGTAATGGAAGAACGAGGAAATAAAAGCCTCATGAAGGAGTAAAAGAAAAGAAAACAATATTTTGTTTTGTGCAGATAAAGATAAAGTGAAATAGGAGCAATCGGCCCCAATTAAAGGCGATCGATTTAGCAGCATATAATAAAATCAGAGTTATTTCCCTCATGCAGCACAGAAATAAGTTATGCAGATCGAACGCACATGATCGATTCAGTGTGAAATGAAGGGTAAGCAAAGATATCTTCGGCTTAAACATATTTTGCTGATAACTAAGAAATACTTAGGCAAGTATGCGCTTGCAATTGCATTTTATTTAATATTGCTTGACTTGAAACGAGCACGATGAGGTGTCCTTCGCCTCGGCAGTTATCCTGCTGATAACGTGTTAGTGAGTTATGCGCTGTTACTGATTTCTAGAATTGTTATAAAACGTGATGACGCAGAGAGTCGATAGAAAATTGCTAACCGACGCTACCGTCTCAAGTAAGAATAAACAGGATGAGGAAAAATAACTCATTGGTAAGTAGTGCTCATCCGTTTTGGGTAAATGCTACACCCATACATACCTGTATGAACGCTCTCAAGTTGCGCTGAAACTTTGTACGCGTGTAAGTGGCAGTGGCGCTTGATGGGTCGCCGAGCTGCTGTATCTCATTGATTCAGTTCATCATCATCAACATAACTGTCGTCATTATCGTTTGCTAACTCTTAGAGGGACACTAAAGGCAAATGCTAAGTCGACCTGGACTGTTTAAATACCATTCCAGAAACCTCGCAACACTTGTTTCGCGCCAACAAGAGACTTAGTTTACAAGACAATTACATCTGAAGGGTCCGAATGCCTTTTTCAATATTCCAATCTCCCGCAACCCACCCAGTGGAGTGGTGACGTTGCATTCGCCATCACCACCGTTTGCTGCCGTCGGTGAGTAAAACCCCGCCCGACAGATGGCGGTACCGAGCCAGGACAGAGAAGTGGATTCGCCACTGCAGCTGGCTTTTGGTCATGTGGCGTAGACCATTCGGGCACCCCTCGACATCACACGGAAGTTGAATTATCTGCGACTTGCAGTTTGTACGACTTTCGCGAGCCAGCAAAATCAGCATAGCACTACCCGATAACGAAACTACTGAAACGCGAAAGCGTTGGCAGCGCGGAGTAGAGCGAAAATGAAACCTTTCGACCGCCCGCTGTTGCGACGCCGGCTACTCGAACCTCGACCAGCGTTACTATTGGGTAGCGCGGCGTTGTCGGCAGGCTTCAGGCGTCCGGTAGGCCATGGCGACCAGGCCGGGGCGAGAGTATTATAGTGTGAAACTTGCAGTGTTTATTCAATGGTTGGTGAAGGATATAGAAGAAAAGAACAGAATGAATGAATTGAAAAAGTACATTTGAAAGTGGACGACGTGTCTTGATTCCGCTTTCGCGAACAGACGCTGCGGCTGGGCTGCGATTGATGTCCCGTGAATGTACTTTGCCGCTGTGGGACTCAGACGTTTTCACCATGTGTGGTTTGCGTTCGTTGTCTCCTGATATACAGATGCATCTACCGCCTGAGTTACCACGATGTCAACAGACCATGCTGTACCGTCTGGGGCTAGGCTTTCCATTTATGAACTCATATGCCTTCCTTATAAGAATGGCCAATAGCCCCACATGCGACACATGCAGCAGCGATGGGACGCGCATACATTATCTGTGTCTGCCTGCGATATAGTGCCCAGAGAGAAGTGATGTGCAGAGTGTTGGACCAGTTGGACAAGCCTCCACTAACAGAACTAAAAGCTTTAGGTCAGTGCTCCCAAAGAACATTCGCGCTGCGTTACTCGCGTTGCTAAGGTTCCTGTGGTCTACGGGCCGTCACGATAGACTTTAAGAACGCCGTCCCCTACGGCTCCACAGAGCACGTGCTCTTTTTGTACTCGTCTCTCTCTCTCTCTCTCTCTCTCACTCTGTTTCTCTTTTTATCCTCCTACTCCTTCCCCCCGTGCAGGGTAGCCAACTGGAATGAACTACCTCTGGTCAACCTCCCTGCCTTTCTATGCATCCTTTTCTTTCTGATGAGGGCTCCAAATTGGTGAGGCATATTCGAGTTTAGTGCGGATAAATGTTTCATAGGCAAGTTTGTGAATAGAAGCGGGGCACATTGATAGGCACCTTCTGATTTAACTGAGCGATTTTGAACGATCAGCCGCTAGTTGTAAGATGTGGTCAGAGCAGGTGAATTTGTTCGATATTGTGACGCCTAGATAACGGTAAGTATCCGTAAACGAGAAGATCGATGAACTGAGGGAACAGGGGGTAAGTGTTATTGTTCCGCTGCCAAGATATACACATGAAACTACATTTTGAAGTGTTCAGTACTATAGACCAATGTGAGCACCAGCTAGTTATTTTGTTGAGGTCACTTTGCAGCGATGAATGATCAGTTTCCGATGTTATGCGCCGGTACAGGATGCAGTCATGTGCAATTAAACGAAATGAGGATGTTATGCCGTTAGGCAGGTCATTAAGAAAATTTAAAAACGAGAGTTGTATCGCAGCCTGTCTCGCATCGTGCTTATATACTATGCGATGACCGACTGGTCCGCAGCTTTTAGGTTAGAAAATTCTCATCGAAGACGGTGTTTGCTCGCAATCATCGCAAGGCTAGATTTAGTCTTGCGATACTGCGGAAGGCATGCACGTACATAGTTCTCGTTGCTCAGACAAGCCTCAGCTCGTTGTGTCCCTCAGCCGCCCTCACCGACCCGATAATTTCAGCTGCGGGTGAAAGTCGCCGCCTCAATCTGAGAAGATGCAGGTTGCGGGCCTGTGTTCAACGTTTACTCCACCCATTGCCTTCGATTGTCGTTTTTGTGCTTGCGCATACCCTTAGCTTAGCCTTTAACTATAAGATAAGGCGTTCAACTCTCAAGAACGGGAGCTTTCCAAGGTTCTCTCAGTTAATGTCGAAAAGAAATATTGCCGAACTCTCGAGGTTTGGGAGCGATAGGTTACTTTGCAACCCGAACACAACAACGCTTTAATCAAAGATACCCGTCTAAAATAAATGAAACAGTACCACTCTGCGATCCCACACCAACCCCTTCTCAAGGGCCACAAAAGTTTTAGCTTTAGCGATTGCTTCGAGGAATAACGAGTGAAGGAAGCGAAGAAATAACAACGGTACTTGTTAAACTCCCGCTTTTCTCAAATCGTGAAAAATGACAGCTGTCACAGTGGCTTGAGCGGATCTTTGATACGAGAAAAGAGCAACGATGTCTGCGGTTTCGCAGAAAATAGCGCGTTCGTTTGCTGCCAGCTCGAGCCGCCGGAGCGTCCGCGTTGCTGTACGGCGCCAGATGCAATCTACGGGAGTACAATTGTCTGTCTTCTTTCGTTTCTTTTTTGTTTGTTTGTTTCCCGCAAGCGCAAAGCCGTGGTCGGGGCCATTTACAAAGGACCGGTGCCCGTCTCATCACGGAGTTCAGAGCGCGCGCGCGCGCGCCGCCCGGATGGACGGCGACAAAGGGGAGTTAGCGTCTGCACTCGGTCGCCTTGCTGTGTTAAGCAATCACGAACGCATGGGAAGCGTCGTTCACGGCCTTTGCTCAACGTCAGCAAGAGGCATCCAGTGGCTGCCGATAAAGTCCGATAAGTCGGATAATTCCCCCCCCCCCCAACCCCTCCCAACCAGCCGTTCGGTGTCTCCCCTTCTCTCTCTCTTTCTCGGCTGATTTATTGTCGCCGCCAATACGAAGCAGCGTAAGCTCGAGGTGGCAGGCGGCCCGGACTCGACTGCTAGAAAAATTTGCCGCCGGCTTCCCTCAGGCAATGACAAGAAGAAAAATTAATGTTTCCGCCATCTATACACTCAGGGAAAATTAACGGCTCCCCAGAGAGTATAAGTATGGAAGTCAATGCAATAAACGAGCATGTGCTTCCTTGTTTCACGTTTTCGGTGCAAGATTGTTTATTCCCTAATTCTACAATGTGTCTATAGCTATGTCAACTGCTGTTCAGGGGATACGTCGCCCAACGGAAAGAATATTATCTTTTTTTCTAGGAATGTGCAGAAACTTACTGTCCAATAATGTCTTAAAAGATGTTGTTTCCTGCTATTCGCGTGCTGCGTGCATGAGCACTCGTTTATCTGGAAGTATAGTATACTGACTGTCATTAAATCAATTGTTCCTCGTATTCAACGCAGCCGCTAATCTTGCATGATCACGCTTACTTTTTTTATGTGATTCAAGAGGATCATCCGAGAGTATTTCATATCAGGGTTATGTAGCATACGATCTTTTTATACTGTAGAAGGATCGACATTTGGGCGAGTTGGTACTAGTTGAACATCTTGAAAGGGCAGCTTCGTCAGATTGCACTGCCCTTTCAAGATGATCTTTTTATACAGCGGAGTTAGTGTCGGCGGCTACACACCATTTCGCTAATCTTACGAAGAGAAATCCTGACCACTGTTAAAACACCATTATCTTTATAACTATAGATAAATAAATGAAAGGGGTGGTTCAGAATTGCGATGCCACATTACGCGGTTGACACTCATTCAGTGCTTAACACAGTGCGAGAACACCTGAGGATGAGATGTGAAATGAGATAAGCTCGCACTTGCATTCTTGGGCTGATCTGTACGCTATTTCGTAGATCGTAGACGCTCCGAGATTATTACTTCCAGCTTTGCTCTTCGGCAGATCGCACCAAACTTAGCTGGTAAGAAAGAACGGCTGACCACTGTGTGACCTATACATGAAGCAGGACAGTCTGCGGTAGTCTACTGCAGCCCCGCAGGCTGTATCACGCATCCGACCTGTCCCCCCTGTTCGAGTTATTGAAACCGCGTGAGTCGTCAGCATTGCTCTTGGATGTACGGAATGCTTTAGTACACTATAGTGTGTACACATACGACGCATTGAGTCGGTTACGGCTACATAAGCTTGGTCCTCCAGCTCTGCTGAGGCAACCCGCAGTTGCCGCAAGGTTAATTGTGGTAAAATAAATAAATAAATAAATAAATAAATAAATAAAAGATGAAGTGCATTATTGTTGTGTTCCATGCTCATTATCAGTTAAAAAATGTTCTAAAGTTCTAGTCTACAACTGCGTTAGACGACTTTGGTCATACAAGATGCTTGAAGAAAGCATGTCAAAAAATGTGCGAACAATGCATGTAAACATACCTGCATGAAATATTAAATGTACCTGCCTGCCGAACGTCGACCGGAGCAAGAGCCTCTGTCAGATCACGTGGCCTTTAGCTCTTGCTCCTCTTTCTTGTATAAGAAATGAACTGAATTGAAAAATAAAGAGTAAGCGCGCTTTAGCGCTGTCCTGTGTTCGGCGTATTCGCCGAATAGCTGAGGTCAGGTTCATTGCGGTACCGACGTCAAACAGCAATCCACCCAGCCAACGTGGACACTGAAACGGGGATTCGACATTTCTTCCAGAAGGTGCGTCTTTCAGTGACGGCAAATTGGTTGACTTCGGCGGGTGAACGAGACAGCGGAGGATCTCCCAGAACTTCAGCGAGAGACGCCAGGAGCGCCTTTACCTTCTGTCAAGCTTGGGCCATTCACCTGACCCCGGTCGTCAGTCGAACATTGGGTCTGGTACGCGCTTCCTTCTCCCTTTCCATGATCATCTTCGGGGCGGCGCGTATGCGTTGTGTCATGTTTCTCCTACTCGGAGGCGACGCACTGCGCCAATACGAATCGGTTAATTGTGACATTACCCGTTCCCCTAGGGAGTGGGAAGACGGATTACCTTTAAGAAACATCCTGAGTATGTAGAGGGTGCATGCTCTCCCAGTACGTAATAGCTCTGACATGTAGCTTCTGTGCACTGTGCGATTCACTGGGCGATGATGCACTGTACGATGCACGAGTATGACCTTTCTCTATAAATAAGTGTGCCTCTCCTATGTAAATAAACACCCTGTTCCCTCCCTCCAGCCTCCCGACCTCGTACTCACCAGAATCCTTGTGAAGAAAGCACGGACAACGGCGTGGGCCCGCTAAGCATTCGTGTGACGCCCCTGTAGCGTAGGCTGGAGTGCACCTCGGCGTGACGCCAGACCCGAGACCAAGACGCCCAAATCAAACAGCGCATATTTCGTACCAATGAATTTGCCAACGCCATCTCGTTTTGCAGAACATACTTTCCGTGTTTATCAAATGTCTAGGACCACTCGTAGAAGGCCGGCAAGAAACAGAGGGCAAAAAACAAAGTTACCAAGTTATGTGCTACCAGTGTTGACTTACGTAGAAAAAGTTCTTAGTTTAGGAAAGGTTGGTTGCAAGAACGTGAGACCGGAAGTTGTACGGCATCGCAGGCAAAAACGCTGCGGCCGTGGGGCAAGTCAACACTGCCACGAATGTTTCCCATCAATTTTGCAAAGAGCTCGAAAGTAGGTTTGCTGTATGCCTACTTTCCGTTTAGCTAGCTCATTATTATTATGTTTTCTATATGGCGAAAAGAAAGCTTTTTCGATCTCCGCCAGGATTTAACTCACGCCCCTGCGGCAATGCGCAAGTAGGAAGCCTGAATCGTTAACCACTATTAACCTAACGCGGCTTTTTTTTCCCTTTCTTTCATTCATTCTTTCTTTCTTTCTTTCTTTTCTTCTCTCGAGCTCGGTTTCGATGTTGCCTGGATTGAGCGCTGAAATTACATGATGAATATTTCCGATTAGCTATGATTTTCAAGATGTGAAAACAAGGGGGTAGTTTAATATGTGCTTGCCTCCAGCTTACTCATCTAAACAACTGCCTCCACGCTAATAGAAAACAATTAAAGATCTAAATATTCTTGTAAAACTGAAGTTATTAACGGCAAGATATGTCTTCCTCAGCTACGAACTACAAAAACTCTACGTTGGTATAGTCTGCATAGTCTAAAGAATCAGTATAGTCTAAAAATCTGCACAGTCTAAAAAAGAAACACCCTGTATCAGCAAATTTCTTCAGAAGATCTAAAAACAAGCGGATAGTTTAAAATGTGCTTGCATCCTATTTACCTATCTAAACACTGCCTCGAGGGCTAATAGAAAAAACTAATTAAAGATCTAATTATTCTTGTGAGACTGAAGCTACTAACGGCAAAATATATGTGTGCCTCACCTACAAACTACGAAAACGGCACGTTCGTATAGCCTGTATAGTCTAACAAATCATAAGAGTCTAAAAATCTGTACAGTAAAAAAAACCCTGTATCAGCAAAATTCTTCAGAGAGAGAGAGAGAGAGAGAGAGAGCTGATGATAAATGAAAGGTAGGGAGGTTAACAAGGACTGAACCCGGTTGGCTACCCTACACTGGGGAAAGGGAAAAGGGGACGGAAAGATTAAAAGAAGAAGAGAAAGTCTACTGAAGTACCAGTGTACCCTCGCCCTTAACAAAACCAAACCGTGTGTGGGAGAGAATATTGTGAACATCTAAAAAGCTCCTCGTAGACACCAGCAAGTGTTTTTCTAAAATTTGTGCACTGGAAGGTAGGATTGCAATTGGTTCATAGTTGTCCATATCTTTCGTGCCTCTCTTGTACGACGGAATTACCTAGTTTTCAAAGCAACTAGTATTTCAAGACAGGAAATTATACAGTTAAATTGACTGAGGAAAACCTTCTTGAGAGCATCGAAATTTCGGCGTAATTACAGTAATGTTGTCGATTCCTGGAGGTTTATTGACCTTCAGACTAAATAGTATCATCTTTAAGCTCATTTTCGGGAATTTCTGGGAGCAAGGCCCCCTTCAACACATCATTTCGTAACAGACGACAGTCAAGAAGCAACACAAGACACTCGGGAAAGCAGTTGTTTGAAATTGTTTGTTATCGTTTGCTGATTATTGGGAAAATGAGAAAGAAAATAAATGCCATCACAAATACCTGTATTTGGAATTCGAATGTTGTTAACTAAATACTTTTTTTTCTTGCTCTTGAAACTATGAATTGTGAACGCAAGTTATAACATTTCGCAAGCGTAATCAGAGCACGAACTGGTTCATTGTTTAGATGTTCGCCGTGGTTGAGCCGGAGAGCGCTTCGACTGCGCCCAATATTTTGTTTGCTGCCACCATTTCGGGGCACGTCCCCATATATTCGGCTTTCGCAGTTTACCTTTTACAAGACGCGTCGTATTTTTCTTATAGAAGGTATGCACATCGAAAAATTTATCAAGTTTCGTATCGAATATGAGAACTTACTTTTTCTACTAGTTAAGGGAACTGATCGAAATGATTGGTTGGTTAGGAAACAGCGCACGAAATAGTGGTCAATAAGCTCTGTTTCAACAAAAGCGGAACGTTGCAAATTCTGAGTGTGTACATTTATGTGGCTCGTGTGTGTCGCAAACTGTTTTCCCGATACAAATTCCTGACTAGTTGGGTTTGCCATTTTTTCTTCACCACCATGTTCTGAAAAAACAACCAGATAGCCACCACCTTGGGGGACCGGTGGCCGTATAGACTATCTTTTTATATATATACCCTATTACACGTGTTCATCAAGGTATAAAGCGGATAAGGGTGAGTCAACTTCAGCTACAAAGAGCCGGCAAAATTTACAGTTTCGACCGTATTGTTGCAAGTCCTTCTTCTGTGATTTCCTCGCTTCAAATGTTTCATCTTGGCTATTGCAGAAGAAAGGAACACAGTTTTAGGCTGCAAATTGGCCACTTCTGTTTGGCTGGCGGTGATACTGTAGAGAATGGAATTGTATTGCAGGGAAAGGAAGTTGACCGGCTTCCGCATTTCCAGCACGGATTTCGCAGCTCTTTCACATGTGACCTTGAATGTCAGTAATCCTCCTACTCTCACCGTTAGGTGTTAAACACTGCCTTTCAGCTGATGAAGTTTCCGACTGCCAGCATAAACTTGTTTTGCAGAGGCGCCATCACTGAGCTGAAAAGTAGTGCTTGCTTGTTTTTCTGCGATATATTTGCCTGGATGACAAATACACGCAGGACGTTTGACAGCAGACAGTTTAACAAAAGCGCCATCTATTACTGCAGAATAATTTTTTTCATGGAGGATATACTCCCTTGCGCACAAAGCAGGTCAATATTTTTTCACCCTGAAGGACCGACTTGGAACAAGCAGTACAAGCAGACGTCATTATTCGAGTGCAGTTAGCGGTAGCTATAGCACACGAAAAATAAAGACAGGCTCGTGAAACCTACCGGCAGGTAACCGAAAAACTGGCACCGTCCCACAGAGAGTATTGCCGCTGAGTGCTGCGGTTTACCGTGAGGGCAAGCTTTGTATGGTCGGCAGCGGTCACCAGGGGTGCGATATTTTGACGGTTCGTAAACTGAACCGTTCCCTCGACCTTCGCATGATTGGTAAGAATCGCACGTTTGCTGACAAAAGCGCTATTTCACAAGTAGCGCAAAAGGGATACGTTACGCTTTTTCACCGTTCATCCGAGACCACGGAAACGTCCGAAAAAAGACGTGGAATTGGGGCTCCTACTCTAGGTAGCGTCGTATATCTCGTATAGCGTCCGGCTTGAATTCATTTTATAAACGGTCTAAATCTGGCTTTAAAAACGTTGCAAAATAAGCTGTCTAGAAAAGAGATTTCCAAACACAGCAAGAATCTCACCAAAACCGCTGTGAAAAATCCGTTTTGAGACGGTTTGAAAACGACACGAATAATTTGGTTTAGTGTTTTGCTGTTGTCTTTACAGCTTAGGTCTAATGTTTTGTACAATGGCAACGGAAAAAAAGATCAGCACGAGTAACCGGTGATTGGAGTGGCAAAGTTACGACACGTAGTTCTGCAGTTAACGAGCATGAGTTCCGGCCAGTTCCCCCTCTTCACACTCTAGGGTAGTTTGATCTACCGGTTGTGGTTTGGAAGTAATTATTCGATTTGATGGCTGGTTAACGTACGAATTAGAGTTGAACAGATTGTGATAATGATCCATGACTATGCCGTCGCAGTTGCAGACAAATGCTGACTTTGCCCGGTAAGAAACATGAGAAATGAGCACGTCCAGACTGAGCGGCCTCGCCCCCAAAGGCCGCTGTGGTTAGTTTTCCCGGCGCGGGCTGGGCGACCGACCCCGCACTACGCTCGAATACGTACGGCGAGTCGGAGAAAACCGCCACGGTGAAGGGGAGCGTGACTGGTGTCGAGCTGATGGGGATCCGCACTTCTGGGCAACGTATTCTTTAATTTCAGGAGGACGCTGGCCGAACCTAGGTCGTGGCGAGTTTGCTGAAAATCTGCGTAGACCGAGCTCTCGATAGGAGCACTGTCGGTAGATGTGCCAAGCTTCGCCACAGTGAAAGCAAAGGGAAAGAGCCCAACGCTCTCGCTATATCCGTTTGCCTGCACAACAGCGTCACGCATCGCACTTTCAGTGCTATGGTCGGCGGTCCCTTCCATTGCCATTCCTACAGCACGTGCAAACGGAAGCTCTTGCACCGTAACAAGTTGATGCTTCCAAAAATATTGATGACGTATGATTTTATTTAAATATTCACAAAACTCACGGTTCACCAGCTGAGTAAGTATTATACCATCGAGAATGTAAAACTGAACACAGCCGTTCACGAACACAGCAGAACGGAAATGCAGAACAAGGTAACAAGGCTCCAAAACAATCATAATAGTAGGAACTTATTGACTACAGCCAAGTAAAAAAAAAATGCCTCAAAGTTTTCACAAAACACCTGCAAGGTTTATCATTTCCAAGAACCTTTGATAACTTTTCAATAGACTTTGTCAGTGCTAGTGCATAAGAAGCAACCACCTGTCATCAGTGGCAAAAACACAGGTTACTTAAACACATAGGCTTTTCAAAAATGAATAACATCATTACAAGAGGACAGATACTGAAGAATATATTTCTAGACGATTGCAATATTACAGGCTACAAAAACCGACTCCCCACTTACGAAAAAAAAATTGTCTCTGCAAAGAGCAACATCCTTTCAAGTGACTAGAACCTGAAGGTACGTGCCAAACCATTTTTATTCAGAAAAATTTAAAGGAGGGAGAAACATGGTCGAGGCACCGTCCTCTTACGGTGATATTAAAAAGAAACCATTTATTGTTTGTTATTGTACAAATAAATCTCTGCCATGTAAAACCAGCGGAAGCCCAGGAATGCTTGGCGAATTTATTTGCAGCTCTTAATTTGCGACGAATAAACTTTAATCGTGAATAAATGCAATGCCTGCGTCTTTCTTCGTCCGGTCTCCCGTCGTTTCCCGTTGTTTTAAAGTTCTAAGAAATGATTAGCTCAATGTAGACGAAAGAAACAACTTGCCGCTGGTGAAATCCGAACCCACAGCGTCCGCATTAGGCGTGCGTTTCATTACTGATTTCTCTATGGGGGCGGTTATTCATCATTTATTCTCGTTCGTTGCATAGCGAGGGTCCAAACTCCGGCCTGTTTGATGCCTCAAGGTAACAGACGAGGGTTTATTGGTCAGCCAGCCCAAAAAGTTCACGTCCTACGTGACGCCGTCGGTCAAAAAGGCTGTTACGCATGCGCTACCATGGCCTGGAGCGGTGGTGCCTAACACTCCCAGGGCGAAATCATGTGATCACTGCAAAATACCCAGCAATGTGGACGTGGAAACAGCCGTCGCCGTAGCATAATTGGTAGTGCAACGCAAACGGAAGGCAGAGGTTGTGGATTCTAATCCCAAAGGCGACAAGTTGTTTCATTAGTCCACTTTCGTTTCCTTTTAGCTTATATTCCTATACTTCCATTAAAAACTACAAATAAATTTTCTACGCTATCCGCTTTTTCATTATCTATTTGCTCCATATGGTTATGATGAACAAAAAATCAGGCCCCTAGGTTTCTCTTCTTCTTCAAGTCAATTTCTAGCGGTATGTGATCCCTCTGAAACGGAAAATATTGTGCACACAAAAATTTTTCAGAGGAATTTCTTACCACTTCATAGAATAACTAAAAACAACAAACTTCCAGGTAATTGTATGTAGGTTATCAAAAAATATTCCCGTCTAGCTTAGCCCCGGGCACCAAATACCAATAACCGTTGGACAAATAAAGTTTATTCCTATCCTATCCCGACAATGTTTACAGTTGTACAACGTATAACACAGGCCTAAAGTCATGTTAACGCGAAACCAAATCTCGTGGAAAGCTACAGAATGAAACACTGTGCCAGTAGCACTAATCTTCCAGTCGCTGCAGTCACTGTAGCACCATCCTAAATACATGGTCACGTGGATTGGAAGGACCGGAAGCCCGGGGAGTTGATACAAATTTATGTTATTACTGCGCGAAGAAAAAAACGGGTACAAGGGAAGATGCAAACAACACGTACGCAAACTCGCAACTGATTTATTCTAAAAGTCGCTACAAATCAACATTTGACCCAGGTAAACGTGTCATCATATATAAGGCGGAATGAACAGGGGAAAAAAATTTGCTATGCGTCACAAAACAATATTTTTCATTCGTCAGCATTCAGTGTGTCGTGCTACACAGATACAATAAGAGATATGTGAGAGTTATTGACGGTTGGCTGGCGCAGAGATAGTAAACTTTATTGAAAACTGGTCCGGCAGTTTTCCTTCCCGCCGAGACGGGGGAAAAGGGGCTTAACCCCTGTCCCGTCCCACCCGCCCTCGATGATGAGGGCGGTAGTGGTGCCTCAAATGACGGCTCGAAGTCCTTGGACCCGGGCGGCACCTTCGGCTTGCCGGACGGCCCAAAGCTGGTCAGGCAGCTCAGTTTATGCATTCTTTCTTTTTCTAATGCAAGACGCTTCCGCTATCCCGCGATTGAATTGTTTCTTTTCTCTTGTGAGAGTTCGCGCGCTGGGAAACGTTGGGGTGCATCCGCACTTCCGGCTATGTTCAGCCAGGTCGTACAAAGCTGCGTTTTTCAAGGGCAGTTCGTGTTTTCGAAGACATGTGTTGACGCACGTTTCCACTTTGCCTAACGTAAAATTTTCGACACGACAAGGGTATCTGGTAAACCATGCCTGCATTGTAAGAAAGGATGGAAGAAGTGTGCTTCACTTGACATACGCCTTGGCTTGCGGAAAAGGCAGTTTCCCTCCATTTTCCTGCCTGCGTGCAGGTTTTTCAAAGTTTTTTCGGCGCCGAGAATACAGTTCGCACTCCGTACCACTAGCCCACATTATATAGTCCGTGGGATAATCGGTGCATATTTGGAAACCTATATATAAATATATATATATATATATATATATATATATATATATATATATATATATATATATATATATATATATAAATATATATATATAAAAGGAAAGTGTACGAAAAGATAACTTGTCGCCGGTGGGAGCCAAACCCACAACCTCCGCATACGCGTGCGTTGCGCTAATACGTCAACTTAGTGGAGCGGGTACGTGTATGAAAACACCCTCGTACACCACCCAATACATCAAGGGTAGCAGATTTGAAACCCTCGCTATGAAAGGACGAGAGAAGAAGAGATACTGAGAGGCTCGATTTTTGTGAATCATGACCATATAAAGCAAAAATATAGGTGAAACGAAGCGAAACTGCGTTTTCCACGCGTCAAGGTGTATGTCAAGTGAAGCACACTTGTCTCTACGTTGCTTATTATGCAGGTGTCGTTTAGCGACTACCCTTGTCGTGCCGAAAATCTTACGTAGAGCAAAGTGGAAGGTGCGTCAACACACGCTTCGGAGAACATCAACTGTCCCTGAAAAACGCAGCTCTGTCCCACTTTGCTGTACATTTGTCGAGAGTGCAGATGCACCCCAATGTTTCAGAGAAAAATCTAGCCAGGAAGCGTTTATACTAGAAAATTACTAATGATCCATGACGCGAACCGTCAATAGCCCTCACCGATAATGATTTTTTTCTTTGTGTGTGTAGCACGGTACGTTGAATGCCGACACATGGAAAATATTGTTTTGATACGCATAGTAATTTTTTTGTCTGTCCGTTCATTCCGCTTTAGATAAGGGGACAGGTGTACCTTAGTGAACTATTACAGCAAAGCTGTTTACCGCTACTCCCTAACGGCACAATCGTGTCCGCGGGCAGAAAAGTACGAGCAAAAATTATCATGATCAGAATAGGATAGATCCTTACCACTCAATATCGTGCCCCAAATGTGGTCATGACTCATGCACTTTCGAACACATGCCCTGGCTGTGCCCAGCCCTTAACGCTTCTTCACCCATCACGAAAGAGCAACGGGAGGAATCCCTCAAGAGCAGCAATCTCCGCATTCAATTCCGGGCTGTCCAGAGGGCCCACAACATTGCGGCGGGACTTCGTCACCCGGTCCCATCGTTGGCGGAGCCACCGACTTGATCTTAGGGAGCCTTCGGCTCCCCTAGATCTCAGTTTCTCAGGACTCAAATAAAGTTCATGTCATGTCAGCAATGGCTCATATCTCCCTAAGCGAGCAACGAACCGTGGAGCCACTGGGCCGTCGGGGAAGCGTGCTCGTCTCGCATCCCAGCGGGCCGTGTTCGATTCCCACGCATACCGAAATGTGCCACGTTTTTTTTCAATTGCATTAATTGTCTTTGTTTACATAAACCTGCCTGACAAATCTGACGTCAATGCGAGGATCCTTGATGTGTTTTTACTCGTCGCGCCGTCGGCCAAGCCACAAAACAGGCGGTTTGTCCAGTTCGTCGCCGACTAGTTTGCCTTGACGGGCTTCACTGATGCCATTCAGCCAAAAACCACACATCGAACGTGTATTGATCTTACGTTGGCAAAGAACGTTTCTGCGGTTAAAACTGTAAATTTAGCCGTATAGCATAGTGCACCCAAAGAAGTTGTGACGATTGTTACAAAATAAAATGTTTCCGAGGTTTACTGTTTGTCTCGTTGCCATATCGGAGGTGGTGGTCCACCCACAGCTCCGGTGTCCAACTACCTTCACAGGGTATAATGGGTCCTTAACTTTTTTTATTTGTTGCAACTTTCAGAATAGAGCAGTTGCGAGTCTGCGCATGTGTTGTGTGCTTCCTCTCTTGTCCCCGTTGCTTTTTGCGCAGTAATGGCATTAATGGTCAAGTAATCTGGACTTGATCTTTCTGGAAACACACGCACGTCCTTTCCGTCGAAATTCTAAAGGAGACACTTCATATTCATAAGAGTGTGCAGGAAAGTTGAATGATGAACCGTTGACCAAAACTTGTAGCGCAACAGATACCTCAATGCCACAGGCTTTCAGCAAACGACGTATCTTTATTGCTTCCCCAGCAATGTAGAAGAAAACTTAGTAGTTAGCAGCAACAGCAAACATGTAACTGCATTGATACTGGTAGCACTTATGGTTATTTGGTTTGGCTTATGCGAACTTATTATCGCTTGTAAGATAAAGATGGCAACAACGAAGACTGGGCGCTGCTGTCTTGGGGTGTGCGAATATTCAAGCCTTTCGAAAAACGAATCGATAGCGTCCTATTCGACTTGGTCTTCGAATCGAGTAGTCCATTTTCGAATACTTTTCTTATATTTCAAAACGTCAACTGCACTCAGTTAAACAGAATTAGGGCAAAAGTACGATACATTGTCACCCCAGCGTGCATAATATAGACATAAAACTTGAGAACTTGCTTAGTGGAGCAGGCTACGTCGCTTAGGTAGCCATACTTTACAGACTATACAGCGATCATTCGCGCTCTCTGAAGAGCCATGTTCATGCGAAGAAACTATTTCTTTGCTCCTAATGCTCCATTTATATGCTTTTAATAAACAATGCTTCATGCGGTATTACGATATGACAGAAATTTGCCAAGCTTAAGAATACTAGAATTTTAACATCGTCTTATATTGATTGCGATAACCACTGTTGAATATTCTAAAACTGGATTCGATTCGATTCAATTCGCTTCTGACACTATTCGATTCATATTCGATTCGGTCTCAAAAATCACTATTTCGCACAGCCGTACAATTGTCAATTAAGTGCTATTTTAGGTTTGAAGAATCACGCATAAATATATTTTTGGCGCACGTGCCATCTAGCATGTAGTTCTATAGATTAAAAAAAGAACTAAAATAAGTACTCTACTAAATATATAGATAAAAATGCTCTTGCAGAGGAGCTACCATACACAGGGTATACTTTCGCATAAAGTGAAAGTATATAGGGGTCCTCTATTTTTTTTTATTTAGCGTGAGCTGTTTACCTCGCGTATGTGAACAAAAATTTGCTACGGCGCATTTATCACTTCCTTTTTAACTCGCAACTCAGAAAAAAAAGAAGAGCAAGCCCATAGCCAGTTACAAGCTAATCTCTTCAAGAAGGTCCTCACAAAAGCTTTTTTTGCCTCTTTCCCCTCCTTGTATTGTTGGAAAGCGCGCGTTCTGTGTCTCACAAATTTGAGAAAGCGTTGGAGTAAATCAGCAACTGTCAGCGATCCGAAAGCAGCGTGCACATGAAAAACTTGCTAAAAACTGAAAATCAGCAACATTAACAGCATTTACAACTTGCGTCTACTACGAGTATTCACGATACAATGCCTAAATAGACGCCTGAAATAAATCAGAACATCAGCGCTGCACATACTGTGGTGGCACTGGTATGACATGAATGCGACGGTTCCCGCCACTTTAAGTCATTTACAATGCGCGATAATCATGAGTAATTGCATCTCTGGCAACTGCTTCAAAATTCAGACAAGTGCTAACAGTAACCTGCAACAGCGAATTCACCACGTACGTCGCACAAAAGGTTCACAGAAGGCGTATAATGGTCATGTTATTCCAAGTTCCTTTTTCTGCTAGAAGCAACTCACAATATGGCGGGCGACACTCCGGCAGCTCGCCGCTCGGCCTCACGTGCTGTAAGTGTCCTGTCGGCCCTTTAGCGGCTGCGGAGCACGTATGACTTCACCGCGAGACGAAAAAATGAAGCTTTCCCGTCAAAAGCACACTATTACGGGTTTAGATCAGACGAGGCTACAAACAGTATTTCTGAAAACGTTTCCTGAGCGATTTTAAGGAAATATACTATATCCTGACTAGTCCGAGGCGTCTTTAGGATGTCGAAAAAGGTCAGAAGTCTTCTTTATGCAATGTCTCCCTGAAATAGACGCTTTTAATAATTTGTTCGCTACCTGGGTATGACTTGTCACACGAAGGCAAGCGAACGGCTCGCTTTCCGAACCGTTAGAAGATCGCGCCCTTGGTAACCATGGATGATTTTAGCGGCAGCAGCAGTTGCTGAATGGCTGGCCGAACTCTTGGAACACACCAAGCGGAGCGAATGTACAAACATTCTCTACTATAAAGCGAGCTTCCGTGTATACGTTAACACCACTTGCGCTTCGAGCAGATGCACTAGTAATTAGACGTTTCCAGCTTAGCCATCCCACCGATAATCAAAAACAGGTTTCAGTCCCACAGAACAGCTTGCCGCTGGACAGCTGGCTGAATGAATAACGCTTTCAAGTACTTGAATAAGTAAGCTTAACAAAAAATTTGTGATTAATCCACGCCTTTAAACTTTGTACGCACATTATTCGTAATGTACCCGTCAATAACTCACGCACTTCGTTCTTTGAACGTACATCACTTGTGCTTGTCAATAATTCTTACCATGCTCTGCTTTGCTGTTCGCTGTACAGGAAGCAGGTCGACATCTGTCACCAATGCGGTAGACTGGGGCACCGTATGGACGTCTGACCAAATCCTCAGGACAAGATCTGCAGGGGCTGCGGTGCCAAGAACCCAGGCCCCAATCACCAGTGCACCCAAAACTGCCGCTTATGCGGAGGGAAACACCCTACGACAGACAAATCCTGCCGAGCAAAGTTCAAGACCCCGTATATAGTCAAGAAACGAAGACGGAAAAGGAAAAGAGCCGAAGCGGAAGCAGAACTCGAGGCGGTCAAGGAATCCGGAGGATAGCAAGCCCCCGCACTGCAAAAGCCAAGATCCAGATCCAGAGGCCGGGCCAGGTCCAGATCGACGTCGGCTACCGGGACCCGTCGTTCCCGCCAGCATAGCCGGTCGAGGAGCAGAGCTCGCAGTTGCACCCCAGGATCGGGCCGAGCCAGGTCCAGATCCATCCTGGCCCTGCCAGAAAAGGTGAGCTGGGCAGACGCGGTCAAGGGTGCACCAAGGCGCGGGGTCTACGGAGTAACTGCCTCAGAACCGCAAGTCACAAAGAACATAGACAATGAGATTAATGCAGAAATAAAACGTGAGACCGCCAAGCTCAGGAGCCTAGTACAACAGCTAACCCGAGAGGTACGCGAACTGAGAAAGGTCGCGCCTCCCGCGCAACCCCCTAGACCCACTCCCGTCATTACTCCTGCTCCGAGCAACAATGGTGAGGAACAGGAAAAAGCAACCCCACCCGCGAGAAAGCGAGCCGTACAAAGCCAAGACACCAGCCGCGCCGAACAGGCGAGATCGGAAATAAAAGCCATGCTTACCGAACTACAAAGTGCAATCGGCAATCTGTCTTTCGCCATATCCCGCCTCACAACCAGGGTTGTCAAGCTCGAAGAATGTGCGATGTGGGCACCGTCTCTGTCGCAATCACAACAGCCAAACATGGGAACTCATAATATAAATCCCGTAATCTCAGACGTTCTCATGGTGGCACCGCCCCGCGCACCGCTCCAGTTTCTCAACAGCTCCTTATTCAAGACTCCAGGATGGCCAGACACGATAAAGAACTATTGGTCTGGCAGTGGAACTGCAGAGGTATAGCCGGGAAAAAACCTGTCCTATAACAATACGTTAGAAACATCCAGCCCAAACCCGATGTGATAATGCTACAAGAAACCGTGGGCGCGTCGGTCAACATCCCGGGCTGCCGCGCCCTCGTCCCTAAATTCCAAAACGATAGGGGCATTGCCACACTAATCAGAAAGGGCCTAGTACCCATAGAACACGAGATTAAAAGCCCGCAGGCCGAGCATATAATGATAGAAATCATTCCTAACAGAACGCAAAAGAACAGCATCTTTATACTGAACTTATACAGTAGCCCATCCAAAAGACGGCAGCGCTTTCTCTCTCTGCTCAAGAAAGGCAGCCGAGGTCGCCGGCCTGAACCCGCTAATAGTGGGTGGGGACTTCAACGCGCCGTGCCATGCCTGGGGATACGGCCACACCACAACCAAGGGCAAACAGTTATGGCAGGACTCGCAAGACTTGGAATACGCACTCATCACGGATTCCAGCGCCCCAACGCGTATGGGCAATTCGGTTGCAAGAGATACCACACCGGACTTAAGAATGATCAAAAACATCGAGAGGGCTACCTGGAGAAACACCCTAGAAGACCTAGGTAGCGACCACATAATCATAGAGATCACGATCCCCCGAGCGGGAACCACCCTCCCAGTCAAAAGCTTCAAATGGACAGACTGGGACAAGTTCTGCAAGCACCAGGATATCAGGCAAGACGACGAGCCAATCGGTGACATTGACAGATGGATCGCGGACCTGACCAGGGATGTCGGGGAGGCCACGCAAGCCATCACTCCCGATTTCCTGACGGAGAAGATGGACAGTCGCCTCGCCCACCTCTGGGAAGCCAAGAAATCCATACAAACCTGATGGCAAGGCCAGCGGTTCAATCGAAAGCTGAGGAAAAAGATAGCCGACTTAATTAAACAAACAAATTGAAGAGCACTGCAAAACCTTGAGCGAGTAACAGTGGGACGAAGTCTGCAATGCCGCGGATGGCCAACTCCACAACGGAAGTACGCGGCGACTGCTGAGGCACCTGCAGGGCGAAACCCAATGCAAATCCAAGCAAAGAGCCGACATGCAGAGACTTCTGCACAAAGAAAAAGGGGCGGCGAGTGAGTGGCAAATCGTCATGAAACTCTGCGACCAGTACCTGCCGCAACGACCGATGGTCGAGCACGGCCGGTACAGGTGCAGTCCTAGTCCCAAGTTAGATGAAGACTTCAGTGAGGCGGAAATCAGAACGGCACTCCAAGGACTCAACAGCAAGTCAGCCCCAGGACCGGACAGGGTTAACAACAAAACGCTCAAAAACCTGGACGACAAATCTGTCACCAAACTCACGGGCTATATGAACAAGAGCTGGAGAGAAGGCCGCATCCCGGAGCAGTGGAAGAGGTCCAAGGCTATCCTCATACCCAAGCACGCAAAGCCGTTGACTTTGGAGAACCTACGCCTAATCTCTCTCACGTCGTGCGTGGGTAAGGTCTTGGAACACGCCTTCCTGAACCGTATAAACAGCCATCTAGAAGGGCCGGAAGCCTACCCCTCACGCCCCCCCCCCCCCAATCATGATAGGCTTCCGATCTCGCCTGTCCACGCAGGACGTCGTGTTACAACTAAAGAACCACACCCTTGACGACAAGACACACCAGCGCCATCCTAGGACTAGACCTGGAGAAAGCATTCGACAACGTCGCTCACGAGTCGATCCTTAAACAAGTTTCTAATCTGAACCTGGGGGAAAGGGCCTACAACTACGTGAGGGACTTTCTGAACGATCGCAAAGCCACCCTGACGGTTGGCGACCTCGAATCCGAAGAACGAACCCAGGGAAGTGCAGGTACCCCCCAGGGCTCAGTTATATCTCCGTTCCTTTTCAACTTAGTCATGCAGGGTCTCCCCAGCAAACTTCGGGAAATCGAACGAATCCACCGCGCTATATACGCAGACGATATAACGATTTGGGCAGACCGCGGCAGTGACGGGCAAATTGAACACGCACTACAAACGGCCATTCACAAAGTGGAAGAGTACCTCCAAGGAACGGGCCTCAAATGCTCACCGAGCAAGTCCGAACTACTCCTTTACCGGCCCACGCGCAAAGGCATGCCACCAAAGAGCTACACAGGACCCCGGGAGTACGAGGAAATCGGCCTGTACACCCAAGACGGAAACAGAATCCCCAAAGTAAACAAGATCAAAATCCTCGGAATGATCATTGAGGCCAACGGAGCTAACAGCAACACCGCGAGGAAGATCGAAGGCAAAGTCACCAGCGACTCATAAAGAGAATAACCAATAGACACGCGGGCATGAAGGAAGAAAACGTCATTCGACTGATCCACTCATTCGTTGTCAGCCACATCGCCTATGTAGCCGCGTACCACAACTGGTACGTCGCGGAAAAGAACAAGATCAACACGCTCATAAAGAAAACGTACAAGATAGCCCTGGGCCTCCCGGAATCGACGAGCACCGAGCTCCTGGCTCAGCTGGGCATATACAACACCCTAGAAGAAATAGCCGAGGCACAACGCATCCCGCAGCTCGAACGCCTGTCGACCACCACTACGGGAAGGTACATTATAAACACGCTCGGCAAATCCTCAACAAAATCAAACAGACCATTACGGTGGTAACCATCCCAAGAAACGTGCACCCCGATTACAACCGAGGTAGAAGAAAGGCAAGAGCCGCGGCTCTGCTCCGTTAATTCGGCAGGGAGAGAAACGCGCGCTTTGTCGACGCAGCCGAATATGCGAACGGCCCAAAATACACCGCCGTAATCATAGACGCAGAGTCAAAAATCAGAACCACACGCAGTGAATACACCAAACACTCGGAAATAGCGGAGGAAGTAGCGATTGCGCTGGCCCTCACAGAACAGGAATGCGAAGTCGTACTAGGTGACTCGCAAACGGTAGTAAAGAATTATGCCAAAGGTCGAATTTCCAAGGAAGCCCTGTCCATTGTGGCCAAAGCGGGCAGATCTAAAACCGCGAGCTCGAGGATCATATGGTTCCCCGCGCACGTCACCACGGAAGGCGACGCGCTCCCGAACCTAAACGAGACGGCGCACCGGACGGCGCGAGACATGACCCGCCGCGCCGAACAGGGCAGCGCCTCTCGCACGATAGCGAACGCTTCTCGAGCAGAACGGGACAGGCTCACCAGATACAACGACATAAACAGTGCATATTTGAACGCCAGAAGGATATACCCACCGCCGAGTCCCAAATTGAACAAGAGGCAGGCCGTCGCCTGGCGACAACTCCAGACGAACACCTTCCCTGATCGATTCCGTCTGAAACGTATCTTCCCAGATAAGCATCAGGACGACACGTGCAAATTGTGCCAGGAAGGACAGCAACACTCAAACACATGTTATGGGAGTGCAATGTAGTCATAGGAGGGATGGAAGTTA
Organism: Dermacentor variabilis; assembly: GCF_050947875.1. Classification (NCBI taxonomy): domain Eukaryota; kingdom Metazoa; phylum Arthropoda; class Arachnida; order Ixodida; family Ixodidae; genus Dermacentor; species Dermacentor variabilis. The sequence continues at coordinate 158,058,207 of NC_134568.1, read as the reverse complement.
CTCCGGAGACCCTGTCGTCGAGGTAGGCCGCCACTTTGCGCAGCTCAGACCTCTGAATCCAGATGTGGGCAGTCCAGCAAGCCCGTGAGGCGGCGTTGAGGCAGGGCCTTGACGTTCCCCCGTGGGAGACCTGAGCCCGGGTCGCGTTAAACCTTGCCGGACGTACAAGAAAGTTGTATCCATCCATCCATCCATGGTTGAGCTCGGTCCTAGTTATGTACTACCCACAGTACCATGGGAAAATTTTCTACGGGGCTATTAAAATTCGTTTATAACGCCCTCGAGCACTTTCATAATTCACTTCATAAATCACAAATCATAAGTTCACAAATCACGCACCCCATAACCTGCCTTGTATTTCCGCCAAAATTTTGCATAGGCAACTATCTTGCGGAATTTAAACTTTGATCGTACATTTCCCATAACATGCTCTTCCGTCACCATAACCCTGTAAACTTCATCTCTTTTACAACTTCAGTTCTTTGAAAATACCGACCAAGCAATGTACGGAATCACGTACTCTGCACTCTGCCATCTAGGCACACACTCACGGCGTCTCCTATCTTTTTATAACACGTCGTGGGAAACCGGAAATGTTACAGATAGTTGGAAATGCAGTCGCGTTGTAGCGCTGCTTAAACCGGGGAACTGCCCTGACGAGCTTTCATCCTACAGACCGTTCGCCTTAGCCAGTTGCGTCGGCAAAGTAATGAAAAGAATTGACTTGTCAAGGCTGGAATGGTTTCTAGAGAGAAAAATTTGCTTTCCCGATTTTATGCGCGGACTTAGAAGAGGACGTTCTTCCATTGACGCTGTTATCGACTTGGTCTCCACTGCTCAACAGGAAAGAAGTCGCCGTCGGTTAGTTGGAGCTGTTTTTCTGGACAGGCCGCCATTGGAATCTGAACCTGGCAACGTTTAACGTTAGAACGCTGTCTAGTGAGGCGAGTCTAGCAGTGTTATTGGAGGAATTACAGGGTAGTAAATGGGATATAATAGGGCTCAGTGAGGTTAGGAGGACAAAAGAAGCATATACAGTGCTAAAAAGCGGGCATGTACTGTGTTACCGGGGCTTAGCGGAGAGACGAGAACTAGGAGTCGGATTCCTGATTAATAAGGAAATAGCTGGTAACATACAGGAATTCTATAGCATTAACGAGAGGGTGGCAGGTCTTGTTGTGAAACTTAATAAGAGGTACAAATTGAAGGTGGTACAAGTCTATGCCCCTACATGCAGTCATGATGACCAGGAAGTCGAAAGCTTTTATGAAGACGTGGAATCGACGATGGGTAAAGTCAAAACAAAATACACTATACTGATGGGCGACTTCAATGCCAGGGTAGGCAAGAAGCAGGCTGGAGACAAGTCAGTGGGGGAATATGGCATAGGCTCTAGGAATAGCAGAGGAGAATTATTAGTAGAGTTTGCAGAACAGAATAATATGCGGATAATGAACACCTTTTTCCGCAAGCGGGTTAGTCGAAAGTGGACATGGAGGAGCCCGAATGGTGAGACTAGAAATGAAATCGACTTCATACTCTGCGCGAACCCTGGCATCATACAAGATGTAGACGTGCTCGGCAAGGTACGCTGCAGTGACCATAGGATGGTAAGAACTCGAATTAGCCTAGACTTGAGGAGGGAGCGGAAGAAACTGGTACACAAGAAGCCAATCAATGAGTTAGCGGTAAGAGGGAAACTAGAGGAATTCCGGATCGAGCTACAGAACAGGTATTCGGCTTTAACTCAGGAAGAGGACCTTAGTGTTGAAGCAATGAACGACTATCTCATGGGAACCATTAAGGAGTGCGCAATAGAAGTCGGTGGTAACTCCGTTAGACAGGAAACCAGTAAGCTATCGCAGGAGACGAAAGATCTGATCGAGAAACGCCAATGTATGAAAGCCTCTAACCCTACAGCTAGAATAGAACTGGCAGAACTTTCTAAGTTAATCAACAAGCGTAAGACAGCGGACATCAGGAACTATAATATGGATAGAATTGAACAGGCTCTCAGGAACGGAGGAAGCCTAAAAACAGTGAAGAAGAAACTAGGAATAGGCAAGAATCAGATGTGTGCGTTAAGAGACAAAGCCGGCAATATCGTTACTAATATGGATGAGATAGTTCAAGTGGCTGAGGAGTTCTATAGAGATTTATACAGTACCAGTGGCACCCACGACGATAGTGGAAGAGAGAATAGCCTAGAGGAATTCGAAATCCCACAGGTAACGCCAGAAGAAGTAAAGAAAGCCTTAGGAGCTATGCAAAGGGGGAAGGCAGCTGGGGAGGATCGGGTAACAGCAGATTTGTTGAAGGATGGTGGTCAGATTGTTCTAGAGAAACTGGCCACCCTGTATACGCAATGCCTCATAACCTCGAGCGTACCGGAACGCTAACATAATCCTAATCCATAAGAAAGGGGACGCCAAAGACTTGAAAAATTACAGACCGATCAGCTTACTGTCCGTTGCCTACAAAGTATTTACTAAGGTAATCGCAAATAGAATCAGGAACACCTTAGACTTCTGTCAACCAAAGGACCAGGCAGGATTCCGTAAAGGCTACTCAACAATAGACCATATTCACACTATCAATCAAGTGATAGAGAAATGTGCAGAATATAACCAACCCTTATATATAGCTTTCATTGATTACGAGAAAGCGTTTGATTCAGTCGAAACCTCAGCAGTCATGGAGGCATTACGGAATCAGGGTGTAGATGAGCCATATGTAAAGATACTGGAAGATATCTATAGCGGCTCCACAGCCACCGTAGTCCTCCACAAAGAAAGCAACAAAATCCCTATAAAGAAAGGCGTCAGACAGGGAGATACGATATCTCCAATGCTATTCACAGCATGTTTACAGGAGGTATTCAGAGGTCTGGAGTGGGAAGAATTGGGGATAAAAGTTGATGGAGAATACCTTAGCAACTTGCGATTCGCTGATGATATTGCCTTGCTTAGTAACTCAGGAGACCAATTGCAATGCATGCTCACTGACCTGGAGAGGCAAAGTAGAAGGGTGGGTCTGAAAATTAATCTGCAGAAAACTAAAGTAATGTTTAACGGGCTCGGAAGAGAACAGCAGTTTACGATAGGTAGCGAAGCACTGGAAAGGGTAAGGGAATACGTATACTTAGGGCAGGTAGTGACCACGGATCCGGATCATGAGACTGAAATAACCAGAAGAATAAGAATGGGCTGGGGTGCGTTTGGCAGGCATTCTCAAATCATGAACAGCAGGTTGCCACTATCCCTCAAAAGGAAAGTGTATAACAGCTGTGTGTTACCAGTACTCACATATGGGGCAGAAACCTGGAGGCTTACGAAAAGGGTTCTGCTGAAATTGAGGACGACGCCACGAGCTATGGAAAGAAGAATGATGGGTGTGACGTTAAGGGATAAGAAAAGAGCAGATTGGGTGAGGCAACAAACGCGGGTAAACGACATCTTAGTTGAAATCAAGAAAAAGAAATGGGCATGGGCCGGACATGTAATGAGGAGGGAAGATAACCGATGGTCATTAAGGGTTACGGACTGGATTCCAAGGGAAGGGATGCGTAGCAGGGGGCGGCAGAAAGTTAGGTGGGCGGATGACATTAAGACGTTTGCAGGGACAACATGGCCACAATTAGTACATGACCGGGGTAGTTGGAGAAGTATGGGAGAGGCCTTTGCCCTGCAGTGGGCGTAACTAGGCTGATGATGATGATGATGAAGGGTGCATAGGACAATGTCTGCCATAATGCAATCATTGATGCACTGGAAGATTTAGGCGTCGGTGGCCGGCTATATGCATGGATTGTTAGCTACCTCAGTGGCCGCGCCTTGTATATGTCGGCAAGTGATGGCGACACCGGACAGTACAATATCCATCGATGTGTTCTACAAGGGGAAGTTCTCAGTCCAACTCCTTTCAATGTTTTATTGACTGGCCTTGCATCTGAACTTCCGAACACGGTGAAGATTAGCACATATGCGGACGACATATGCATATGGGCATCTGGAGCCACCCGTCCCCAAATGCGTGCTAGGCTTCAACGTGCAGTGACAGTCACAGCTAAGTATCTGCGGCGTCAAGGCCTCCAGCTCTTAACAGAAAAATGTTTTGTGATTGCACTCACGCGAAAACGAATGACCAGGTATCCGATAATCGTTAACGGAGTAGCGATACCAATGGTTATACACCACAGATTCCTTGGCTTAGTCATAGACCGGGGATTATCTTGGTCAAGAGACGTCGCCGCACTAAAGTCAAAGCTGAAGAGTTTTGTTCACGTCCTTCTCATCGTTGCAGAAACAAGATGGGGCCCCTCAGAGTCGTCATTACTACAATTGCACCAAGCACTTTTCGTAGGGTATATAAGGTACAGCATGCCGGCACTCTCACACGTGGGACATAGCTGTGTGCGCGCGCTGGAGAGCATTCAAGCTCAAGCATTGCGCACATGTTTGGGCCTCCCACGATGCACGTCAACCAATGGAACAATAGCGGAAGCTCGTGCTTGTCCTATTGGAGTATATTTGCTCTGCGAGCCTCTTGGAATGTACCTTCGCGTGTTGACCCGACACAGGCACCATCCTCTGTCATCGCTCCCTGCCACCAACCCAGGTTCCAGCTTTTCAAGGACTATATCGCGTCATCAGAGTTTTCTACCGTCAAGATTTTCTACCGCCTGTATTCCGAGAGTACCCCGTGGGTTCTGCCTAAACCTTTAGTTATATTGCAGATCCCTGGAATTACTAAAAAGTCATTCGTTACATCTATATTCCTCAAGCAGCTTACCCTGTTGCACATTTCTGCAGACTACGGAGATACTGTACACGTGTACACGATGGCTCTATCACACGACATGCCTCCACTGCAGCCTTCGTCATTCCACATATGTTCATCGCTTGGCGGTTTAAACATGACCATGGATCAACATCAACTGCCGCAGAACTTGTTGCTATCCGGGAGGCACTTCAATTTCTCTCCGAGGAGCCTCCTCACGCATGGACGATATTCTGCGATTGCAAACCAGCTCTTCAAACAATTGACTGGGTCCTCAGACGGGGCCCATATTATTCCATGGCTATATAGATTACAGAGCATCTCGACCACGTAACTAGACATGGCCACAATGTCACCTTTCAGTGGATACCTTCTCACTGTGGCGTGATAGGAGACGAACAGGCAGACGCTGAACCGAAAACTGCTTTGGATAATGCTTCTGAAGTACGCATTCCGTTCTGACGAACAGACACAAACGCCCTGCTTCGTCGCGTAATACGCAATCGTACGTTGGAACACTGGACCCAACCTGATCGACGACACCAGCGAGTTCACAAATGGCACCAAGAAATGAAATTTCGTATGCCTCACAAGCTCAAAAGAAGCCAAATGAACATGGTGAACCGCATTCGCCTTGGTGTCGCATTCACCAACCGTTATAGACATATCATAGGTGGCAGTGGCATTAGCCCAAACTGTGAATTCTGTGAGGTGCCAGAAACACTTTATCCTATATTTTGCGTGTGTCCCGCGTACGCGCAAGACCGACAGCAACTGGTCTCTTCCTTTGCAAAGATCCATAAGAGGCCGCTATCAGACGAGTTTCTTTTAGGTCCTTGGCCTAATGCAAACACCGCAGCCCTGATAAGTGTCACTATAGCTTTTGTCCAAGCCACTGGGATGGACGCACGTCTTTAGAGATGCCACAACTCTGTGAATTTGTATACACACATCTCTTCCTTATACCATCATCATCATTCTTCAGCCCTTTCCCTCCCCGTCCCTTTTCCCCAGTGTAGAGCAGCAGGCCAGAGCAAGTTATAGCTCAGGCCGACCTCTCTGCCTTTCTGTAAATCTCTCTCTCTCATATGACTCCTCTAATGAAAGCAAAAAAAAAACGAATATTTAGTAATCATTTACAAAGCTATAAACAACATGCTGTGGGTCCAAATCACCTGTGACATACTCGTACTTCCGATCTTCTATAAATATAAAGGCGCGGCCATGTTTAGTTCTCCCAGGACACCGGCGATATTTCGTGCGCGTTTGATATAATACTTCTGCACGGACAGATGAATGGTCAGGAATTTTATTGCGATAGCAATTATGCAGACACTCCAGGCGCATTTTTACCATCGCCGTCGCCGCCATGTACCAATGAAGTAGAAGCGCGATAACAGCGTCGCAACGTGCCGTATACTATACGTGCGAGTGAAAGTGTGCGAGGGAGAGCCGACAATCGCGGCTAAATCCCGCGCGCGCAAGGGAGGAAAGTGGGGAAGAAGTGCGCCATCTTTTGTCGTGCACAAGGAACCGAGGGGAGGGAAGGTAGGGGGGAAAGGGAGAGAGTAAAGAAAGAAGAAACAAAGAACAGAATAAGCACTGAGTGCGTGTGGGAGGGACGTTAGAAATAATGGATACAAAACTAGCTCTGGGCTGATTCTGACTGACCGAAAAGGCGCACTGAAAAATCCGTTCTGTCTCTCAAGCGGGTTAAAATCGCCCATGTATTTCCACTAACGTCCGACGGTCTAGTACTATACTCTAAGAGGTTCTGGAGTCCTCGCTTAAGTGGGTCGGAGAAGTCCTGTCTAGAAAGAGGATTCCGAAAGGACACAAGGAGCTTTTGCCGAATATGGATGGAATATCTGGTAAATTAGGCATATATGAAAATCCGCCTGAAGGACGAACATTTGTATCCGTCATCTTTTCATTTTTCTTTCTTTCAAATGTTCTGTGATCTTCGTTATCCTCTCTGTACTTCGATTTTCCTGCTCGCTGCGTTCTAGCCTGCATTTGTCCAAGCTTGCGGAATCTGGATCCACTCTTTCTTAATACAGCAAGGACAGCTAAATCATTTATTTCAAAAAATTCGAACGATCTGAACGTTTAATTTTGTATAAAAGATATAACGTCTTACAGAATAATTATGCGACCGGAACCAATACAAAATGTTAAGATTGGAGTACTTGGTTTCGCCGTTCCATGCCAGGTATCTTGGTGCAGGTAAATATAGGGAAGGGGATGAGGGAGCAGACACGTGCTACTTCACGCAGTATTCGATAGCGTTAGCAATGTATCACACAACTACACGAATATTAGTACTTTTATCGGCCGTGTAAATTGTAGTAAACATTTGCTTACCAATCAATTACCAAGGATTTTGTTATGCACACCCAAGCAAACATGAACAGATCTCACTAAATCACCTTAAGTACAAAATGGTTCAAAAGATAAAACACCTTAAGCAGAGTTTGAGCGTCTGGGCACGCTAAGCTGCTTGGGTATACGCTATTTTTAAAGCTCCCTAATGGCGGAGGGTTCCGTAGAGACCTCAAGAGCAGCTTGGGCTTGTGGGCGCATAACTACGGATCAATAGCGCAAGCTCGCGATAGCGCTTATGTTGCCTTGCCTGCTCTGCCCCTGCCTCAAGCTTGCGCTATTGCTTCGACTTCTGCAGAGTCAGTGCGGCGTCACGGGAATTCATCTGGGGAAGAGGGTCGCGAGTTTCCCATCGAAACGGAAGTTGGAAAGAAACAAAACGAGTGCGGCTTCAGAGCAGGAGTCGAGTTGGACGGCCCTGCGAAAAAAAGAAAGAAAAGAAAAATGCATGAGTGATGATGTGCGCTCAAAAGAACAACACATATAGGAAAAGTGGTCCTACTTGCTTTCGCCTTCTTTTATGGGTGCCCACTTTTGTACCCGAAAGGCTGTGAGAAGCCCGAGAAGCAACATTGTTGTAGGCGTTCATTTATCGGTTGTACTGTGTGGAGCAGTATGCTGCCATCAGAACGCTGGCCATCGGCCGAGAAACACTTCCCGCATTGTATAACATTGTGAATGAACCTCACGTATCACGCGCTTGCTTGCTGCGCCAATAGAGCAATCACAACGCAACGTACTGGCTCGAGTCCTTAGTCGACTTGAGACCCTTACTGGCTCAGGTCGATTATTACGCGGTATTCGAAACAGCCTTTAGTCGAAAATTATGGGTCAAAGCTGTAGATGGCAAAGAAAAAGCGCGGAGGTAATTGTGTTGTGCATTTATTTCTGATACAAATAAATCTGATTTTCAATACGCGTTGCATACCCCACAGATTATGTTTGGGTGGGCACGATTGGCACCTTTAGCTTTACGTATTCATGATGCAATTTAATTCAATGGTTCCACGTTGTCACTCAGCATTCAACTTGCAGATATTTTCTCCAATAATTGCTAAATTGCTGGCTGCAACATAATTGAACGCTCTCACGCTAGAACTTTTGGCACACTTCCAAATAAACGTCATATCGACTGATGCTTCCTCATGACAAGAAGGCAGATGTTCGAATACAGGGTGATCATTTTTAAGTTTTACGGAATTCTGAAAATTGCCTGTTGCAGATAACGCAATTCCAGTCCTTGAATGTGATTATTCAATGAAGCGAACCTCCTTTGCGAGCGAAATAAAAAAAAGCTTTTTCAACGAACCAATGAACCTCTTAATCAAGTTACATTATGGCACATATTGCGATTTATAAATCGTAGCCGGCGAGATTGCCAGGCGTATTCATTCGGAATGAATTTCAATAATGACAGCAGTTTGGAGACATGCGCCATTAAACTCGCCATAAGAATGAACTGTTCTCCTTACCTTAAAAGACACACACACACACACACACACACACACACACACACACACACACACACACACACACACACACACACACACACACACACACACACGCACGCACGCACGCACGCACGCACGCGCGCACACGCGCGCGCACACACACACACACGCGCGCACACACACACACACACACACACACACACACACACACACACACACACACACACACACACACACACACACACACACACACACACACACACACACACACACACACGAAGTTCTTTAATGCACTGCAGCACAAAAGTAACTGGAAAGCCAAGGTATTCCGTCCCACCCAAACCAAAATTTGCCGGATTCTTTTTTTCATAGCCATTAACACACTTTGTTTACAGGAACCTCCCTGAGGAATTTGACGTCAATCCAAGCATTTTTCGACGTGTTTTTACTCTTTGCGCCATCGGCCATTTTTGGTACCATCTTTCGGTGATGCCGACGCCGATAGATTTTCGCGTAATGGGGCACATAATGCTTTTGCTTTAAGGAAAAAATAAATCCTAAGTTCTAAAAACGCAAATCAATTCGCGTTAACCTCTAGGGCCCATGTATGTAGAAAGAGGCGTATAAGTCCAAAACAATCCGCCAGAAATATTGATATAACAACAATGAAAACGAACATGGCGAACGAACAGAAAATTCGGCCCACCTCTGGCAACAAAAGCAGCTTCGTGGAAAGGGACGCCGCTATGCACATTGCTTGGCGCCTTAAATCGTGTGGCGGCTGCCGGCGGTCAGCCGATCTGCCGCTGACGTGAGCAGATTCGCCGATTACGCTGCTCAAAAATGGCAGCGGCAGAGACACGGCAGCACGGATCAACTGCTCGGTGAATGAGGGCATCGCGGCGGCGGGAAGGCGGCTGCTGTTGCATGGCTCCAATCTCGGCAAGGGGAAAATGGGCAAAGCCACCGCCAGGCCTACCGCTCCCTATTTCGTTCTCGCTCTTTTTTCCTATCGTGTTTTTGCATGTAGACTGCTCGTGTAAACCTGCCGGCTTTACCAGCCACAAAGAAAAAAAAAATATAGCCAGACGGCGCAACATTATTTTGCGTGCAATGATGCATTGCAAATTTCCGTACCGCACGTGCGTGCGTCCCCTTACCTGGAGTAGGTGTAAGCGACTGTTACTTTCTGGTTTGGAGTTTGCCTTCGTGTCTTTGTTTAATTTTCGATCAGTCCGCGACACTGCGGAAGCCGTGTACCAGGAATTTCTATAACGCTTCCACGGCTCGTCGATGAAACCCGAACATCTATGCGGTGCACGCCCTGACTGGTCTTGGCGAAACGTGCCCGGACTGCTTATCACGATGATAACTATTTTTGCTTTTTCTTTCTCTCTTTGTTTTTCTGTTTTCTAGGTATACGGAAAACTTGACGTCCTCGCAGAAAAGTTATTTAGTAGCGTGAGTATACCAAAGTGAAAATGCCCACACTGCTTTTTAAAATCCGGTACAGGCCGTATGAGGGTCGCAGCTCGCGTTCATGTGCGAAAGATAGACGATGAGGCGCCATTGGTAGATGGCGCGTGAACATACTGCACGCACGACTGCTGTCTCCGGGTGCGCACGACAACGCGGGAAGCGCCTCGGCCGCTTATAACAGGTTGCAGTCTAGCCTGCAACAAGAAGGCAAAATAAAGCGATCGGAACGAAAGCTGCTGACATAAAAGAGAGAGAAATAAAGCAAGAGAGAAAGAGAAGCCGGTAAATGGATTACGTATTGTTGAAAAAAAAGGTTTACGCTCTTGAAACGATTGCTTTCCATATATATTGTGTGTCGCAGTTAGCCTTAGCCAAGCTGTGCAATGAAACAAAATAGATTAAAAAACAGGGTTCAAGATACACTTAAAGACCTGTGGTGTTCGGTCATGCGACCTCTGACCACCGAACATCGCAGGTTTTATATTTGTATCTTGCACCGTGTTTCTTAAATCGTTATTTCTTTCATTTTTTTTCTTCTTTCGTTTGGAAAGCTTGGCTAATGCTAGCTGGGACACACGGTATACAGTGCAGCACTTGTTGCCGGCGCAGCTTGATCACCTCGTTTATTGGAGTTAGCTGCTTGGTGCTAACATATTCTGATGGTTCTTCCTTACTTTTTTTCCTTTTATAGAGTATATACATAACGCTACCGCGGCTTTTAATGTGAAGCATTCTCTACCTCACGCTTGACGCTTTGCGGTGTATTAATATAGGTATAGTTCTGGTCTCGCCTCATTTCAATACAAATAAAATTGTGTGTGACAGATGGAAAACTCGAACCTCCGTTGCAGAGCGCAGCAGCCCGGTGCTCCAAACACTTTTTGCATAAACGCAAAGATTACAAGAGCGTATTCCTGAGTGGCTTTCGAGGTATAGGGCTCTCGACAACGCTCTGGGAATTTTCAAACAGCGCCAGCAACGCTGGTCTGAGGGTTGAAACTGTGAAATGATTTGGCATTGTTTGTTGTTTGTTGCGTTTTTCCTTTTTTGTTATTGTTTTGCACTATGACTGCTACTGATGACGAAAAAGAAGAAACCATTAGGCCACGATAGCACGCATATTTCTCCCGTTCCAAAGCAAGCGAGCTCTTTGAAACACACAGCAGGGGCTTCCCTTGTAACTTCCTGGTCTTCTTTATTCGTGACAGCTCGCACTTTGAGGTTGCGTTACACTGCGCATCCCGGGACCGACCCATTTTACTCAGTACCTTCCTCGTAGCTGCTAACGTTGCGTAGAAACCATTATTGCTGAAGTAAATCGTGTTTTAGCACTTCTTCGCCGGATTACAATTGCCCATCGAGGTTTTAAGTACACCACACGACATTGACATAAGCGCACACCTGAGCCATAGTATGCGGACCAAAGATTGCATGATAAAGCCAGTTTTCTTCTCCACTTATGAATGTAACTTAAATTGAGAACTGCAGCCGAAACTTGTCATTGCGAACTTTCCAGTGCACTGGTAAGTTACAGTTTGCGCATCTGAATAACTATAAATTTTTTTTCGGGAAGCTTGTGGTTCATATACTTTTACTCAGGGATGTACGTACGACTCTACAACACTTTGACGCATTAAATGTTTCTCTCGCTAAGGCCCGTTGAGTACCTGTGTAGAATCCAACAATCGGCATGTGCAAATTAGGGTCGAATGGCCGCAGTAGAATTAACGCCGTTGCCGCGATACGATCGTCTTCCACGTGGCCGTCGTCGTGCTGCTGTCGTCACAAGCACGTACGCTCGCGACCCACACACACATCCAATGGATTTACAAAAACACGTTGTTTCACCTGGTATTGCATTGCGGACCCGAAATTATAGAAGGATAGAAGATAGGGGAAAGGCAGGGATGATAATCAGAAGGGAAAATACGGTTAGCTTCGCATAACATCAATCCCTGCAGTGCGTGCGACCTGCACAAATATTTTCTGACCTTTCTGTTCTTTTTTTTCTGTGTTTTTTTCGGGGGAAAGAACAGGTGTCGTCCGCTGTAATTTAAAGGTCTCATATGTTGCCGCTGCATTGAAAGGTTTGGCGACGAAATAAAAGTTTGCAGGAGACAGACCTGATTGTTCCGGTAGTACTTAGTATGCCACAATGTTTTCTACTAAAACAGGAAAAACAAAGTCAAGAATAAAGTTGATTATGCTGCTGCGCACAAGGCCGTGGGTTCGATTTCCTTCGCGATCGGTTGCATTTCGTCGTGTGTAAAAGCTAAAAAAAGCTCGTGTGCTTAGATTTAGGAGCACCATGAAAGCAGGTTAATGAATACCAGGGGGTCAAAATTAGCCGGTGCCCTCCGATACGGCGTTTTCACAGCCCCAGAGTTACTTTGGACTTCAAACCTCAAGAATCAATCAAGAAAGCGAACATAAAGCAGCCAAACGTAGGGTACAGGGAAAGTATGCGTGCAAGGAGCAGAGATAGAAAGGCAAAAGGTGATTATTAGAGTCAGGATTTTTGGGGCATGACCAGGTTCCGAGAACTGTCCCGGTGTTAGTGTCAGCTACGCGTAGGCATCTACCAAACTGATTGCACCTGGTTTTCAGCAACATTGTCATCCCCAAATGTCTTCAATTTGTGTTGGGTTTCCTCAAAGATTACATATTGTGTTGATTGCCCAAATTTTCTATAACGTTTTTCAGTAAATTATTAGGACTGCTCGCACACTACTTGTGATTCAACTCCAGCTAATATTTTAGCCTTGGCAGGGAGCATGACGCCTCTGTGCCCACGGAGTCCGAATCGCTTGTACACTCAACTGTCTTTCATTCCTTCAATATTGCAAGAACTGTGAAGCTGCCGCATTTATTTCATGCGCATCGTGTGCCATGCGGCGCCCACCATAGCTGGTTCATGACGGGCGTGCGTGCGCTTTCATGACAGCTCCTAAACCGAAACGCTGACCTTATTGCGACCACGTTGTCTTATTTTCGAAAGGAAGGTGGGGATGGTGGCTGATGTGAGTGTTGTCGCACGGCATTTCGCGCCAGGCGCCCCTGGTGTAGAGAAACTGCGAGGTGGGAGTCGCAGCCACAACAGCCCCGAGAACACGAAACGCCGGGATCCGTGCTTTTCAACAGATTTCCGCGCTATTGTCAAGGGATAGACGAGCGCGGAACGGTCCACAGGGTCAAACTGCGTATTTGTCCTTTCTTTCGCATTTATCGTTTTTTTTTCTTTTCATGCTTGTCATGAAGTGATCGAGTGGCCTTTGCGCGTACGCAGCGAGAACGCCTTGTAAGCTTCGTACGTGCGGGGTCTACTCCGCTAGCACTCTCCAGAATGAAGCACGCGCTGCAGAACGAGTTGATGGAAAAAACGTTCAGTCGTAGTTACGCGTGCAATGCCTCGTTTTCTAAACGCTCTAGGTGCAACAGCGTGCACTGGCGGCTATGGGCAGAGCAAGATCGCCGGTATTTTCCGTGATCCGCATCCGTGGTCGGCAAGTCTGTGAGCATTCCGTAAAAAACGACGGCAGTGGAAGTTTAAAAGATCAGAGAGAAAGAGACGGAAGTGTTTATTTAAAAAAAATCAATAAAACGCAAATTATGTGGTACTTTCGGCGAAGCTCCGTCGATTAAGTTAATTGTTTTGCTCTTCAACAGGTGTAACAGCAACCTCCGGTAGGCAGGTGCTGCAGGCGTCCCTCTGGGAAGGATCGAGTCGTTTAATGTGACGACTGAGTTCTGTGGCCCAGCAAAGCAGATTTTACTCAAGTGTGTACAGTTTGATTCCATTTTATCATCTGAGAATTAGTTTGGACTATTGTCATGCGCCTTTGCAAGTCTGTGCCCTCATAGCACCTAACTGTCATTCATTATTTTTATAGATATGCCGTTCTCTATAAGTAGTGGCAAGCGAATTATTGAAAACGGTTACTGAAAACGACGCGGTCATGGTTCTGTGGCAGACGAGGAGAAATAAAGGGGAAAAAAAATCGGCAGAGACACTTAAAGCTGCTGACGTGTGGGAATGCGAAATTATTTATGTGGACCCTCCGATGAAATCTTTTCCGTGCGTTCTTTGTGCGCGCAAGCTCTTGCCTGCGTTCTAACTGCGCCTCAGTAAGGCCAAATCAAAGAGCGCCAAGCGTCTCAACGCGTTCGTTTGCCCGCGATTAGTCCATGAAAGTGACGTATGCAATGGCGCACGTGCTAGGTACACATTTGGTCAACCAGAATCATGGCGCCGCCTTCGCGTCAAGAAAGCGTGCTCGTCCCGCAATCCGGAGGCCCAGGTTTGGTTCTCACCCAGACCGAAATTTACGATTTTTTTTCAAAGCCATTAATTTACTTTGTTTACAGGAACCTCCCTAGGAAATGTGAAGTCAACTCGAGCATTTTTGACGTGCTTTTACTCTTTCCGGCGTCGGCCATTCTTGGAATCATCTGTCGGTCACGCCGACGGATTTTCGCGTAATGGGGCATATAATGTTTCGCATCCAAATGAAGCTATGATATATATACAGCTGATTACCAAACAGCGAGAATAGGGAGATCACAGGGGCTCCGTTTTTTGTTAGTCAACCACATGAAGCCAACAGACAATGATTCGCAGGAAAGCATAAGTTAAATCAACAGTTCTTTTAATGAAATGTAGAAATGATAAGGAAGAGCAAAATGGAGGTAGACTAATAAGCAACCTGCTGATGGTGGACGCCGAACCTAAATTTTCCGCATTAGCCGTGCGGTGCATTGTCAATTTAGCTACCGTGGCGGCGCTCCTTCCTGCCACTTTCTTCGGTATAATTGTGTATGTGTACTACATTTAGCACTGATTATTATTATTATTATTATTATTATTATTATTATTATTATTAGTAGTAGTAGTAGTAGTAGTAGTAGTAGTAGTAGTAGTAGTAGTATTGGCGTTCTCTATGAAACGGGGCGGTGACGAATACTCACCTAGCCTGCTTGAGTTATTAAGGGTGTACTACATTTATTACCATCTAACCTTTCGCATATCTGATCTCAATGTTAACTTTCATATATTTAAAACCTCTAAAGCAATATTCTACCATCACCTAGGATTGCAACGACACAGGTTATATCAATCGATTCCCTAGATAATTTCCACCCATTCTCTAAACATCTTTTACTTTTTTTATTGAAATGATACGAGAAGGAGATATAAGGAGTATAAGGAGATGTTGACGTACAATTTAAGGCACCGGCTACTCCCTAGCTCCTGAAAGCATCTAGCTTAGAACATACAGGGTACAAGATTACATATCAAGTAACCTTTTCATACAAGCAGCAGGGCTTGTCAGACAACGTTTTAACAGTAACACTATGACGTAAGAAACACATCGCATATACAACATACAAGTTAAATGACTCCACCGTTCTTTAGAAAAAAGTCTCAAAATACAAATGATACTGTGGCCTAATAACACAGTCTCTAGTCAGCGAGTGGTACATATATCGTGTAAATGCATTAACACATATAGTCACAACAGAAAAGTCAACATAACATAATCCACAAACACATACATATATACAGCAACATTGAAATGAAAGGAATAATAAAAGCGTTAGTAATGGCCAACAATGCCGCTGTCTTCAATTAAACTCTTTAGTGCTTTTAAAGCCCTCTTTTGCAAGGATGTTTTGGTAAAGGACCAAAAAGTTTTTTTTTAAACTGAAAGGTATGCGGGCTAATGTAATTAAGGTTGATGTAAGTCAGCATCTTGGTGTGTCGTGTTGTGGGCAATCTAGAAGGAGGTGATGTATATCTTCATCTACAAATCCACAATCACATTCGGGGTTTTCCGCATGGCCAATTCTGTGTAAGAAACGTTTCCTCTAGGCAGTGCCTAGCCTTAATCGATGAATAAGGGTTTAGATATTTCTGTCTAATGACAATGGCAATTTGAAATCAATAAACGGATTAATATGATAAAAATGCAAGCTCTTAGAATTTTGATCAAACCATGTATTTCTACACATTTTCAAGGATGGTGTACTTATAACGCAGCGTAATTCATTCTTTGATATTGGGAGCAGAAACACATCATCTTTGAGGTGTGCTTGTCGTGCTGCTTCATGGGCTGCTGTGTTGCCAGGAGTGTTACAAAGCCCTGGTATCCACTTGAATGCTGTTTCATGCTTTGCTCGGCTTGCCTGTGTTTCGTATATCATACTATCACTGATTGTTATTTTCCTTTAGTGCTGCAGGATGATGTTAGAGCCGCCTTTGAATCGCTGGAAATTACCCATTATTGCGCATCTCTTACTGACAATATAAGTTTCATCGAACATAGGATGGCGGAAAGTTCAGCCGTTGTGGACGAAGTGGCACGAGAATAACATAAATTATTCTTGTTTTTTGGAGTACGGTATAATGAATGCTGAAGTTGAAGAGGATGCCGTACGGGAGCCGTCTGTATAGGCGTGTCTGTATCCTGAATACCGCATATATATCTCTTATAGTGCTAGTTGTTGAGCAGCTTGAATGAACATGTCTCTTTTTCTGACTATCCCGTCTACCGACAATTCGATTTTTGGAAGTGTAATAAGCCATGGAGGATATTCGACATCTCAATTCCAAAACTCATTTCTTGGCAATATATGGAGATTTTCGTGAACTTATTTATGAACATAACTTCTATCTCGCTTCCTTATATCTAGGCCCAATTGATGGCCGTTATGTTGTGTTGGAAGACGAAAATAATGTGGGCATGTTTCTGCAGTTCTTATAACTGGAAACGGTGATTGGCGAGCCTCAGCTACTACAAGATAGCTAGAAGTCGGACGTGGAGCTCCTAGACATATGCGTAGTCCTCTAGCTAAAATACTTTGAAGTCGCTCTTCTGACGTGTGGGAAAGTCCGTGTAAGATGGGCCCGGTATACGCAATTTCTTGTCGTATAATTGCACTGTAAACAGTGAGCATGGACAATACTGATCCGCCCCATGATATGCCTGAAAGTCTGCGAAGTACAGTCACTATCGCATTGACCTCGTTTTCAAGTTTTTTCATGTGGGGTGCCCAGGATAGTTGCCTATCAAGTATTATGCCAAGAATTTGATGCTGTGTGACAATCATTAGATGATGTCCTTCCAGATTAAGAGTGAAATTTTCAACTGCCCCCGAGTGAAGGGCCATACAGCTGTCTTTGCGTGTGATAGAACCATTCCTCTCTCTGTCGCAAAAATGTGGTTAATGATATTGATGCCGTCTTCCTATGCCACCTGATGTAATTGAACACTATTCTCAGCTGTCCAAATACACACATCATCTGTATACTGTGAAAACCTTAAATGCAATAGCAGTCTTTTTGTTAAATCAGCCATGACGCAGTTAAAAAGAAAGGGGCTGAGTACGCTTCGCTGTGGTACTCCTTGTTTGACAACATGTTCAGCGCTCTTTCCTTCACCCGCCTGAACAAATATTTTGCGACCTGATAAAAATTAAAAAGTCCATCGCGAGGACCTGCCAGACATTCCGAGTTCCGAGCAGAACATGAGCGTGACTAACAGTGTCAAATGCCTCCTTGATGTCTAGGAATACCGCTATCGTGAAGTTTCCACATGCACGTTCGTGCTTCACAAAGGTTACTATATCCAATATTGCACCCATTGTGCATCTCTGTTTTCTAAAATCTGCTAAGTGGTTGGCCAACAGGTCCGTTTCATTACACCACCATTGAAGTCGCGCATGAATCATTTTTTTCCATTACTTAGCATAAGCAACTTGTCAAACTAACTGAACGGAAGAATTCAAGTCACAAGGGCGTCTTACCCAGTTTTAAAGTTGGGATGACTCTAGCGACTTTCCAGGCGTCAGATACAGTTTCTTCTATCCATAGATTATTATAAATGTCTAATGTCTAATGGGAGGAAGAAGAAGAAGTGATCGTAGCGAGCAGCTTCAGCTTCGAGCTCTCTGCCTTTCTATTTTATTTTCTGTGATCTCTGCACTCATGGACAAGAAAACTGGGGGACGTCGTCCTCTGCAATGGGGGACCCAAACCCGCCCAGCATTTTCGTCCTGAATGGCCAGTTCATTATGCCGGTGACGTGAGTGACCGCTTGGACCCCAGCATGGTCCCGATTGAGTCATCTGATGGCCCCTCTACTGATGAGATGGGCTCGGACAGCGATTTTACCGTGGTGTCAAGCCGACGTCTGAAGAGAAAGATACGAAGAACATCACCGACCAGTCGCCAGGCGACGAAAAAGGCAAGTGGCAAGCAATCACACACTATTGCATATGTACCAACAACGACAACAGACAACCTCAACTCACTGAACAGGCAGAGCCTGTCGGAATATTTTGAACGAACTGCCCATGGTCAAGTAGAAGAAATACGTATAAACGCTCGAAACAACATCCTCTCGGTGGAAGTCAATACACCGACAATACTGGAGACACTGAAAAACATCACTCAGTTGGGAAGCATCCCTGTTCGCGCATTCCCCACATACGGCAAGGAAGCGACGACAGGCGTCATCTACGATATGGACATTGACATTACAGACACTGACCTGGCCAAACTACTATCATCGTCGGCTCCTGTGCTCAGCTTTCACCGTTTTGGACGTTCCCAATGTGTGAAATTAGTGTTCCAATCGGAAACTTTGCCAACACACGTCAAGGTTGGATATGTGAGGCATCCGGTACGTCCTTACGTGCCGAGGCTTTTACAGTGTCACAGGTGCATGAAACTTGGGCATGTCAGTGCAGTTTGCAAGGGTGCAATAACATGCAAACGATGTGGTGGACCTCACGGAGACACCAATTGCAACGTTGCTGCGAAATGTCCCAATTGTTCTGGTGCTCATGACGCAACGTCAAAAGAGTGTCCAAAGATCAGGAAGGAAATGGGTATTCTGAAGAAGATGGGTAGAGATCGTTCCACGCACAGGGAAGCGGCAAGGGCTATCCGCCACCGCAGACGTCGTTCACGAAACCGACATCAACGGGATCGCAGCCCTCCTCGCGTTGGAGGGACGACAGCTCAAGTGCAACATCCACCCCCTCTTCGTCTCAGGAATGAAGAAGCACGTGCCTCAAAGCCTTTGTATGCCGCGAAAGTACAAGGCGACCCATCCTCGGCACTAAACACATCGGAGACTCAGTGGCCCTCGTTACCATCAAGGCCTGTGGGAACGCCCTTATGCACCGCTCCTACACGTACTGAAGAAAATGAAAAGATGGATGACATTGACGTCACGAGTATGGTGAAAGATTTGATGGGCTCCATGCGCAGGATTCTTTCCGGCCTAAATACCCCGGCTGCCAAGGCTGCCGTGCAGCTATTTGAAGTCTTGGAACCACTGCTAGTGGTTCTTCACTAAGCAAGTATGGCGATAATGTTTGAAGAACGGATGCGTCAATCGCTTGTTATGCAATGGAATGCTCTGGGTCTGCGTGGTCGTTTGTCAGATTTCCGACAGCGGGTATTTAAATACCAATTTCCAGTTATTGTTATCTGTGAACCTAATATGGATTCTTCTTTCCGTATTTCTGGTTATGTCCAGATGTGGTCTCGTAACGACCAAACCTCGAACAAAGTATTAGTTTGTATACGTCACGACCTGGTGTATTTCAGGCATGACGTCCCATCGCATACTACTAATGATTACGTATGCCTCACCATAAAACACAGATGTCGCATGGTTACAGTGATTGGAGGATATATCTACCCAAGAGCGAGGATCGATTGCTCGCACCTGATGTCTCTGCTGCAAGCATCGCAAGGTCCTCATATTGTGATTGGTGACTTTAACGCGCACCATCCCCTGTAGGGTAGCACTTCGATGATTTCTCGTGGCAAATATGTGGCTGACTTTATGTGTAGTCGGGGACTAAATGTGCTCAATGACGGGTCTCCTACATTTATTCATGGCACGTCCTACAGCAGTTGTCTTGACCTAACGTTTGTATCAAGGAGCCTTCTGTCTTCAGCATCCTGGTCGACGGATCTAGAGACTCATGGTAGTGACCACCTCCCCACTTACGTTCACTTTAGCTGGTTTCGCCATTCAGCCTCACGTTGCATTCGTCAAACAGACTGGATTGCATTTAAGACCTCTGTCGACACCGCCTGTCAGAGTATGACATCTCCATCCGAAATAGAGGACATCATTGCCTCTACCCTGCGGGACAAAACTAGAGAAGTCAGCATACCGAGGCACAGGTCATCGGTCGACATACAATATGAGGCCCTTCGTGCGATCCGTCGCCGCGCGGAACGGCGATACAGAAGAACAAAGTCACCGTCCGATCTTTCGAGCAGTCGCCGAGCTCAACGACATGTTCTTCGACATCTGGAGAAGCTTGACAGACAGCGTTGGAGGGCTTTCTGTGGATCCCTAGATCCAAGACAGCCTCTATCTAAGATCTGGCGGGTCATACGAAGTCTCCAGGCAACTCCACAACAAAGACACCCATTCCATGCGGTGGCTCTACATCAACGCCGGACCGAACTGGAGGTAGCAGAGGACTACTGTAAACTGATTGTGGACGCATCTAATGCAGTGACTTCATCCCTTGTCACCATCGCACCCCCGTCACCTGATGAGCGACTCGAAGTACCGTTTACGATGCAAGAGCTTGACGCAGCGCTTTCAGTTTCTCGACGCTCATCGGCACCAGGACCAGACGGAATCACGTACGCTGCGCTCTGCCATCTTGGCACCGAATCACGACGTCTTTTCCTATCTTTTTATAATACGACGTGGGAGACAGGAAATGTTCCAGATTGTTGGAAATGCAGTCGCGTTGTAGCCCTGCTTAAACCGGGAAAGTGCCCTAAAGAGCTTTCCTCCTACAGACCGATCGCCTTAGCCAGTTGCGTCGGCAAAGTAATGGAAAAAATGGTTTTGTCAAGAGTGGAATGGTTTCTAGAGAGAAATAATTGCTTTTCTGATTTGATGCACGGATTTAGAAGAGGCCGTTCTTCGATTGCCGGAGTTATCGACTTGGTCTCCACTGTTGAACAGGAAAGAAGTCGACGTCGGTTAGTTGGAGCTGTCTTTCTGGATATTAAGGGTGCATACGACAATGTACTCCATTATGCAATCCTTGATGCACTGGAAGATTTAGACATCGGTGGCCGACTATATACATGGATTGTTAGCTACCTCAGTGGCCGCACTGTGTATATGTCGACAAGTGATGGTGACACCGGACAGTACCATATAAATCGAGGTGTTCCACAAGGGGGAGTTCTCAGTCCAACTCTTTTCAATGTTGCATTGATTGGCCTTGCATCCGAACTTCCTAGCACGGTAAAGATTAGCACATATGCCGACGACATATGCATATGGGCATCTGGAGCCACCCGTCCCCAAATGCGTGCTAGGCTTCAACGTGCAGTGACAATCACAGCTAAGTATCTTCGGTGTCAAGGCCTCCGACTCTCAACAGAAAAATGTTCTGTGATTACATTCACGCGAAAACGAATGACCAGGTATCCGATAATTGTTAACGGCGTAGCGATACCTACGGTTACACACCACAGATTCCTTGGCTAAGTCGTAGACCGGGGATTATCTTGGTCAAGACACGTCGCCGCACTGAAGTCAAAGCTGAAGAGTTTTGTTCGCGTCCTTCGCGTCGTGGCAGCAACAAGATGGGGTCCCTCGGAGTCGTCATTACTCCAATTGTACCAAGCACTATTCGTAGGGTATATACGGTACAGCATGCCGGCACTCTCACACATGGGACTTAGTTGTGTGCGCGCGCTGGAGAGCATTCAAGCTCAAGCATTGCGCAGATGTTTGGGCCTCCCACGATGCACGTCAACCAATGGAACAATAGCGGAAGCTCGTGCTTGTCCTATTGGAGTATATTTGCTCTGCGAGCCTCTTGGAATGTACCTTCGCGTGTTGACCCGACACAGGCACCATCCTCTGTCATCGCTCCCTGCCACCCACCCAGGTTCCAGCTTTTCAAGGACTATATCGCGTCATCACAGTGTTCTACCGTCAAGATTTTCTCCCGCCTGTATTCCGACAGTACCCCGTGGGTTCTGCCTAAACCTGTCGTTACATTGCAGATCCCTGGAATTACTAAAAAGTCATTCGTTGCATCTATTGGCCTCAGGCAACTCACCCTGTTGCACATTTCTACAGAGTACGGAGATACTGTACATGTGTATACCGATGGCTCTGTCACACCATATGCCTCCACTGCAGCCTTCGTCATTCCACATATGATCATCGCTCGCCGGTTTAAACTAGACCATAGCTCAACATCAACTGCCGTAGAACTTGTTGCTATCCGGGAAGCACTTCGATTTCTCTCCGAGGAGCCTCCTCACGCGTGGACGATATTCTGCGATTGCAAGCCAGCTCTGCAAACGATTGACTGTGTCCTCAGACGGGGCCCGTATTATTCTATGGCTATAGAAATTACACAGTATCTCGACCACGCAACTAGAAATGGCCACAATGTCACCTTTCAGTGGATACCATCGCACTGTGGCGTGATAGGGAACGAACAGGCAGACACTGAAGCGAAAACTGCTTTAGATAATGCTTGTGAAGTACGCATTCCGTTCTCACGAACAGACACAAACGCCCTACTTCGTCGCGTAAACCGCAACTCTACGTTGGAACACTGGACCCAACCAGATCGACGACACAAGCGATTACACAAATGGGACCAAGAAATGATTTTTTCGTATGCCTCACAAGTTCAAAAGAAACCACACGAGCATGGTGCACTGGATTCGCCTTGGTGTCGCATTCACCAACCGTATAGAAATTTGATAGGTGCCAGTGATACTAGCCCAAACTGTGAATGCTGTGAGGTGCCAGAAACACTTGAACATATATTTTGCGTGTGTCCCGCGTACGCGCAAGAACGACAGCAACTTGTCTCTTCCATAGCAAACATCCATGAGAGACCGCTATCGGACGAGTTTCTTTTAGGTCCTTGGCCTAATGCAACCAGCGCCGCCCTGGTAACAAGAGCCGCTGTAGCTTTTCTCCAAGCCACTGGGCTGGACGCACGCCTTTAGAGATACCACAACTCTGTGAATTTGTATATACGCATCTCTTCCTTATACCATCATCATTCATCAGCCCTTTCCCTCCCCGTCCCTTTTCCCCAGAGTAGCGTAGCAAGCCAGAGGAAGTTATAGCTCAATCCGACCTCTCTGCCTTTCTGTAAATAAATTTCTCTCTCCTCTCTCTCTCTCTAAGAGAACATTTGTAATTGTGTGCCCGAGCTTTCTTAGTATATTGTACGGAATGTCGTCCGGCTCAGCAGCACAATTTTCCCGTCGTAATGCAATTGCACATATTAGCTCGCCTAATGTGGAAGCATGATCTAATTGAGGATGTTGGGCCCAGTAGCAAGCTGCAATTTTCTGCTTAGCTAACATTGCTGAATTAAGGAATTCTGCACATTGTGGTGAAAAAGCAGGTGTAGAGATAAACTCGCAAAATTCATCGGCAACTATTATCTCACACGTGTCCCGATCTACAGCGAGAGCACGAAATGGGAAGCTCTGCGTTACAGGCGCTCTTAAAGAATGATTTCCTAGAAAATTCGTGGGAAAGACGTGTGAGGAGACAGCGTGCCGCAGAAATCTCACCAGCGCTGTTTGCCGAAATTTTCCACGCGTCTGCGCATTACATTGCACCGTAAATGTCCCAACAACCAGAAAAATCAGAGAACCGCACAAAGACAGCGACCAAACAGATGCACTTCTTCTTCTTCTCTTTTACTTAACTCGACTGCTCACCAGTTAATCCTTCCATCTTATTTGAATCCCAACGCTTATGGAAGGGGGGAACTCCCTACAGTTCTCGCTGCCTGAATATCTTGGCATCCCATTACAATGTGCTGAGTCGTTTCCGTGCTTTTGTTTTAGCACACACATGCCTCAACCTGTGGCACATATTTGCTCTGGTATATTTTCGTCCTCGGGCAGCCAGCTAGCGACTCAAAAGCAAGGCTAGCGCCCCGGGCGTGTCAGCCAGCGCAAGTCACGGCTAAGGCAGCAGACGTGGAACGTGCGCTTAACTGCAGGCGTCACGTAATGCTTGAGTTTGGGAGCGGTCAACTTGAAAATGAACCTCGCAAGACAAATACGCGCAAATGGCATTTAGAACATCTGAAATGTTATTAGCACTCTTCGCGTCGATAAAAAAATATACAATATTCGTCTTTGTTTCAAACGTTTGCAAGCATGGTGGCTTCTGCATGCACCTAATTGCACCTAATCTCAAGCTGGATGTGTCAGAATATCTTGTTGCAGACGTGTGAAGCACACTTGGCATTTGTTATAGCGTATTTGTCTACATTTCTTTGACGTCGTAAACGAAAGACGCAGCATACGTTTGCCTTAATGTTCCCGCCGCGAAAAAGGTACTGCGTGTCGGACAGTGTCTGCAAAACATAATCGAGCCTACAAGAAAAGGTTAAAACAAACAAAGAAATAAAGAACAAGCAAACAAACACTTCCGGAGCGAAGATGATTTTTTAAGGTGAAGCCAGGCCGCCGCCATCTTGCTCTGAACACGAAAAGACATAAGGTTCGATTCGATGATGGCGCTTTCTGTTCACTTCGTGCGTGTTTGAGATGGTTGATTTCACCATACAGATCCTATTCAAAGTATGCCTTTGTGTCACTGGCTTTAGCATGAAACCTGAACATCCTGGAAAATTTTATGGGAGGTCATAATATTTTAGCTAGGAACAACAAGCTTTTGTTTTCCGATCAGCCCAGCATTTAGATTGGCAGAGCATTAAGCTGTGAGCGTACTCCTGCTGTAATGACTCTCCTTCAGATGTGAAGTAGGGGCAAGCGCTAAATTTACATATATTTTTGTCTGTGATAAAAACAAACAAACTAAAATAAAAAAAGCTATGGCAATGTGTAACATGTTTTCTGTTCTCTTCGGCTTTAGGTTAGCTAGTTTCTCCATAATTTCTCAAAAATAAAGCGTAATCATTGACTAGACATGGCGCCAAGATCCAGCACTACGCGAAGCATCCAACTATCGGCTCTACAAGCTTATATCTAAGCTCTGAGGGATATCACTCGCCCTGAGTGCAGCTATATCTTATTCAGAAACTAAGAACATTGCGCTCGTGCGTACGAGATCCATCTGCCTTTAGACGCGTGGCTGTTGAAGCTGCGTGGAAATGTTAAGTGAGGATAGAAAAGAGGCGCACAAATCTCATTTCACTCACAAAATTTCCGCGTATCTGTACTGTATTGGGGACCAATTACGTGTAAGTTAAGGTAACTTGTGTCTGTGACTATAAACAGAAACAAAAAGTCATTATTTTAAATAAAATAATCTCTGTCTTTCTTTTCTGCTATATAAAAAATTATGTCTTGTGTGCATGTGATTTTTTTACATTCGTTTTTTTTACGGTGTATTTCACCTCTGATAGAAACTGCGGAGGCCCAACAGCTAGCGCAACACGAAAGATTGACAAAATCACGATCTGGCAGCAACATATTACAGGCAACAGGGGCAGAACTGAATACACCAAGGAGCCCCCCCCCCCCCCCAATAGAGGCTGAAGTATAATTAAGGACTGAACTTAGGAACAACACCAGAACCAACCCTTTCCCCAGAAACATGCATCCAGAATATAATGTCAAAAGGAGAGAGGCAAGAGCTAAATCACTTTTGCAGGAAATAGAGCAGCAGAACCAATTGGCAGCTATAGTTGATGCTGTCTGGGTGAAAGGTAAAGAAGCACATACGGCCATTGTATGAAATTATCATGGGAAGCTGCAAGACGCTATAGCTATTTTTACCAAGGAACCCATGGCGGTGAAACAATCGGCAATTAATTGCTCTAGCCATCAGGAGTAATAAGTGGGCCTAGATTTACAGTGATTCCAAATCCGCTACAAAGTGTTTTGATAAAGGCTACGTAGCTGGAGTTGCAGCTAAATTTTTTGAAAACATTGGGATTGTAAGAACGGAAATCCGATGGTTTCCTGCGCATATGGGGCAAGTGGATGAGACTCGGGTAAACAAATCATGAGCAACTTCAATGATGTTGCTCATGATTTGGCACGAGGACTTGCTAACCGTGACAGTCGCAACCGAGCCGTTATCCATCAAGCCAGGGAATCTAGAGATCATTTAATAACCTACAGTGACATTACCAAACATTACTATTTAGGACGCCGGCAATTCCCATTGCCACATTCAAAATTGAACAGGGCTCAGGCGGTCTCACTGCGCTTATTGCAAACAGGTACATATCCCACAGCGTACCACATATCCAGAGAGGGAGATTAAGATGGACTGCAACGATTGTAATGGCATCATTGGAATCAGACATATGCTGGCGGGGTGTCCCGCGACTCTCCCCAACATCGTTGAAGAATGGGCACAGTGGGAGAAAAGGATTCAAAGCCCATTGTTTCAGGACCAACTAAGGGCCGTCCAGAGGGCCCATGATGTCGCTGAACGGTTTGGCCTGACAGTGCCAACGTGGGAGCGGTCCGCCTTGGTTTAAGAAGTCGAGCCCCCAGACCTCATTACAATAAAAGTTTTCACACACACACACACACACACACACGCACACGCACACGCACGCACACACACACACATTTATGTATGTACTATTTATGTGTATGTACTAAGAAATTGTAGGTGACATGTGTTAAAGGTATTGTAATATAGGATGAACGGTAGCCGTTCATGTTACCGGTCCCTTTCTTGGCGTAGTTATTGAGAGCTTGTCTTTCTTAGTGCGCTCCAGAGAGCGCTTCTCTTTTGGCGTCGATGACGCCAGAGTTTTGGCCCGATGACACGTCGACCTCCATAGACTTCTCCGAGGCGCTTGGTGGTCGAGAACCAGGCGCTGAGACGCGTGTCTCAGGCGTGGGAGTTCGGTTTAGCCTAGGGCCCTGCGAAACCGTGGTCCGCAAGCCCGTCTTTGATGACGATGGAGCAGCACTGGCTGCTGCTATCAAGGGGGCGGATGGAGTTACTACTGGGCCGCTGACTGCGGTCGCTGTAGACCTCTGAGACCACTATGGCCCTGCCCCCTACCGCACCGCACTGGCGTAGGTTGTTTGAGGTAAGTGTGATAACTGCTTTCTTGCTTCATAACAGGAGATCTCTTTCACCGTAAGTGCAATTATCTCTTTTTCTTTCTTCCAGCAAGGGAAAGATCGCGAATACGCTGGATGATATCCTTTTCAGTTTCTGCAGTGTGGAGGAGCATTGCAGTTGTGCGACTGATGATCATTGGCACTACACTTTGCACACGTCGATATACCTCTGCTTGATTGCATGTCCGAACCCCTGGCACTTGAAATACCGCCCCGGGTCTCAAGTTGATCTTCACATACCTTGCATCAAGTGTACTAGGTAAAATACTGGTACCAAAAATAAGTATAACATGCATGGTTGGAATTTGTTCGTCATTTCTTCGGAGAGTTATTCTTCGAACCTTGATTACATTTTCTTCTTGGAAACCTTCCAGGAGTTCTTCATCGCTCAGGTTTAAGAAATCTTCTTCTGATATCCCGCCCCTGCTTGTGTTTAGGCAACGGTGTGCTTAGATTGTGACTCTGATGTCACTGACACTGGCGAGATCAGCGAGCTTTTCTACTTAGTCTTTGGTTTTGAGTTCAAGGAGCAGGTCCCCACTTCATATCTTTGAAGCCTTGTATTGCTTTCCAATTTTTTCTACGAGGCATTTTGCCGCTAGGAATGTAGATAGTTTTCTCATTGGCATGGATCCTTCACTGTGCATCACATGGTAGCATGGGAATGTTTCTACGTTGCTACTTAAGGTGAAATCAAAAATAGATTTGGTGCGCCCTCTTTTCTAAGGAAGATATGGAAGGGGGGGATTGCATTTGCCATGACATTCTTAGAATATTCAGCGGCGATGGTAGCCACGCACCACCGAGACCGACAAGGGGACGCTACAAGGTTAGCAACATACCTGTAGACGTCAGCTATACAACGCCCGCTAT
Source organism: Dermacentor variabilis (assembly GCF_050947875.1). Lineage (NCBI taxonomy): Eukaryota > Metazoa > Arthropoda > Arachnida > Ixodida > Ixodidae > Dermacentor > Dermacentor variabilis. Next base: position 158,030,133 of record NC_134568.1, on the reverse strand, counting down.
AACCTAATATATGTGCCCAAGGCTGGGTTCAGCCTTGTTGCCTGGAAAATGAGAAATAAAATAAAGTGAGTAGCAGAGAGGAAAGATTTAAAATGAGAGAGAAAGACGATGATTGGAGAGGGGGACAGGAAGAGGCAACTACCGTATCCCCCCGAGTGAGTCAGTCTGGGGGTGCGGTCTACGTGAAGCGGAGGCCAAAAAGGGGTGCTGCCGCCACCGAGGGGCCGTAAAGGTCCAAAAACCCAGTGTTGGCTCAACTCCCAGGATCCGCTTTTTCCTGGACACGGCTAAGCCGCGCACGGTTAGACGCCGAAGGGTCCAAGCCTCGTGAGCTTGGGTACGTGGCGCCGCAACACACCAAACGCCTGGTGACGCAGACGCCCCTGCGGGGCTATATATATATATGCGCAGGAAAGAGACGACGAACTTTTTGGAAGACTTCTATATATATATATATATATATATATATATATATATATATATATATATATATATATATATATATATATATATATATATATATATATATATATATATATATATATCATTTATTTGAATGATTTAGTCCAAGTTCCACCCGATGATGTGAGCCCGATTATGCGCTGACGATTGTGTTGTGTTCAAAGAAGTAGCGTCTGCACCTGACCAAAATGTATTACAGAAACCTCTTTTTGCAACCCATGCTTGGTCTATAGAGAGGGGGATATGGCACTGTACTCTGAGAAAACTGTCCTGTTACGTATCACTCGAAAGAAATATCTTCTCGCGTTTCCCTGGATCATTCATTATTGTCCAGTGTGCTACCTGTCGATTATTATATATACTTACACACTTACACACTTATTTCACACTTCCAAATAATCTTACTTGAACAAAACACATCTCTGCTATCTGCACTAAAGACCTTCGCAAACTACGGTTCATAGAAAGGAAGCTAAAAGATGCAGCTACCAGCACAAAAATAGAGAATATATACTTTAGCTGAGACAGTCTCAATGGGGTAGGTGATACTTCTTGTGCATGGTGAAGACACTGTATGGGCACTAGGCTACAGAAATGACATAACTAAATTCACAAGTTACATTTATTCGCGCATTAGAAAGCTTACACGCTTATGTTGCAGCTGGTGGGGGTCCAGTCCAGCCTTGCGATCGGGCTTGCCGCGTATTCATAGTGGGCCTGCCATAGTCAAAGGTAGTGGACGCGAATCGGCATCCCTTGTTATCGGAGTCTCCTCACGTCATTTGTGGTACCTACGTGTCGAAGGCGGCGACACTATAGCCGCGAAATCGTCAAATGTTTGGATAAAATTGTACAGTTATAAGCCAAGCCTTACAACTGCCGATGACAAAGGTTTGAGTTTTATGGACAGCATGTATATACTATGTCTCATTGCCCTTTCTCAAAGCGACCACTCCCACTCGTATCGACAAACGTGCTGCCGAGCTATGACTTTCTGAACACCGTGGAAGAGACTAAATTTAGCTCCGATTGCGTCATGCGTGGCGCAGAAAACAGCATCTGTACGCGCGACACAGGCATAATCGAACAATGGTTGCTTTCCTCTACACAATGATACCAAAGTAAAACAAACGGCTGTAGTACAGTTGCAAGGGTTAAGCGATAATGCTATACATGCGTTCGTTATATGCTGTCTAAACGAGCAATATATATATATATATATATATATATATATATATATATATATATATATATATATATATATATATATATATATATATATATATATATATATATATATATATATATATATATATATATATATATATATATATAGAAGTCATTATAAGCCAGAATTTTGATGCAAAACGGCTTTAAATTCCATCAGAGAGGGTTGCTTGTTTAGAGAAAATGTAACGAAAGCATGTATAGAATTATCGCTTACACCCTTGCAACTGTACTATAGCCGTTTGTTTTACTTTGGTATCATTGTGTAGAGGAAAGCAACCATTGTTCGATTATGCGTGCGTCGCGCGTACAGATGCTGTTTTCTGCGCCACGCATGACGCAATCGGAGCTAAATTTAGTCTCTTCCACGGTGTTCAGAAAGTCATAGCTCGGCAGCACGTTTGTCGATACGAGTGGGAGTGGTCGCTTTGAGAAAGGGCACTGAGCCATAGTATATACATGCTATCCATAAAACTCAAACCTTTGTCATCGGCAGTTGTAAGGCTTGGCTTATAACTGTAAAATTTTATGCAAAAATTTGACGATTTCGCGGCTATAGTGTCGCCGTCTTCGACACGTAGGTACCACAAATGACGTGAGGAGACTCCGATAACAAGGGATGCCGATTCGCGTCCACTACCTTTGACTATGGCAGGCCCACTATGAATACGGGGCAAGCCCGATCGCAAGGCTGGACCAGACCCCCACCAGCTGCAACATAAGCGTGTAAGCTTTCTAATGCGCGAATAAATGTAACTTGTGAATTTAGTTATGTAATTTCTGTAGCCTAGTGCCCATACAGTGTCTTCACCATGCACAAGAAGTATCACCTACCCCATTGAGACTGTCTCAGCTAAAGTATATATTCTCTATTTTTGTGCTGGTAGCTGCATCTTTTAGCTTCCTTTCTATGAACCGTAGTTTGCGAAGGTCTTTAGTGCAGATGGCAGAGATGTGTTTTGTTCAAGTAAGATTATTTGGAAGTGTGAAATAAGTGTGTAAGTGTGTAAGTATATATAATAATCGACGGGTAGCACACTGGACAATAATGAATGATGCAGGGAAACGCGAGAAGATATTTCTTTCGAGTGATACGTAACAGGACAGTTTTCTCAGAGTACAGTGGCATATCCCCCTCTCTATAGACCAAGCATGGGTTGCAAAAAGAGGTTTCTGTAATACATTTTGGTCAGGTGCAGACGCTACTTCTTTGAACACAACACAATCGTCAGCGCATAATCGGGCTCACATCATCGGGTAGAACTTGGACTAAATCATTCAAATAAATGAGATATAACAGCGGCCCCAGTACGCTTCCCTGTGTAACACCTGAGGTGGCAAGAACCACGCTGGACTCACACTTCCTCATTATAACAACTTGTTATCTATCAGTAAGATTTGCACTAATCCATTGAGCAATCAAGCGAAGCAGCCATATACGTTTTAGTTTGTGCAATAGCTTTGCATCACCGAGTTTATTAAATGACTTGTAAAAGTCAGAAATATCCACTTAACTTGTCCCGGCACATACAAAACACCCTCAAAATCATGCGCAGTACATACAAGTTTCGAAATGGTTGACATGCCTTTAAGAAAACAATGGTGGGGATATGGCAATGCCGTCCTGTGAAACATAAGACCGTTTACATAGTTGGCAACGAGTGCAAGCGATTTGCAGCAAGGACTATAGTAATGAAAGGGTCCTGCAGTTAGAAGCGAGTAAACGATCGCCCTTTTTATGTGTAAGGACAGCTCTAGTCTTATAAGCCAGTGAGCCGTAACCTCGCGACAGGCAGTGGACTGGTTAAACACATTAGTTAATGGTTGAGACAACTGACGAGTGTAACGCCTTGGAAATGAATTCGGGATTCCATCCGGCTCCAGAGACTATTTGTGCACGCTTGTGTGCGCAACAGGGGAGACTGTGATCTTCTTTATTCCTTCTCCTCTTTCAATACCATTCCCTGCTTCCCCAGCGCAGGGTAGCCTACCGGGCTCAGCCTGGTTAACCTACCTACCTCTCCCTCCTGACCTATCTCTCCCTCTCTCTTTTATCGCTCACTATAGCATGGCCATGACAAACTCACGGCTTATCAAAAAATTGCACTCGATGACAGAAAATGACCCTTCAGACTTATACTTGACAAGCTCTGAGAAAACCAACTGGGACTGTTTCTTAAGGTTATCAGCCATATTCTTTCAATCTGTGGTAATATTATTACAAACTTTTATTTTTATCTACCTTTTCTTTTCTGTCAGTGAGACTCACTAAGATGCAGAAAATTAATAAAGCTATTAACGCTTTGATGCACCAACGGTAACAACTGTTACTGTTACCGTACGTGTATTGTTGCCAAATTGCAGACCCTGTTAAGTATAGGGGACACTTGCAAGCTTTAAGAAAGTAAACATTGCCAATTTTCATGGATATAAAGGAAACAAGAGGCAATGATCGGTGCTGTCGCTTACATTCTCGAGAGATAAAGTTACAAGTGGAACGCTATTTACGTTACCATAAAGGTGAAAGATAAAAACCGGATTACTCAAGCGTCGCAATGCCACAATGCGATGAAATTTGAACAGGTTAGCATATCAGCTAGAAAGAGAGAGAAAGAGAGATAAAAGGAAGGCAGGCATGTTAACCAGTCAAGAGTACGGCTGGCTACCCTACGCTGGGGGAAGAGAGAAGGGTAAAAGAAAGAAGGGAGAGTACTACAGAATCAGGAGAGGGACAGTACTGCAGAGTCAAAGGCGCTCGCACAAACCAGACCTACTCAGAAAGCCTATCAGCTAGAGTTTTAATAACCTAATCGATATCAGGCGTTATGCTGGAAATAGCCATTACAAGTACACCATCCTTTCACCTAAAACAGAGAAGTCGGCAAGTTGAAATATTTCGCAGCGTACAGTCCGAAAAAGGACATAAACAGGTCTTGCATTACCCCATTTTGCCTTGTCTGTGGATGTTACCGTGCTTTTATTCCATCTCTAAGCCGAGCAGCTATTGTACAGCATGCTCTTTTAGTGGTTCTAAGTGAGCTGCGGGTCTCTTAATCAAGCTCTGGCTTCGCGCATGTTCTGGACCACCGGCTTCTAGTGCGGGAGCCCAGCTTACAAGTATATACGCCGGAGCATTGGACACCGAAGGTTTCTCCCCCACTTCTCTGTAGCGTACTGCGGAAAAGTATTGCGTTTTCTTCAGGCGTGCGAACATCGCTGCCCGTGCAGCTTTCGAATCACCGAGCAAACTTGCTTCCATACCGCGCGGTGACTCCCACTGCAACGAAGTTCTGCCTCCCACGTTACAAATTATTTTCATTCGTCGTTATACACGCTGTCGAGCTTCCTACCACCTCTCTTTCTTTTGGTATGACGGCGGGAACTAGTGGAAAAGTAATTATTTTGGCTTTCCGCTCTTTTACTTCTTCGAGTACCGATTCGGTTTCAACGCCGAATCGGGTGCTGATGCTCGGCACCACTGCGTTTTCTGTTTTTCTGTGCGCGGTAATGAATCTCGCGTGCACAGAGAAAATTAAATCAGCGAGCACGCTTAACCCTCTCCGCTCCTAAGCTACAGAACTAATAGCTGGGCGAACCGGGCGCATGCATGCTGATACGAGCATGTGCCCCGGCTTAGCTATTGTCGCTGTGAATGTAGCGTGCGTGTGTTCGAACGCAAAGCACTAAACTACACCACTCCTAGCAAGACTCGTGGCCGGAAGTGGCGCCCCTTCCCACATTTTGTTCTTGTAATTTTTGTAGAGAGCGGGGCGGGGGAGTTGTGAAAAGGGGGGAGGTGAGGGCGAAGGAAGTGGGACGTCTTCTACGGGACACCAACACGTTGAATATCTGTTCTCAGAGCATTGAATGCGTGCGTTGCGCATGAGGGGCGCAATGCGATGTACAAGAAAAACTTTTTTTTTCCTTTCCTCCGCGATTCCCTGCGTAGCTGCAGTGTTCTTTTTTCGTAATCATATATTCTGTCGGCGCGTGGTCCTGCTCATTTGTTATGAATGTTTGGCCCTGAATAATCCCCGAAAGCGTTTTATTTCTTTCCGTTTACTTCCAGTAGGTATAACGCACATATACCATTTTGGGTGGAACGTGCTTTCATAGTTTGAATTTTGATATTCGCTTATCTTAGCTGTCAAATGCGAAGTCGTACGTAGTGTAAAATGGGGACTATGAATGACCTATTTCGTGTGGGGCTTCAGGATGCACATTGCTAAACAATGAGAAAAACGATGGAGGTGGAAGTTTCTTCTTTCTGTTGATGAACCAGAGCTGGTGGCTGGGGAAGAATGTAACGTCTCGGCGTAATATTTAAATAATGAGCCCTTGGATCAATACAGAGGATTTCTAGTGGCTTCACAATGTGAATTATTGCATATAGAAATTTTATAGGGTGTATGCAACGGTTTTCGGGGCACTGATGTCTCCTTCACGAGGATAATGCTTCACATAAAATCGAATGCGTGAGCTAAGTGTGTGTGAAGGGGCCGGTGAACAACGGGCAGCGAGGTCTGCTAAAGCAGGGTTTTAAATCCCGTTACACCCGCTTATATATATACGGACGTATAAATTTAAAAAAAAAACGTTAAAGGACACATTAGAGTGCGCAAAAAGTAAATAGTCTCGTCTCGTCTCTCGTCTTTCCGAACATCTCGTCTTTCCGTCTGTCTTTTCACTTATATACATCACTCGCGTTGCAGCCATCGCCATCGTCTTTCCTGCGCTACCAGAGCGATAAGTTTGCTGAAGGCTCGCCGGCCTCTGAACAACCCCCTTCTCTCTCTTACAAAGCTCCGGAATCCTTGGAATAACAGCAATGATCAAAGTACAGCTTTTGTGGCCTTTAAGAGAAGCGCCGATACGAATGTTTCAAGTTGTAAAAACTCTATCACACAAGTTTTTCAAGTAAAATAAGAAAAAAGTGGTGGAGGGAGTGCACTTTGCACTTATGAACACTGGAAAATATGGGATATATAATTTGATGCTAATAATCATCCCGAAACACCAAATCTGGAGTCGTCAACATTACTGAGACGTGATGACACAGCAAACTGGTGACGTCTTGAGGTAATAAGGGCAGGTACAAGGACGTTGCTCATCAAAAATAAACGAGAGTCCTGCGCGCGTTTATTGCGGCTATGCTCGCGTGTGGCAACCGCAGAAAACGCATGGAAAGGAAAGATCCGGTGTATCGTGATGTCAATACACGCCTGCTTCCTTCTTGAGAGCCGAAAACGAAAATTATTGGTGGAAGCAAATTTTATAATGAATTATGGGGGTTCTCTAACGCTTGCCAGTATTTGTTGCCAAGGTTCAGAAGATTTGGAACTTCATTTAAAGCAAAACATTGACAAGTAGAATATGTCCCGTGTGTACTTTCTTAAAAGTTCTCTTTTCGCAACAATACATCACAGTTGCAGACGTCGTCGATTTAAAAGTAAGCCTTATGTCGGGGGCTCCTACTTAATTAAACACATGGGAACGGAGAAATCGGTTTTCTCTGCCACCACCACACAGAATTCATCGAGGTTTGGGGCATTTAAAATAAAAGAAAGCTTGAATATAGTGACTGTAGTAAGCAATTTTTTTTTAATTAGGCTGTCAATTTCTTTTTCATAAATATTGCCGAAAGTCGCAAAGTTTGAATAAACAAGACTATCAAGTTTAGAGCTCTGGAATTGAGTAACAAAATCGTATATCACGATTCTGTAACATGCACCTAACAATACATTTAAAGCAGAAAAAATTGATGCTTTATATACCCCTCTGAATTAGTAAACCACCAATTTGGAAATGAGACCTTTACAAAACCCTAGTAAACAATGTAACCAGTTCACAGAAGAGTATAGGCTCGGGCTGGTTGGTAAAACTTAGTTACACTGGAAGCATAGCGCGCAAAGGACGATCCACAGATCGCCTTGAGCTTGTCCTGTCTAGTCTTTGTGGATCGTCCTTTGCGCGCTATGCTTCCAGTGTAATTAACCAGTTCACGTAAGCTGTGAACTTAGATATCAAATTTCTCCGCTTTATATGTTCTAATATATACAATTGACAGAACTGCGATATGTGTTTTTGTGCAATGTGACAGACTTGTAAACTTCAAGCTTATATGTTTTTAAACTTAGCAATTTGCGGCAATTAAAAGAAGTTCAAGCTTCAAATCAAAATTATTGCTCTACAGTGATTGTTTTTTTTCTCCCAAGAGCAACGAATTTCATTCATATTGGTCTAACTCTTGTCTCGTAAAAGCGTGTCTGCGTTTCACGCGTTTTCTGTTACAGAAATTGGAGTTGGCCCCAAGCCAAAGTTTCCTGCTGTTAAGCACTTTCGTTTACGAACCACTTGCGAACTTGCCGTTCATTTTATGTGACGTTTGCTTCGTTAAACAATTTACATAGGAGTGAAGTTGCGATTTGGCGGCGTAGTACAAGTGCACGGTCCGTGTTAACCTGGCATTAGGCCCAATGCGCAGCATTCAGCCAGAGTTCTTGCAGGGACGTATGTCGGGATTCACGTTTCACAGTGCTGGTGATTCAAAGCTATAAAAGTTAAGAACTGGTTCTTCTAAATCACAGCTTCGCAGATCTCGAGTGCTGGGGGAGCAAAACAAACCATTAGCACACTGACTGAAGTCGGCTATCATTCCACGCGCCTGCGCAGTTTCGTCAAATGCGCTAGTAATTCCTCGTGGCGTGCACAGTACACAACGCAGAATGCAATGCGTCAGTCTGTGTTGCGTTGAGTTCTGTTTGCTCATCTGCAGTGAGACATGCCTTTAGCTACAGTCGCTTACATCGTTTTAATGGTTATAAATGCGTCCTACGCTCTGTTGGCTTCGCTGCTTCCAGCGAGCATTATAACCAGCCCCGGGGTTCTAAACTTTCATTGACATCAGTATAGTCTGGAGATCTCGAAACCCAAATTTGAGTCTGGCTTGTTGACAGTGATTAATTAGTAGTTCTTTTTTCGGTACCATGCTTGGCAATGTCGCTTTGAGCATCCCTCTGCCCATTCGGCGTTACTTGTGCGGGAACTTTGGTACCGAATGACAAAAGCAGTTCATGCTGCGAAAAAAAAGAAGGAATTCGTTAGTTTATGGATACGCTCGTCTATACTTACGTTGCTAGCAAATCGGAAGAGAGGCGATGACCACTCCGGCACGCGTTTTTTTTATAAACTTTATTGTAAATAAAGTTTATTCGTCCACCACCTCAAATTCCACAACTCCTTTTGCTTTCGTTTTTTCCCAAACGTTGCTACCAGTTTTTGGAGCACGAGGACGTATTTTTTTGACATTCCTTGCATCGCGTACAGCACGCGTCTCATGCCGACATTCGGTCGCGTTACAACAAATATTCAGAGAAACAGCTTCTTTAGACCATGCAGAGAAGCTGGCACTCCGATTGTCGCTTTTTACCTGTAATGGAGATATATGTTTTCACTTCAATACAGTGTGCATTTTGTATAAACCAAAGAACACAGACAATTAAGAACCCGTCTATGCTCATATATGCTTCCGTGTTCAGCCAGCAAGTGATGCAGTTATTGAGAAAAATTCATTGCTAGAATAATTGTTACATCAAGGAGGTATATCATTATTTTCTACTTGCGGGACAGAACGTCTCAAGGTGCCTATTTCAACTCTAGTCCTTAGAGTCCTGGAAGAGAGCGACATATATTTCTAATAAAAAAAAAATGCGGTCAGCACAAGTGACACTGGCGTATTTAAGAACAATAAAAATGAATAAAAATAAGGAAAATAACATAACACAAGGGGAAGCTCGAGAATTATAACCAATGAACGCCAACGGCACTCCCTTTCGTTCCGAATTGTATGTCACATGCCGTGAAGTTAATGAAAATGGCTTGCGCATTGCAAGATACATGTGCTGGTGTAGATTCTGTTTAAGGTAAAACTGTTAACTATGGTTATACTGGGTGTCCCACGTAACTTGAACCAAATATTAAATATATGCAAATGCCACTTAGCTGCACAAATTCAAGGTATTGTTTGCCGTCGCTTGGAGATACTCAGGTTATCTTTTTCATTCCGCCTAATTAGATAATTAGTCTTCATTATTATAACTTCTCAAATATAATTACATGAAAAGTGTGAATGAGAAAATTGCAGAGCAACATGAAAAACTATCGATACAGCTTTCTGTTGCTCAATACATGCTACATAAAAGTGTTTTTGCAGGCGTGAAAGAAGCCAGTAAATGCACGCGAAATTCCTCAAGCGGCTAGTCGTGCAGCAATTTTGCGTGTATACGTGGGCTTCTTTCAGGCTCGGAAAATCACTTTTATATAGCACGTATTAAGCAACAGAAAGCTGTATCGGGAGTTTTTCATGTTGCCCTGCAATTTTCTCATTGACACTTTTCTTCTAATTATAATGTTTGAGAAGTTCGTTGATTAATTAAGACCAATTATGTAATTAGGACTCATGCAGAAAATAATCAGAGTATCTGCAAGTGACGGCAAACAACATTACTTTGGTTCTGTACAGCTACGTGGCCTTTGCACATTTCCTATATTTGAGTCAAGTTACGTGAGACACCCTGTACACCTGTGAACTGGTGTAGCAGCATTATTAAGCACGGCCATGGACAAAGCAGAGACAAGCACAGCTTTGAAACAGTGAAAGGAAATTAGACGAGGCACCTGAACATACGCGCGCTTACAAAGAGCTCGGAGCGAAAAATAATGACAAGATGAAAGAAACGTACACTGGAGACCATATTTTGTATCGCATCAGTGACATCAAAAGCAGTGCGCTGGGCAAGGTTTTCAAAACAAGGTTTTCGAAACGTTCGCCATAGATTTCGCACTCTGAGTTGAGCATTCTCTCACCGCATTAGGACTCGCCCCTCGGTTCGCTTGGCCACCAGCGAAGCACTATCTCCGCAGGGAAGCTTGGTCCCATTTGGCGTCTTCCGCCTCGACATATCCTTCGCATTTGCAGTCACTTTTGCGACCTCTTCGGTGGAACAACGGGAAACATAAGAACGATTAGTGAAATCGCTCTGTGCTGCAGATCGACCCAGGATGTACTTCGCCAAACCCACTGGCACTTTCGAGAATCACAAATTTTCGTCATCTCACTGACTGTCAAAATAAAGCCGAGATGCAGCATGCAACACTGGTACCTTTTGCCTGAGCCTTCAGAGTACCTCGAAATCTTTTTTTCTCTCTATATCGAATTCTAATAAACGAGCCAACGCAACTCCTACGCGTTGCGGCCCACACCGATGCAGAAGAAGCGAGAAAGTGTGACGTTTCGATACCTTCGTTCCACGACTTCGCCTGGTTACACATATTCTCGACCCTATCCCGTAGTCGCCTTGAGACTTGCGGGAACATGGCGTTCCGACCGCGCGCGCCGTCCCACCAGCAGCCAGCTGTAGGACATGGATTATATCATGCACGAGAATAAGCTTGGCACCACCCGTGGCCGTTCCTGGGATGCCCGCGGGAAAGCGTATCTGCGGGATGGCGCGGATGAACGGGGGCGATGATTTCGCCGTTTAGCAGTGGGGCCTCCGCGAGGCGCTTTCCTCTCGTGCGCAGCTGGCCGATTTCCCAACGACGGCTGAGGGCCACAATTGCCGGCCCCGTCGAAATGGAACCCGCTTGCAACAGCAGCATCTTGAAATTACCAATAACTCAGACGCAAGACGCTGCCCTTGCCAATACAGTAAAACATATATACCAAACATGAATGAACGAGATCCTGTTATTGAGCCCTCGCAGAGAACGGAAGAAAAAAAATGATGGACGACGAAAGAAGCGCAACAACAACAAATACGGAGGCCACGAGCGATGTTCGTGATCCCATCCAATATATAGGTGAAAATACGTGCGTCGAAATCCTGTACGCATCCACGTATAGGCCTGACCGCTTTTCGCGCTCATCTGGAAGGGACACTTTCCGGTGGGAAAATTATTTTTATCCCAGCCACGTAATGTCCTAGGCAACGCACTTGCGTTAGCCATGGGCATTAAAATTGTCATGCAATATAAATGCGCGAAAGTCGTCGAAAGTCTCCCGAAGAGTCTGAAAGCTTCCGAAAGCGAGTCGCAGAAAACTTTCACAACCTATCGAAAGGGCGAAGCAATTTCGGCAAGGACACGACGAAGTTGTGCATCACGCTTTACGACTGCAGTAAACATACTCTATGAAGAGAGTGAATAAAAAGAACAGTAAAGGAAGGTGCGGTTAATTTGTTTTCTTGCTTCTTGATTCGTTTGACACTTCTCTTGGTTGGTTGATATCTTTCGTGACCTGCACGCGAACGCATTTAAAAGAAATTCCCGGTTCCAAAACAATATCGCAACACTACGCAGACCGCTGTAAGCCTTTCATAATGCACTCCTTTGAGCGATGAAATTGGTATATTTGGCGGCGTACCACAGATGAGTGTTTTATATCACTCCTTATTCGGCATCGCCATGATAAGTCTCCCAAGATTACTGTACTATCGAACGCCAGTGAAAATGCATATATATGCTGATGATATCTGCATATATAGGCTACTGGCCACCAGCATCATCGCCTCACACGAATACCTCAGGGAGCAGTAAATGGCATTCAGGGCCATTTGGCAACACTTCGTTTACTGCTATCTGAAGAAAACTCGTCATTCATACCATTTCCTGGAATTAAAAGAAAATCCACATGCTTGAAGCTAAATGCGAAATAGCACAAAACGTGTCATAATCAAAGAACAGAATGAGAGTGCGAAATGCTGGCGTAATGATTAGCGCTATGGACATGGAGAGAGAGAGAGACAACATAGATTAAAGGCAGAAAGATTAACCACAGTAAGTGTGGCGTTGGCTGCGCTGCACTATAGACAAGAGAGTAGAAAAGACAAGGAGAAATAAAAAAAAATTGAAAGTACGAAAATAATTTGTTCGTACAAAAACGTGCGTTTTTCTTACTGGAGGGACATAAACAACTTGCCTAGTCGCAATACTGGCATGATTGTGCTATTATTTAGAGAAGGGATGTAATAATTACCCTCATGTATGCACTATGCAGTTATGCAATTGGTTTCTCGCGTTAAGGATCCCACTTTGCTACAGCGTAATCCGATTGAAGATAATATTGTTTCGTAAAGCGACAACATAAATGAATGGAGAGGGTTAAGAAAATTTGGAGCGCTCGATACGATTCTTTGCTATTTAAGATCTCAGTTTGCAGAGGTTAAGTATAGCCGACATTGAACTACGTGATGACTCTATTTACTTTATTGTGGCTTTAACCAAGGGATGAAGTAGGTGGGCCACAATAAATAAACTTCTGTTTAGGACCAGAATTAGCTAACATTTAGCTGCAGTGTTTTGCGCTGCGTCGCAAGAGGCTCGGAGCTACCGAGGTTCCATGCATTGTCATCAAGATCGCTTTTATGTTTGTCTAAGGACGGCTGCTGGATAAAAAAAAAATATATTCTTTCTTATTTATCCAGCGGCAAAGAAAGATTTCCTCTTTTTTTGTCTCGCGGCAAAGAAATATATTTTTTTATGCAGTGGCAAAAAAATATTTTCTTTTTTTTTATCCAGCGGCCGTGGTCTGGGGCGAGCTCTTCGTGCCGCGCGGTCTCGAGAAGAGGAGGCACTTCGTTGCCGAAACCTAGCGTGTCGTCTGCTGCACGGTAAATTCTCAGCTGCTACCAGCTGCTATAGCTTATATACTACGAAAGCCTCGCTACCTTACAAAACCGAAGACCCGGATGGACTCCGCTAAGCATATAACTACGTGAAGAATTTTCTTACAGGTCGCACGGCCACCATTACCATCGGAGGGTTGCAGTCGCCAATTATTCACTTCGGCAGCAAAGGCACGCCGCAAGGATCGGTTCTATCCCCTTTTCTGTTCAACGTGGCCTTGCTCGGACTACCGCCTGCATTAGCTAGCATCCCCAACCTCAAGCATAGCCTCTACGCAGACGATATCACCATGTGGGTCACCGGGGGCAGCGACGGGGACATCCAAAACACGCTGCAGCAAGCCATCAACGAGGTCGTTGCATACGTAGAACCGCGCGGCCTGGCGTGCTCCCCACAGAAATCGGAGCTCCTTCTGTACAAGCCTACTTGGGGAGGTCGACGCCCAGACCCTCACCCGCCCGAGATAGAACTCCACGTGCACCAGCAACGCATACCTACTGTACCTAGCATTCGTATCCTTGGCTTACGCATCCAACATAACGGAAGAAACACGGAGATACTCAAGCAATTAGATAATCATGTACACCAAACCACTCGCCTCATTGCACGCATCGGAAATCGACATCACGGGATGAAAGAAAGCAACCTTATACGCCTGGTAACCGCCTACGCCCTGAGCAGGATCACCTATGTCGCCCCGTACCTTAGCCTCAATGCAACTGACAAGCTCAAACTCAACACCATGATCAAGAGGGCCTATAAACAAGCCCTACATCTTCCCATCACCACTTCTAACGAGAAACTGGACGCCCTCGGCATCCATAACACCATAGACGAGCTTATTGAAGCGCAGCGTATTAGCCAATACGAACGACTCGCCAATTCCACCACGGGCAGGCACATTCTAGGCACCCTAGGCATAACCTACACCACCCAATTTGGACCAAAAGTACCCATCCCTCCAAACATTCGTGCTCAACTAGTTATCCCACCCATACCTCGCAATATGCACCCTGAACACAATCCGGAGCGACTTGCAGAACGAGCTAAACGACTACAAAAGCGCTACGACCAAGCCGCTGACGTAACCTACGTCGACGCAGCAGAATACTCCAACCAAAATGCCATGGCGGTCGTCGCAGTAGCGGGTTCGCAGTACCGCCTCGCCGCGGCCGCATCAATATTCACCACGCAACCCGAAGTAGGAGAAGAAACGGCCATCGCTTTGGCTTACGCGGCTACCAATGCACACTGCATCATAAGCGATTCAAAAACGGCCATTCGTAACTACACAAGAGGACTGATAGCACCCCAAGCACAGAAGATTCTCTCTGGCACTCCTCCCTCAAGGCAACGCCGCGTGCAGATCATCTGGGCCCCTGGTCACTCGGGTCTGGCTGGAAACGAAGCCGCCCACGATGCCGCCCGAGCTCTCGCACACCGGGCGCATCATCCTTCTCCTGCGTCTTCCGATCCCGACCAGCCCTCTGTTCTGCATCGCGGTCACGCGCGGGACCGAATGGTCACGTTGAGAGAAATTCTCCTTCACTACCGCAGGGAGCGGTTACGCTACCCCCCAGCACACAAAACACTGAATAAGTCTCAATCTACCACTTGGCGACTCCTTCAGACACGAACCTTTCCGAACCCCGTGCTTTACAACCGCATGTACCCCGATGCATACTCTCCACTCTGCAAAGCGTGCGAGGCCCGCGCTGACCTCGATCATATTATCTGGCAATGCCCCAAAGCCTCACCCACCAACACCTCCCACACTAACACACGCATAACTACGGCCGAGCAGTGGGAGACATTGCTGCTCAGCTTGGACCCAGAGGAGCAGCTCTGGGCCGTCCGGATGGCCGAAGACGCCGCCAGAAAGCAAGGACTGGCCGCCGTCTGAGGAAGGGGGGATTGGGGGTTAGTCTCCCGACCCCCGCCACCCCTGAACCCCATCAAGGACATAACAAAGTTTTATCTCTCTCTCTCGCTAATGCAAAACGAAAGCGAATGGTTCTAGAGATTGAGTATTAGCATGTTAATATTTAAAGCATTTGCATTAGGACTGTGAAAGTGGGGAAATGTGTATGCGTAAGAAATGCGGGGAGCTGGACACGTGGTAGAGGTAGAGAGAGGATGGGAGAGCTTAGAAGAGCATGTGCGGGTGCGTATGTATGTATGTATGTATGTATGTATGTATGTATGTATGTATGTATGTATGTATGTATGTATGTATGTATCAGGGGTGTTGCCAGGGGGTGGAAGCTTATGGGGCTTCAACCCCACCCGAATTTTTTTTTTGTGCTGTCATGTACCGCCGACCAAAACAATCCCCGGAGCCGGAAATTCTTCTCCATTTTGTCTAGAATGTCTTTTTTACGTTCAAAAAGACATTTCAGCGCCAACATTGCAAACTCGGGCCGGATTTCACGCCCCCCCCCCCCCCGAGGAGCTACATCGGAGTACAAAGTTTCAAGGGCGTTTTGATAGCGAGCGGGCTCGTCGCGGCATCTCGCGGAGGCCGCGGAATCTACGGAGCGCATGGATTTCAATTCCGAAACTTTATGGGTATATAGTTCTCATAAAATTTTGGTGCGAAAGATGTGTTGACATTTCCAAAGTCGGGCTTTAGATCTTTAATTCCGCAAGTTTGTGTGTTTGATGTTGTTATAAACATGTGACACTAAAGGCGTATTAACTTTTCTAAAGTCGTACGTCGGACCATGCGACGAGGCAAGCCAAATCAATACACTATCAGTCAAGTTGACAACGCACGCAGCGAGGTCCGATGTGAGACGCCTTGTGGTGATGAATTTGTGCCGTCTTGTGACAGAAAAGAATATCAACATTTTTTTCACCTCTGCCAGAGCATCCATGTCAAGCAATTAAAGGCCGCAAAGGTAACTACATTCTTTATTTTTATAGTGTGACTTTTATTCGCGAGGACACTTTTGCGAGCCTCTTCAATTTTCTTGTTCTCGCTACCAGCGGTCTGCCAGAGCCAGCCAAAGCGCATGCGTTTTCCTGGTGTTGCCCCAACCATCGCGCGGCGCACTTCGGTGCGCGTTCGTTTTTGCGCATGGATTTTCGCCAGGCAGGGTGTTGGACGCTTTCTAGCTAGCATACGAGAAAAAGAAACAATGGTCGCAGCCATCACTGCGGGGACTCGACGGATTGCAACGCGTTCGCCTGTGCGGGCAACCACTCCGGAAAGCCTTGCCTCGCCGGTGTAGGATACCGAGCAGTATGCATATGGTTCTTTGTGGACCAAGCGTCTCACGTTTTCTTCGATATTCCTTCGGTAGGTGCCCAAAGTAGGCTTTCGATTGGGGTCAGCATGCTTTCTTTCGCGTTTTTTTTTTCATTTCGGTGCCCCGGCCATAGAAAAAAATAAAAGAAAATAAATGATATTTTTGCAACACAGCGAATTGTCGCATGGTGAGAGTTCGATTTTGTTACTTCTTCTTTGAATTTTGATATTCTTCTTCTTTTGCGGAAAGCAATGGGCCACGCGACGCTTCATTTGCCGAGGGCTCCAATTATATTATTGCGATAGCAATTGTATGGACACTCCAGTCGTATTCCTGCCATTGCCGTCTCCCTCCAAGTCCACGTCCAAGGGTGATAACTGTGTGACCGTACACCGCATGCTGCATGTGCGAGTGAAATCGTAGGAGGGTGATGGTGGCATGGGTGAGCCGACGACGGTGGCTCAGTGTTGTGGGCGCAAGGGAGAAAAGCGAGGAGAAAGCGCGCCTCCTTCCATCACCCGTGATACATCAGGGGGAGTGGAGGGAGAGGGGGGTTTATTTCCCTTGTTTGACGCATTATATAGAGTGACTTCTTCTTAGATATGCAGATTTATTGGAGACTTATACGTATGTTTAACTATCTTGTTGCGAGCTTTTGTGTATACGTGCAGTGAACTTTGTTACCAATGACACTTTTTTATGCCCTTTATCAAGCTATATCTTCCACTTGCATATTCCATTGTACCTTCGCATTTCTAATGTACATGGGCAAGTCAAATCAATGTGAACCAACCCATCCTGCGCAATAATGGTTTGGTACATTATCTGGGAGGCATACTCGTAGCACACAGGCATCTCTCATTTACAAAAGTGACATGTAGGTGTGAGGATAAGTGTTCTCTAATGCTCTCATACACTGGGTTTAACTAGATTGCATGACATAACGAACGCTCTAAAAGTTGGACAGCATGGTGTCGTAAGGTTTTTTTACAGCTGAAGGTATTTCCCAAAGAGAAATTAGTTGCCGTATGGCTGCCGTGTGCGTTGAACATTGCATTTCATTGGCCGCTGTGAAGCGTTGGAGGAAAGGGCTCAAAGAAGGACGTGAAAGTTGCAAAGACGATCCAAGACCATGCGAAAGCCACCGTGCAATCACCCCCAACACAATTGCAAAGGTTTATGAGCTGATTAGAGAAGAACGGAAGATAAGCATCGATGAACTGGCAGAGCGTGTGAACAACAGTCACGCTTCAGTCCACACCATAATTCATGAACATGTCGGTTATCGGCTCTTGTGTGCGCAATGGATGCCCAAGAATTTGAACCACCGCCCGAAGACGGAGAAGTTCGGCGCTGCCTTGACTCATCTGATCCGTTATCACAATGAGGGGGACGACTTCTTGTCTGGAATTGTCACCGGGGACGAATCATGACGCCCGTATGACGAACCTAAAACCGGACGGCAATGCTTAGAGTGGAAACGTTTGAATTCATCGCCCCCAAAGCAAACGAAGGCCGTCATTTCCGCCAGAAAGGCGTTGACTTCCTTTTCCCATCGTCATGGCTAATTACTGATAGAAGTTGCTAAACCTGGAGAGACAATCAATCGTTTCCAATATTGTGAAGCGCCGGATCGGCTGCGTGTCGTAATCAAGAACAAACGGCGTGGAAAATTGACGAATCGGGTCACCTTGCTCCACGACAATGCCCGTCCCCACGTTCTTGATGTGGTTAGCATAAAACTGAAAAAGTTCAAATAGGAAACGCTGCATCATCCGTCAAACAGCCCAGACCAGTCGCCTTGCCATGCACTTCCACATTTTGGTTCAAGCGAAAAAACAGCTCAAGGGAACCAGATTTGTGTAGGACGATGACGTGAAATAGTTAGTTACAGACTTTTTGAAGCAGCAACCCAACGAGTTTTATGAGACGGGAATCACGCGACTCGTTAGTCAGTGGGACATATGCCTAAGTGCTCGTGGAGAGTACTTTTAAATAAAGTACCCTATTTGTCATATATTCGCATTGGCTCACAGTCATTTGACTCACCCTCGTATATTTTGCACAACTCCTGCTTTTTATATGCGCTGTTTGTTGCGACTATAATTTCGGTGCAATGACTCACAATACACGGCCGATGACAGCTGCTCCTGCGCGATACATTGGAACAAAGGACAGCGTCATTTAGATTTTGCTCTCGCCGTTGCACACGCACAAAAATGTAAACAAAGTTCTTGAATGGCAAAGTTTCATTAAAATATTTGTCCTCAACTTGCTCACTTCACGGCCTTTAGATTTCCAGTATCAGCGGCATGCACTGCTTTGCTGGTTTGGAACTGATATAGTTTTAAAGTTCTTGTGATAGTTTCTTCACTTATTAAATAGTCAAAAACATGGACCCATTGATATCAGTTATTTCGAGCACAATTTTGGGAAATATCAGTATATTATTTTATGAAAAATACATATTTTACTTCTTTTGACAGTACATAACGTTCAAAAATTCA
This sequence comes from Dermacentor variabilis, assembly GCF_050947875.1. Taxonomy (NCBI): domain Eukaryota; kingdom Metazoa; phylum Arthropoda; class Arachnida; order Ixodida; family Ixodidae; genus Dermacentor; species Dermacentor variabilis. The sequence goes on along the minus strand of NC_134568.1, from coordinate 158,011,001 downwards.
TTTGCAGCATCTTTGGTAATGCCAATGCAGTTATTATTCATGTATTTGATCCCTCGGCAAATTCTGTAAGGAGGAGGCCGAGCTGCAACGCGAGCCGGCCCGGAACAAAATTTCTGGCTACGCCACTGGCGCTGGTGACACTCAGATGATGAATTTTTGTGTCACATGAAAGCGAGAAACTCTTTGATGTATCGTAACTGCATTCGGCCTCCTCAGCGATCATCCAGCGATCATCGGTGGCGCAAAAGGCGCCGGCCAGCATGCTGTCTCAATATCGCATTCGAATGGCTGAGCCCTGCATGTTTGAATATCTTGGATGCTCTTCTGTGTCATGTTTGAGCACACTAGCCCTCAACGCTACTTCTTTTTCAACCAGTATCATTCACTGAAAGTGTGCGAGCTGTGTGGGGCTTAGGAATATTCCATGGTACAGCTGCCCACCTCTTAGTACCAGAGCACATGCCAACTTTTTCATATTTTCTCAGTTTCCATTTTCCGAGTCTTCTTATGTGCCGGTGTCCAGCGCCCACTGGTGGCGCAAGAAAGTACCGGCCGCCATGTTGTCCGAGTATGACGTCCGAGTATTCAATCGCTGAGCACTCTGCGTTATACTACATGGCTTGAATGCCTAAATAGGAGCACGTTTTGTCGCTGAATGATTGCGGGGTAGTGACAGTCAAGGCGTAGAAACACTAACAGAAAGTCGGAATGACAGAATTAAGCTTTTATTATTCACAGAAATTGAGCCCAGAAAGCTAAGCAACGCCTAAGTGACAGTGATAGCGGCGAGCACAATCGGTGGTTGAGAAATGTGATTAGGCGAATTTGTCTCGCTGCTGAATCGGCACCCAACATTTACGAAGGTTCTGATCCAGCGCGTCTTACACGAGTGCGATAGCATGATATCAATGGTAATTGTGTCAAGTAGACACAATACAGCGGTGCACGCTTATGAAAAAAATGTGCAGAGAAAAGCAGCAGCTGCGACAGCATAACGTGCAGAATCTGAGTCGCCTCTTATTCTTGTACAGGTTAGTCCTGAAACTGCAGTACTTTTACATTGATATATTATTACTGTTCTGCTGTCGCTGCTGCTGCTGTTCTGGCCTGTCATCCTACTTTGTACTTCGTTTGTGTGCTCCGTTGCCTAATTGATTGTGTTTGGGTCCGCTTTTGCCTGATAGTGCAGAGAATGGGTGGGAAAGACGACGCCAAGGAGACAAAGAATCTGTCTAGACAGCTTGAAGCCTTCAAGCATGACATGCGAATGGAGTATAGAGAACTGAAAGACAGTGTAAAATATTGGGCCGATACATGCGATGAAGTGAGCGAATTCAAAAAGGAATTCATAGCGTTGAGGGATGACATTAAGCAGCTACCCAAAGAAAATAGCACACTAATGGATGAAAACAAAAACTGACACAAGAAATCGAAGACCTTGAACAGTATCAAAGATTGAATAATCTATAAATCAGGGGATTCCAAAAACAGATAAAGCCATTGGCGCCATGAAAATGGTTGAAATAGTAGGCGCAGCCCTTGCAGAAATCATCCAGGAAAGTGACATTGACACATGTCACTGGGTCCCGACACCGAAACAGGATGTGAACAACATTAGAGACTTTTAGCCTGTCCGCTATTCCGGTAAACGGGAGCGGCTTAGGCGGATTACCGGATTTGCGGGGGCGCAAACGTGAGCGGCCAGAGCGATGCAGCCTCCTGGTGGCGTAGAGTTCAACCAGACAAACACAGGGATAAAATTGCAGTAACTCACTATATCCTGCTTCGCTGCTAGTGCAAATTTTTGGCAGTGGCGTAATTGTGAACACGATTACGCCACTGTCGAAAATTTACACCAGCAGCTAAGCAGAATATAATAATTAGCGTTGTGTTTGTGTGGTTGAGCTTTGCGCCACCAGCTGGCGCCACAAATCTGGCCGCTCACGTTTACGCCCCCGCTAAACCGGCAAGCCGCCCGCGCTTGCCGGAATACCGGACACGCTAAAAGTCTCTATTGTTGTTCGCTTCGTCCAACGAAGGAAGCACAATGAATTGCTCGCCAAAGCCAGAAAGAAGTGGCTGACATGTAAAGAAGTCGACCTAGTTTCTAAAAACGTTGTGTATGTAAATGAACACCTGACACACAAAAAACAAGAAACTGCTCGCAGCCATGCGCAAGTAGAAATCCGAGGTAAACTGGCAGTTCGTTTGGATATCAAAAGGACGGGTGTTGGCATGGAAAACTAAGTCTCCGAGGGTCATCCACATAGCTTCCGAAAATGACCTAGAAAAAATGACGTAGAGAGCGAATAGGCTATCAGAAACGCATACACTACCTCAAAAATTCTTTTAAGATGGGATTTTCTCCCGCCGTGGGTGCTCAGTGGCTATGGTGTTGGGCTGCAGAGCACGAGATCGCGGGATCGAATCCCGCCCCCGGGGGGCTGCATTTCGATGGGGGCGAAAGGCGAAAACACCAGTGGGGGTACTTAGATTTAGGTGCACGTTAAAGAACCCCAGGTGGTCGAAGTTTCCGGAGTCCCCCACTACGGCCTGCGTCATAATCAGAAAGCGATTTTGGCACGTTAAACCCCATAATTTAATTTTAAGATGGGTTTTGAATTAGTCGATGGCACTTATTATGATATCCTTCGTCTCAACAGAGAAACCACAGGTTTAAAAAGTTTTTCAACTATGCATATTGCCGCAATATAAATGCGAGGACTATAAAGAACAAAGTAGACGAAATTCACAATATTATGTCAACGATAGAAAATAAATTTGATGTTATCTGTTTCACCGAAACATGATTGTCACAAAGCGACCACATACCTGTTTTGATGAATATCGCTCGCAGCACATAACTAGAACCAATCAAAGGGGAGGTGGTGTATCTATGTACACAAAAGAGAGATTACAGTTTACCGTAGTGGAAAAATTATCTGTAGTTACTGAACACGTAGACTGCCTTACTGTATATATAGGAAAGGCCATGGCATGCGTAATATATAGACCACCTACTGGTGAGACACACATTTTTTTAAATTTTTAGACACGTTGCTATCGCATGCCTGTTCTAGGAAAATGAACCTGTTATAATCATGGGGGATATAAAGTACATATAAAGTATATGAGCTCATATGACACATGGGCAAGGCATCTAAAATCAATTCTAACTTGCCACGCCTGCACAAACAACATTAAGTTGCCAACCAGAGTTACAGAGAATAGCGCCACATCGATTGACATCTGTGTCACAAACTTAAACTATTGTATTGCACCGCCAGGGTATAGCATGTTAAGATGGGACAGAGGTGCAAGAGGTTGGGGCGTCTCCATTATTGTTAAGTATTGTTGTCGGGCCGTAATGGTAGAAAGCAATATGTCAGAGTCATTGTGGTGTAAACTAATTTTTGGGAACATTGCATACCTGGTTGGAGTAGTTTACAGGCCACCAGCGACTCCACCTCAATTTTTAGATGGCCTCAATGAATTTCTCTGTACTCACGTAAACAGAAGCACTCGACTAATATTGGCTTGCGGCTTTAACTTAAGACACATTGGTTGCGAGGCTCTGTCAAGTAACCATACCGAGACAATGAGTGCAAATAAATTTTTAGAAATTGCCTTTTTTATGAATTAAGGCAAATTGTTAACGAATACGCAATGGTGACACCCGCATCCGGATCAATATTGGATTTGTTGTTTCTGTCCAGTAATGTCGGAGCTTATGGCTTGATCATTTCTGGATGGTATATCCTACCATAGGATGGTTTCAGTAAACATACTGCCCTCGTCGTGCAATCATTCTGCTGACTTAGGGCGTAAAGAACGAGTGTCGGTTAAAGATTACGAAGGAGCAGGTGATAATTCGGTTTTGGACTATTATTAGAATCATTTGACGAATTTGAAATTGCCTCCTAGTCAGAGTCAGTCGAGGAATTGTGGCAGCGATCGAAATGCATAATTACAACTTGCGTCGACGGATTTGTCCCAAGTGGTTACAAAACCAGGAAGCAGAAAAATCAGTGGGTAACTCGTGACGTTGCTCACATGAAACGTAAAATAATATGGCTACGCAAACAGCCAAAGAAGTTAAACGAACTGTCACCGGTGCGGAGCAGCCTAAAGCAGCATTATCAGAATCAAAAAGAACTTCAATGACACTCTCGGCAACTTCCTTAAAAGTGCGCCACAAAAATTTTGACGTTTTTTGAGAACACAGAAAGCAAAAATCCTGCAGATAACAATAGAATGCGAGCTTGTGACAGACACGCAATAAATAGCAGTTGGTTTCAATCAGTTCTTTGAGTCGGTGTTTCACAGAGATCCGGACAATCACGTCACAGATGACGTAAACTATTCCTGCGCTTTTCCTTTGGAGCTTCATTCGTTTCTCCAGGAGGGCGTGTTTCATCAACTGGTAAACTTAGATTCAAAGAAGGCCAGTGGCCTCGACGGGATACCGGCGGTATTTCTGAAGTGATATACCGAGTGGATGTCCTTTTATTCAGAAATTATTTTTGAATACTCTTTACGTATTCATTCCCTTCCACAAGATTGGCGCTGTGCTGCTGTTATTCCGGTGTTCAAAAGTGTAAATCGCCTGCTCCCAAACAACTATCTCCCTGTATCCCTGATATCTGTGTGCTGCAAACTCATGGAGCACAGAATAGCAAAACACATTATTCATTTTCTGGAAACAAATAAGTTACTTTATCCAAATCAGCATGGTTTTAGACAGGGCCTCTGAGCCGCTACCCAACTAATCGAAACGGTTCACGATTTTTCAGTGGATTTAGACGAATACCAACAGGCTGGTGTGATTTGCGTTGATTTTAGGAAGGCGTTTGATAAAGTGTCGCATAATCAACTGCTTTTGAAACTCCGCCAAGTAGGTATCAATAATGATATATTTAAATGGATTTAAATGGATATTTTTAACAGGCCGGAGGGAAGATCTACGCATTAGTAATTATGTGTCAGGTTTTTTGGAGGTATTGTCTGGGGTACCACAGGGGTCAGTGCTAGGCCCATTATTGTTTTTGCTTTATATTAATGATGTAGTTACAGTTGTTCAGCCGCCAGTGGTGTTGAAGCTTTTTGCAGGTGACTGCTTACTTTATGCACCAGTTACCTGTAAAGACGATCAGGTAAAACTTAACCAGTGTCTCGAAGGTCTTCATACTTGGTGTCAGAAATGGGACATGGAAATAAATTTTGCCAAAACCACCTTCACGCCCATTACCCGAAAGAAAAAGGTTGTTTCCTTCCAGTATCATATTGGAAATGTTATCTTGACAAATGTGTGTAGTTTCAGATATCTTGGTGTATTGATTGCTGATGACCTAAACTGGCGCAGCCAGATTGAAAATGTGTGCTCTGCATCGTACAAAAAGCTGTGTTTTCTTCAAGTAAAGCTACGAAACGCAACCAAAGACGTCAAGCTAATGGCATACAAAACTTTTATTCAACCTGATCTGGAATACGCTGCCGTAGTTCAGAATCCCCATCAAAAAGGTCTAAGAGCTAAACTAGAAAGAATTCAAAGATTTGCGGTACGATTTATATGTTCTAGGTACAAAAAAAAAAAAAACAGACTCGGTTACCGAAATGCTAAGTTCATGTAATTTGGAATTATTATGAATTAGGCGACAGAGGAACAGGGTCAAATTATTACTTCAGATTCGCCAGGGTCATGTAAAGATTGATAAAAACAGCTACATAGGTGCACGTAGTAGACTTAGCAATAGAATAAATCATGGTGCAACCATCCGTCCTTATGCTACCCGCACAAATGTCTTTCGTTATTCGTTTTTTCCTGATCTCATCGAATAATGGGATGGACTATCTGCACATATTGGTGAATGCAATTATGTAAAAGCGTTTTAAACTTTTCTTGATAGTTTTGTTCCCTGAAATTAATTCAGTGTTTTCTTGATGTTCTGCATTCCTCTGAATCATTCTATGCCACTTTTTCGATGTTGTTGATATTTTTCGATGATGTTTTGTTGAAGTTTTATGATGCGTCAAAGTTCCTTCTATATCCGTTTTGTATTTTTGATGTATTCCCTCTCTGTACTGAACCTCACATGAGGGTTAACAGTATGTTTAAATAAACAAATGAATAAACAAAGAAGATGAAGTACTTGCCGGCGTTCTTACAAGTTATGTAAGTGACCATTTACCCCTATTTTCTTTTACCAATTGCACTAACAACCGCGCTACCCGGGCACCTTCTTATCGTCGAATAATAAACGATTTTTCGTTACAACACTTTCGGGAATTAATTGTAGGTATAAACTGGCAGATGGTCTACAATGAAAGTGATGTTGAAGCAGCTTTTAACATTTTTCTTTCAGGCATACAAACCTCTTATGAATCGGCTTTCCTGCTACTATATGTACATAGCAGAAATAAGAAAGTACGAAAACCTTGCAGAAACCGTCATTTGTATAATGACATAAAACAGAAAAATGTCATGTACCACCAATTCATAAAAACACGTGATCAATAACAGTTGGCGACATTCAAAAAGTTGGGAAATCACCTACAAAGCAAACTGAAGAAAGCTCAACAAGACTACTATCTACAACTGTTTTCTCGCATACGTAACCAACCGAAACTGATATGGAACGCAGTAAATAATATAACAAGTAGAAGGTCGAGTATTGCGTCGCAAATACCATTACTGAACAACATTCAAGCCACGAGCATGAACGAACATTTTGTTCAGGCTGGTTCATGTATCTCGAGAGGAGGCGAAAGAAGTGTGGTCCATGCAATCGATATCCCACCGGTGACCAGCTTCATTTTTCTGCAACCCAGAGATAGCGTTGGGATGCAAAATCTGATAGACAAAATGAAGAGCACAGCCTCGGAAGGACCTGGCGGAATTCAACCGGAGCCGATCAAATATGTCTCAAGGGAAACAAGTGTCGTTCTAGCTTATATTGTTAATTTGTCAATTGCTTCAGGAATTTTTCCAGATGCGCTTAAAACAGCTCGCATAACACCAATCCATAAAGGTGGTGGGAAAGATCAAGTCTCAAATTATAGACCAATATCTGTCTGAAATATATTTTCAAAGCTTTTGGAAAGCGTCGTGGTCGACAGGCTGTGGTCTGTCTTGACTAAACACAATGTAATTTCGAAGTACTCCAACGGGGGTGTTCGCCTAGCAGCACTAGTTCTAGGTATGCAGCGGTAGGCTGGAACAAGTCGGTGCTGTAGCGAAACGGGCAAGCAAGCGCTTCTCGTCGTCTTCCTCTTTTCACCAGCACCATGCCCACTACCCAGTGCCTTCGGTACAATCCCTCCCCACCGAAAGAGTAGCCATCCTGGCGACTTAAGGACAGGAGGGCACAGGGGGGTCATGGCGCTGCTTTAGCTGGGAGACGTGGACAATTTCCTGTCCGTGACGACGCTGGTCGGATGACGCTTCCATTGGCTCGATGAGGTAGTGTACCGCGGATGCCTGTTTCAGTACCCGATAAAGACCGTTGTACTTGGAGAGCAGCTTGCAGTAAAGGCCGGGAGGAGTAGAGGGCACCCACAACCAGACGAGTGAGCTAGGAGCAAAGCACGTAGCCGTATTGCATGAATCGTGGTGATGCTTTTGGCGCCACGGATCTTGAGATGTGAACGAACGAGCGAGCTGGGAACATTCTTCGGCGTATGCAGCCGCTCTGGAAACAGTCGTGGACTCTGAATCATCTGGCCGGTAAGGTAGAATTGTCTCCATAGTGCATGAACGTTCGTGTCCGTAAAGGTGAAAAAAAGGGGGGAATCCAGTGGTGCTTTGCGTGGCAGTATTATGAGCGTAGGTGACGAAAGGGGGCAGAATACGATCCCAATTTGAGTGGTCAGATGAACCATACATGGCCAACATGTCGCCAAGGGTGCGATTAAAACGCTCTGTCATCCCATTACTTTGAGTATGATATACCGTGGTAGTGCGGTGAATGATGCGACACTCTCTTAGCAATGCTGAAATGACGTCGGAGAGGAAAACACGACCGCGGTCGCCCAGTAATTCTCGATGTGCTCCATGGCGTAAAATCAAGTTTTGAAGGATAAAACTGGCGACGTCTTTTACTGTGGCAGAAGCTAGGGCTGAAGTTTCAGCTGAGGTGCCCGCGTGAGGTGCCCGATAGCAACAATAACCCAGCGGTTGCCGCTTGGAGTGCTGGGCAGCGGACCGTACAGGCCAATGCCGACGCGGTCGAACGCTCGCGCGGGACATGGTAAAGATTGCAAGGGGCCGGCGGTATGTTGAGGTGGCGTTATGCGTCGTTGGCTTATGTGGAATGACCAGACATATTGGCGAACGAAACAGTACATACCGCGCCAGTAGTACCGAAACTGGAGGCGAGAGTATGTCTTTAATGCACCAGCGTGCGCCCTGTGGGTCGTCGTGGAACGTGGCGCTGATGTCGGAGCGGAGTTGTCGGGGAATATCAAGCAACCACTTGCGGCCACTGGAGTTGTCCGGCGGGACGGCCGAAGACCTCTGCCAAAGTTGTCGTGAAAGCCGACCAAGTGGTAAGATCGAATTCATGATTGCCGAACCATAAGTTTGCCACATCGGTCAGGTAAAAGATCACATTAGTGAGCTTCGCGTGGTCGCCCAGTTATTATAGGCGCTTACACGGTCATATTCGGCGAGCCAGACCTCCACGTCGTGGTCGTCTGTGCCGCTAAAATATAACAGGATCGCGCTGCCGGATGACGCCAGAGCAGACGATGGCCGGGGGCACGGGAGCAGCAGCCTGGGACAATCCTGGTCATCCATTTCAATAGCTGGAGGTAGCGTCCGACTGCGGAGATCCAGGACGTCGAAGAGAAACCCAGCGCCTCCACCAAATCTAACGGGGGTGCTCGCCTAGCAGCCCTAGTTCTAGGTTTGCATCGGTAAGCTGAAACATGTCAGTGCTATAGCGAAAAGGTTTGGTTTGGTTTGGTTTGGTGCCTGTAGATATAGCACAACCCACTACGGGGGATTGGCCATGAATCGGGCGCCAGTGGGTTGAAAAAGAATAAATACCTAAATAGGATTTTTTTATTGAAAATGAGATATTAAATGAATTCTAATCGTTAATAATAATGTTCATGCTATAGTTTCTTAAAATTAGAAGTTAATATCTTTGGTTTCTTGTTGTGGAAAATAAAACAGTAAAATTGGCATGGAAGTCTCCTTGTTTTTATTACAAAATTATATATGGTATCATATACGTTCCTCTTACAGTGTCCTAGTGCCGACGCCCCCAGAGACAGAATGATAGGTAGCGTAATGGCTAATCCAAGTCGGTGGAAGGGACCTTCTAGAAGTCGCTTTATATGCACGTTGAACCTACGACACTCTATAAAGAAATGATCCATAGTTTCGGGTTCACTGCAGTAAGAACATTTAGGAAAAGGTGCCAAACCAGACCTATAGGAATAGAAATTAAAGCCCGGACTCTGAAACACTCCTTTCTTTACTAAGGATGTCTCACACGCTGTAAGGCGACCTGGCGTAAATTCTGGAACGTACCTTACTAAGGGGCACTAAGTTAGGGCCTCATTAGTGCTTCCCCGCGCTTAGGGAGCCGGAATGCTACCTTTATGCTTCCTAACCGTGCTCCTCTAACTGAACGCATGCTTCTCCACACGACTTTGTACGCGGTATGCTCGGATAGAATAGGTGCCGTGTGCAGCCAAGGGCGCGGTAGCCAGCCGCCGTGTATTGACGTCCAATTTGGTTCCGCGGATCGCGTTTTGTGCCGTATCTTTTTACTTTGGTTTTGTGAAAAGCGAGCGGCGAGAATGACGGCCTCGCAATATTTATCCGATGACGATAGCTTCGAAAGCTATGCGCGGTTTCTTCGACAAGCCAATGAACTTCTTTACGGGACTGTGTACAAGCCTCCGCCTTTGACTACAGCCCGGCGTCTGATTGATAGGCAGAATCCACTGGAATAATACGACGAAGTGGACTTTCTAGCCCGGTAACGTTTTTTCCAAGCGAGCTGTTACAGCCATACTGGCAGAGCTGCAACTGCATTGTAACACTGACAACAGAGGAATGTCGCTTCCTGCTCTGTTGAAGGTCCTCATCACACTGCGTTTTTACGGAATGGGTGCTGTGCACACTGTTGTAGGCGACCTTGTGTGTGTATCCGAACCCTTTGTGTGCCGATGTATTTGGGAGGTGACACAGCTGATATGCCTACGTCTGTATCCCAAGTACGTTCGGCTGTCAAACGCCAGTGAAGCGAGGCTAAGAACGACAGAAAGCTGAGCTAGTTGGTAAGGATTTATTATGCAAATAAAAGTGAGGCGTGCAGGCAGGACACAAGAGTAGAGAAGTGGACAATACGAACGCCGACTATCAACTGAAGGGAGCACTGAGGCGAAAAAAAGAAGACACAAAACTAATCTGCGCATGCTCAGGAATGGTAACACCACGTGTCAATTGGGTACACGTGCCCGTCTACGTGAGAGATAACTGTTAAGGCACTTAATCTCTTCCTTATGTAAAGTAATCGAAGGCTGACTCACGCACGCACTTCCACCATTATAGATATGCCATGCCTCTACCATAAGACGCGTATCTTCATTCTTATGCCTGTACAATATCGAGCATTCATCTAACTTTGGCGTGCAGTTACAATCTATGCGCTGCCGTGCAGAATAAAGAGGAGCGGGTAAAAGGCAAAAAACGAACAGATATTTGTCCAGTAAAGCACAATAAGAACAACAGTTTTACTGACTGTCGTATGGGTGTGGTTTATAAAATTCCCCTTAGGTGTGGCCAGTTCTACGTAGGGCAAACGGGACGGTGTATTAATCAAAGGCTAATGGAACATAAAAGGTCGTTAACCGGTGGATCGCCTTCAAATCTTTCGCTACATTGCCGAGATTGTAACTGCACGCCAGAGTTAGATGAATGCGCGATATTGTACAGGCATAAGAATGAAGATACGCGTCTTATGGTAGAGGCATGGCATATCTATAATGGTGGAAGTGCGTGCGTGAGTCAGCCTTCGATTACTTTACATAAGGAAGAGATTAAGTGCCTTAACAGTTATCTCTCACGTAGACCGGCACATGTACCCGATTGACACGTGGTGTTACCATTCCTGAGCATGCGCAGATTAGTTTTGTGTCTTCTTTCTTTTTTTCGCCTCAGTGCTCCCTTCAGTTGATAGTCGGCGTTCGTGTTGTCCACTTCTCTACTCTTGCGTCCTGTCTGCACCCCTCACTTTTATTTGCATAATGAAGCGAGGCTAGTCATGACCAGGTTCTATTCAATCGGAGGATTCCTTGGGGTTACTGGGTGCATCGAATATACTCATATACCCATTAAAAGTCCCGGTGGAGACGACGCAGAAGTCTTCCGAAACAGGAAAGGGGTATTATCGGCAAATACACACACACGATACAAAACGTACGCAAAAAAAAAAGAAAGCGACGCCTGACAAACCGAACTCAGATGCTGCCATATCTGCTAGACTGAGTTTTCTTTCCTGCCATATGCATCATTTTTGAACTATTTTTACATTATTAACCAAAGAAATCGAATTTATGCCCCGGTATAGAATAGAAATGCAATTTTAACAGTCCCGGCACTTTACCTTGGCAATTCATTACAAAAATTTTACAATTTTTTGTAAGTAATCTCGAAACCAGAAGCCTCTAACATTACGCTTCCTTTGGTGAGGCGCTCCTTCCGCAGGGAAGGCGAAAGGGAGCTTATAAAATTCGCGCTGGCCTTCCGAGGGCGCCTAACGTTTAGGTAGCATGCAGGCCTCTTTGCGCAAGGTAGGGAAACGGTCTAAGGTTAGGAGCAGTTCAGAATCCGGCCCTAAGCCTTGGTGTTCGGCAACGCATACACCTAAATGAAACTTCAAATTTTCTTGTTGCGCACTATCCGCTGTGCCAAGGAAATCTAAGATGCTGAAAATCGGCGTTATCTAATACACATGATTTGGCATGTTCTTCTTGAATGAAATTTTTTTTAAATCTTGCAGAAGTGACGTATGCCGAAGGTTTTAGGATCCTCAGTACCGGGCCTTTAAGAGATGCCGCTGCTAGTGCGTTTGCTGACTCGTTTAAAGTGAGCCCCACGTGCCCTGGAATCTATAGCAGTTGGATGAGGCGTAGATGTTGGGGAATGAATGAAATTCTCGGAGCATGATACTTGAATGGCCACAGATAAAGCGGAGCAAACAAACAAGGAGTCGGTTAAGATTACGGCTGAAGAAATAGATGTGGGAAGTTTCCGTACAGCTAGGTTGATCGCCAATAACTCTGCTTGAAATATTGGCGTAAAGTCGGGTAGTCGAAGAAAGACCAATTTAATGATGTCAAAAAAATGCTCCACTCCAGCCTTCTCTTCACTGACATAAGCATCTGTGGCTATTACTGCATTTATTTGGAGGTTTTCAAGGTGGTCATCTAATAAATCTTTTAGGTATTGAATAGGTAAGAGCTTAGCGTTATTGGGAAATATATCGCCAAATTCAGCACTTACTGTCGAAGTAGGTAAATTTTGAAAAGCCACATCACGGATTGATATTTGTAATGGCTCTAATAGCTTCTGCGCAAAAACTACCTGGGGAAAATGCAGTCTGGACCAATGATTCTCAAAGAATGCAGTTGGTTCTCGAATAAAAATATAGTAGGAGCGTCTCTGGGGAGAAGCATAGATGTTTAGAAATGTTTGGACTGTCAGTGTACGAAATCGAGTTTGAAGAGAAGGCAGGTGAGTTTCATGATATAGAATATTATTGGCTATACATTTTGGAAGGCCGAGACACAGACGTAGTGATTCGCGTTCTAAAAGAACCAGGGGACGTAACTTATACGTAGGACCTCCTCAATATAACACGCATCCAAACTCTAGAATGGGGCGGACATACATACAATAAATCATCAGCAAGGTCTCCCTACGCATTCCAAGACGACTGCTGCAGACTCTTCGTAATAAACCAACAGCGCGTGCTCCTTTAGATCCGATGTATTCTATGTGTGTCTGCCAATTAAGCTTTTCGGTGAAACGGGCAAGCAGGCACTTCTCGTCGTCTTCTTTTCACCAGCACCGTGCCCGCTACCCAGTACCTTCAATGCAGTAGCAATAAAGTTTCCAAAAGAATAAGTCAGTCAAAATAATAAGAATAAAACAGAAGGTTACACTTGGCCTTTCTTTAGATTTGCGGAAGGCTTTCGACTCGATTGATCATAAAATATTATTACATAAACTAGAAATCCACGGAATACGCGGCGTCGCTAATGACTTAATAAGTTATTTAACGAATCGAAATCAATTTGTTCAGATAAATTCTATTACCTCTAACATTTTTCCTACAAAACAGGGTGTACCTCAGGGCTCAAAACGGGGCCCACTATTGTTCTTAATTTATGTAAATGATATTGTACGAATACCTGAATCACCTGACTTAGTAATGCAGCCGGTGATACCAATGTGTTTTTTACTTCCGATGACACTTCTGAACTTTCTGTCAGCGTTAATGCGTATCTAAATCGCTTATCAGTTTGGTTGAGTGAAAATAGTCTCGAACTAAATACCGCAAAAACAACATACATTTTATTCAGGGCTCTTAGGAAGAACATACCCAATGACATTAGTTACAATGGTACGCCAATTAACCATGTCCCAGAACAAATATTCTTATGTGTCGTTGGTTTCGTGAATATTTGGTCTTATGGTTTGATGAATATTTATATTGAAGTTCGCATATAGGATGCTATGCAATGACCTTTCCAAATCTGTCGGTATCATTAACAGGATCCAGCTGATTCCGCTTTGGCTCAAACAACAGTTATAGGATGCTCACCTTTACTCTAAACTCTGCTACGGGGTCCTCGTTTGGGGAACAATTTCAAAACAAACTACAACAAGTTAATTCTTTTACAGAAACAAATTCTTCGTATATACTGCAATTACCATGGCTGTTTTGTAAACCTTGAAACAGCTCCATTATTTCAACACTACACCCTTCTTCGAGCAGACAGAATATATTATAAGAAACTTCTGATCACCATACATAAACGAAAATTATTCCCGAAAATAGACAACGATGAAAGATCTCCTTATTCACTACGCCGGAATACTGGACACTTACCGAAAACAAGAACAAATTATGGTAAACAAACATTCATATATCAGTTGATACAAATATTAAACAAGGTAGGAGAACTGTTAAATTTTAGCGCTTCAGAGAGCTCCTATAAAGAGAGCTTAGTGTATTATTACTTGCCGATGACATTTGTTTTTACTAATTATTGATATTTTCATTTTATTGCATCTGTATGTACGCTTGTATGACCTAACAAAGAGTGCGTACAGATAGCATTTGTGCTAATGTTTATGCAGCTTCCTCATTCCAATGAACAAATATTGTAATAATTTTTCTTACTGAAATTCTGCTCTCTTGTGCGAAATGTATGTACGTTTTATATGTACTGATTTGTACTGATTATAACCGCTGTTGTAACTGTGGCGTCGGGAACCTCCGTCACGCCTTCTAGCCTTTAGTCCCAGTCTCCTCTCGCTTGGACGAGAAATAAAGTCCATATTATATGATATGTAAAAAAAATAGTAACGGGTGTGAAAATCACTGTGTAATGCGTGTATTATTTTGCCAGCGCGAAAAGTTTCCCGAAGGGGAAATCAGCCGTGTGGCATCTGCAATTCGAGTTGCTCAAGCGTTTGACCTCAAACGTTCGCGTGAAAACGCGCATGAATATGTGCGCCGAGACGGGTATGCTTCACGTCACAATCTTCAATGCCGGAGCATGAAAAGATGCCCAAGGACATTGCAGGAAACGAGAATGGATGCAGGAATGCGAGTAAAACGAAACGCGCTCTCACATAAAAAGAGAGCCCAAGAGAAAGCGTGCTAACAGGGCTTGCTGCTGGGCCAATTGTTTCATGGTATTAGCTGGAAGCCCTGAAAAAACGTGAGTGGAGATAAGGAAGCAGGCAGGACACGTGCTATTATCCATGTTCTTTCGCACTTGCCATTTTCCGAAGCGAACAGGCATCAACTCACTCACCAGTTACACTGAAGTGTTCATGGATATCAACTTCGAACTCGAGGTTGAGCCCACCGGCAAGGTTGCTCGTTGACTGAGGATGGTATGCTTTAGCACGTCATTGGAAAATTTGCAGGGTGGTGCATTGTACTGCGTGGCGTGGCTTTCTGTCCAGGCTGCGCGAAAACCCAGTCGCAAGTAACAGTGCTAAACAGACAAGGACATAGGAAAGAAGAGCACGACCCTGGCGGTCCTTGTCTGTTTAGCGCTGTTACATTTCGAAGCATGAATTACCACCAACTCGGCGACGTTTCCCTTCTAGTCCAATCGTAAGCGGTGCTCCTTTCGGTTCGTGTCTGAGATCAGCGCAGGCAGGAGCGTACTGTACTAGATTTTCTGAACAAGTATACATGAATAGGACAAGCATCTTCAAGTCCACGAAGCTCCGTGTGTGGTGGACTGCTACTTTAGGCCTACAACGTTCCTCTAGTTTCAAGCGAGGAGAGGCTAGGGCATTACTTCACGGCTGCCTGACCCACTGCTCGCCGCTCTCAATGTCAGTGTGCCTCATAACAGAGGTCTAAGGAAGTACCATGTGCGCGCTCCTGCCATCTATCGTTCGCAAGCCGCTTTTTCTTCAGCGTCTGCCCAGCACAGCAGAAAAGAGCGGCACAGCCCAGAGGACCAGGTGGAGCTCAGGCTCCGCCCCCCCCCCCGCTTCAGTCTTTGTAAATAGACTCTTCCCCTCTCTCCTCCTTCCCGTATAACCATCTAGAAAATATGGCATAGGTAGAGTTAATTATTTGGTCTAAACACCGCAATAAATCTACCTTCAAGAATGCACCAAAGTCGAAAAAGCGTGAAAAATTCCTGAAAGGTTGCAAGCAGAGAGAAATGATGATGCTGCAACAGAAAAGTAATCGTTGAAGAAAATACTCGGAAGTTGCACATAGAGGCACATGACAATCGGGCTGTTTGTGCCCTGTTTTACGCATAAATATCCGACTTGTCCTCATCCTTAGCCATACATCTCGGAGTTTCGAGATGTTTTGACACGTTGACGTCTCTAGTTCGGGTGTCACGGCGTCCTCAGTGAATCCCACCGGTAGCTTTTTCACACGAAGGTAACTTATTCATAATGGTCTAAAAATTTTATGGCGCACATAAAGTTTAAGCACGCAAGAGCCTGTACAAAAGTAAGTTCACCTCCGCACTGCGATGTCGTTTCTCACAGTTGGAATCACGTTCAAGGCTACATTATCAAACAAGAAAAGCTGAAGATACACATATACAGTAATTAACAAAAAGATGTGATATTTTGTATTTGAGTCCTGTGAGGTAAACTGCTCAGAATGCTCATGCTGTGCTATGCCAGACCACTAGCGTAGGACAACAGTATCTAGAGAACCCACTGCCAGCGTACTTTCTTCACCCGCCTATAGCCCACCCACCGTGTAAATAGTTTGCGTATACGAAAAAGGTATCGCAAAGAAACGGTGATATCAACCAGGAGGGGACATACTGTGCGCTGGTGTGAAAAATTTTAATGATACGTGAGGAGCTTAGCCGAGCAAAAGTATTGGGATGCAGGCTATATGTTAAACATTTAACAAGGGTTCAAATCGCGAGAAAAGGAAACAGAAAATCGCACACGCGCTTACTAGCACAAAAAGTTTGAAAGGCGCTGCAATGAGCGCCATGAAACGAACAAGGTGGAAAGTGGAGCTTTATGGTGCCGTCAATAACCAAAATGTTATCCTTTGCTGTGGTGCAGCAAAAAGGATAGAGATGGACAATAATTTGTTTATTCACGGCGCCATACAGATCCCCTTTCAACCTTGCTCGTTTCATGGCGCTCACTGCTGCGCCTTTCAAAGTTTTTGTGAGGGTAGGCGCGGGTGCGTTTCATTTTTTTTTGTTCTCTCGTCCTTCGATCTGCTGTTATATAGCGTTTTCCTTTCAGAATTTTATAGATGCCTATTAGAGCAGTGAGCTGGGCGTTCTAAGAGAGGAGTTGCTAGGCGATGTGTACTTACCTTGCCGCTAATACCGCGAGCTTCAGAAGATTAATTAATGAATATTATTAATGAAATTTTCTATGGTGCCTTGGGAGCAGATGTTGAATTTAGGAAAATTTGGAAATTTGGGACACTTGCAAATTTGATGGCAGTAACATTGTAATCACTCTTAAAAATAGGTTGAATATTGCCCCTAATTCACGATATTCGTCATTGGATTCCAGAGACCAATCGAGGCAATATAGAAACTGGGCCGCTATTTTGTAGCGATGCCTTATGCCATAGAGTTTCATATTGGTATATCTAGAGGCAAATCTGGCGCTGCAATCGTTCAACAATCATGGGAATGATGGGAAGTACAGGCATCGGATTGACATTCTATTGACTGGCGAACTAGTCTACAAGTATTTTTTTGGCAGTTTTGATTTCGCTCCAAGCGCAATTGCTATAACCTGCAGTGGGACAGTGCAACGCAATGCTCTCTGCCTTTGTTATGTTGCTCGGAGTGGCGATAGCGCGCTGGGCCAGCGACTAGGACGATGCTTGTGTCGCGGTGTGGCGTCGAAGCCCTGACGAGAAAGCAACGGCATCGTAAACGTTGAAAGAACATGTTTTGAGCGCTTGGACCTTGGTTTGTTAAGTGTGTTAGGTTGGCACTGTAGCGTTATGTGCTTTATGAAACTTCAGAATAGGACAAAGAAGGCACTACTGATATAAGACATATACAGTTGCACTTCTAGTGTCTTGACAATCAAATTTTATTGATAGCTTCATTATGCATTGCTCATGAAAATGCGTATTTTAGGAATTTGAGAACACAAACTTACTTGTGGTAGGAAAGGTTGCTGTTTCCTGGCTGTAGTCTAGTGTCGCAAAATGGGTAAGTGCAAAGCCACGATATAACGCTTCGGAAGCGGTACGTCAATATAAAATATGATGACGAAATACTCGTAGGAGGTCACTAGCGTCCTAGCTAGCACTGCATCAGATGTGCTTAAAAGTACTTGAAGACGTTCAGCAATCGTGACAGTCGACGCAGCCTTTCGAAAGAGTAAGAGAGTTCGCAAGTGCCTGTCGTCTGCGAGAAAAGTATCGCGTTTGCAGCGAGCAGGCGTCGTAGCAGACGACACTTGTAGCATTCCGCTCATGGGTGCAACGCTTTGTCACACTACAACATTTTTATTTCCAAAAACACTTGATGAATATTTTTATATAAGTACATGCATGGTTGTTTTGCAGTTGCAAAAACGAATAAATAATTATTCTTTGGCGTTAAATCGGGAACAGAATTGCACAAGTATGCATACCCTGGTGTGTCCTGGTGACAAACCATAGTAAAACATGCTTCCATCTCAAAGTCATACAAAGTTTATGTAGCGTGTTGTACATTATGTAACATACTGCAGAAATAAAATTAGATTTTGCGCGATAATATTTGAGTATAGCTTTGTTTACTGTGCCACAAGCAAACGCCACTAGCCTAAAGACCGAAGTCAATCCGAAGCCTGTACTTCCCATCATTCCCATGTAGGTTGAGGCAACGCTCATGAGAACCCCCGTAGACACTAGCGCCACATTTCCCTCTAGGGTATTTATTTAGAAACTCTATGCCTGATGCCTTATTCTATGCTATTCTTATCATCCACCACACACGGCCGCCTGATTGCGTTGATAATGTGGGCAGACCGTCGCTCTGACCAGTGGTCAAGCGCGAAAAGCGTGAAAAAGCATAGAATCGCAAAAGGCATCGCTAGAAAATACCGGCTTGAGCGCTTCCCGCGGCACGTCGGATGGCACCGCGCCCCGTAAAGAAGTGTGGGGGTAAGTTTGAATGATAGCATGCCGCTGCCTATCCCGACTCGACGCGCAGCCGCATATACTTGCTAGGCAACGCGTGCCGCCCCAGTAGCTACCGCGACTGGAAACTCGGTTTCCAGCTTCCTCGCGCTCGTCGTCACGGGACGTTTCAACATGATAGGATGACGGCGCCGCCTTTTTTGAGCTCCCAGCACACTGGGTTCCGATTGTGCCAGGATTGACCGTTTAAATTTGATGATGAATATTTCAATTTTGATGAAACTTTCAATGTTTAAAAAAATTGGGTGCACTAAAATGAGGCTTTCCAAATTGGCCATTTAGACGAAACTGCTTTTAAGACCCTAATAAAAAGTTATTGAATTTTTTAAATTCGTGTTCTTAAGCTTACGTATGTCCTCGCGCCTAGGCATGGCTTTGCAAGAACGCCATATCCCAGGTAGCACACAAAGTCTTGAAAACGTGAAAATTCAACGTCTGAAACGGATTTTTGACCAAAACCGACGCATCAAAGACGTTCCAAACAAGATAGCTTAAAAACGAGGGGTGAATACGTTTTGATAACGTTGGAAGCCAGACAGCTTAAAAACGAGGGGTGAATACGTTTTGCAAACGACTCAAAACGCCACCGCCACGCCACGGCGCGTCAGCCTCTTTAGCGGCTTCTACAATATTCAACAACCCATCAACGCGATCCAACCTTGCGCAAGGTGGCGATACCGTCGTCAAATCATGTGACCAAGGTGGCCACGTGATTCGTGATGCCGGGCAGCCGGGCGAGCCGGGGCATAGTCGCGTCGTCATGGCGTCGTCACGTCACCGCACTCGCATTGCGCTGTGGTGTGTTTGCGGCTGTTCTGAACGTGCTGCCGCTGCCCTTTGCTATGTAAGTGTTGCAGTGTTTTGCTGTCAAGAAAACGATATTCTGTGATCACTTTGGGTTGTGCGATATGTCTGTGTGGTTTTAATTTGGAAATCAGTAGTGTTTTCAATTGTTATGTGATCAAGGCGGCCACGTTATTCGTGAAGCCGGGCATAGTTACGTTATCGCACTCGCATGGCACTATGGTCTGTTTGCGACTGTTCTGAATGTGCTGCCGCTGCCCTTTGTCATGTAAGTGTTGCAGTGCTTTGCTGTCAAGAAAACGACATTCTGTGATTAGTTTGGGTTGTGCGATCTGTTTGAGCCGGGCATAATAACGTTATCGCACTCGCATTGCGCTGTGGTATGATAGCGGCTGTTCTGAATGTGCTGCCGCTGCCCTTTGTCATGTAAGTGTTGCAGGGTTCTGCCGTCAAGAAAACGACGTTCTGTGATTAGTTTGGGTTGTGCGATCTGTTTGTGTAGTTTAATTTGGAAATCAGTAGTGTTTTCAATTGGAGGGCGCGGAGTGGAGGGCACTAATCAGCTCTTCAAGTTCATTGTCATGTTATGTGAGGCGCCTTTTCACTGACGCTGTAATTAAGGCGTTAAGGGCAGTATAAGGACGAAAGTTAGAGGGACGAAATCGTGCCTGTGTGTCCCTAGCGTCGGGGTCGGCCGCTATGCGTGATCCTAACAAGAAAGCATTTTGCAGAATGCGAAGAAAGGCGGCAAAATTTCTGTCTGTGCGCACCTTGCCGATCTCCGCAATAGAGCCATCATCGTGGTATTTTAGTCTCCCGTTTAGCAAGAGTGTTGCAGACAAGGGAACTGGTTCAAACAGGCTTTTTTTTAATGATTCACTACTAGTGCGGTATCCCAAAAGGTGAGGTCAAGTGCTCACCCTATTTTCTTCCCTCGCGCTACAGCGCACTGACAGAATTTTGCGTGCACCATACCGTGCTTTTATCATTTGCGCTTCAGGTTCTCGATTGTGTTTTCGCCCCCTTTACCCACGTGATGGGTATTTCATGGTATTACCGTGTACCACATGTGTCCATATATTGTGTCCAATATATGAAACGGCCAAATTCGATTTTATTTGACGCCTCAAATGGTAGTAATGTATTGAGTCCCTTGTAGCTTTGTGCTTGTTATCAATTTTACTATTTGGCGAATGGATACAGCATGTACAGTCGCCAAAATCTTAAACTGGTGTGCGGGAGCGGCGACTTTTCCGGGCGTTTTCCGGGCGTCAGCGCCGTATGACGCGGCGAGGCTGGAAACAGCCTAGTAGACGATGGGCCCAGCTGAGCGCGCTTTGTCCGCATGCGCTTAGCCTGAGACTGTTTCCAGCCTCGCCCCGTCAAACGGCGCTGACGCACGGAAAAGTCGCCGCTCCCGCACACCAGTTAAAGATTTGGGCGACTGTACGCTGCATAACTCGCTTGTGCATACTGCATACGTGAGTCGAGTATGCCCTTGGTATAAAATAACTTGTATGCTTTAGGTAGTACGATTGTTTGCAGTTTGGGACATGTGTCGGAATGTACGCTGTGCGCCCTTCGCGCTTTACGGCGGCCTGCCGAGTTCGTGCGGGTGCCATGTGTGCGCATGTAGTTCGCGAAGCGCTCTCGCAGTTTTTTTTAATATATATATACATGTGTTCTTTTCGCGCGCTTCGTACAACAGGGCATGTCGCAGTTCTTTGTCCTTGTGCAACACATTTTCCTAGCGTACGTCTGTGCATTATTTGGTACCGGTTTCACACGGGGCTCTTTTAGCCGCTATCCAGTCCGTTACAAATCGAATTTCTCGGTCGTGATGGCTCCTCTGCGCAAGCTACGAGAGTGAGCCAGTCGCATCGATAATTTCGATCCGGATCGGGCTTGATCGCGATCGAGAGTGGTCGTGTGACACCGGTTTTACACATGGCTCCCACATAGGGAACACTTTAAGTTCAATGCTACTGAGTGAAGAGCAAGTGCATATATATGCCAGTGGTGGTATGTGGGCAAGTCTTTCTGGTGAAGCCAATACTTGTGCATTCAAAACATTTCACTTACCAGCGTAGTGCATCAATGTGTCTACTTCGACAAAATAGAGCACCAGTGCAGATATCTGAACATACCTGTCCAGGGCAGCAAGTGTGTCTAGATTGAAACCACTACCAGCATGTGCGGCAGTTCTATTTCCAGCAGCGGGACTGCACAATAATCAGTAGGGTGCTCTCAAGCTGTTTATCTATGAAGCTCTGCCTGGACTGTGTGCCAAATATTTTTGGACGTGAAAGTTGGGGTGAATTGGTAAACATCAGTGGAACTGTGCCTGGACTTTGTGGCAAATGTTTTTGGATGTGAAAGTGTGAGTGAACTGGCAAAGAATTTGCTCTGGGCTACATGTGTTAAACGTTTTTCTCATTCAGAGTGCTTTTTTTTACTTTAGGAGACTGGAGATGTGCGCAAAGTGTGACATGTCAGTGTGCTAATTAATGTATTTGCTGGTTTGCAAATTATTCGTTGCAACTTTATTTTTGCCAGAGAGGTACAACTTTGCCTCTTGTAAAGGGCTTTTTAGATAAAACACTTACTATTTATTATGACGATTGCTTCCTTTGTTACACAAATGCAGCTTCCAGTGCATTCCAGTTTATTTCCATGTTTATGTAAGTTTCTAATATGAGGCTTGCATATTCATTTCTCACGTTCTGGAGTGGCAAGATGCAGCATTACTGTCTGATCGTTCGCTGTACTACAGTAGTGTTCACTTGTTACACTGAATCCCCCGTTTAAGTATTCTGTACTAATTTCACTTTATTGCTTTTTTGTTGTATGGTTATTTTTTCTCGCCATTACCTTCTTTGATATATCCTAAAGGCAATATTTCCAATTTTGCATTGTTCCCATTTTTTTTATTTCTGTCACAGGATTGTTTTATGATGGTATGCGGTGGTATTTCTTTTTGTGCAGTTTTCAAGCTTCTAGATGATTGGGAACATTGCTTGGAGGCAGTTACCATCCAATTCATTCTCTTGCATTTTTCAGTCTACTTCTTCCATTCGCTCCGATGTCACTTCTGCATAACTCTAGTCCATCTAATAGCACGCGCACTTTACTATGATAAATTAGACACTTTAGTACACTCCAGGTTTTTCTGTTCATTTTTGTATGTGTACTTGGAATTTTGTTTATGTGCTAGTGAATGTTCACTTTCGAGTTCATTACGAATCCTTTCTGCGACTTTTGTCATTGTTGATGTACTTTTATTTCTATTTGCATTTCTCACACAGTATGTTCGAACCTTGCATAAGCATTACATTTTAATAAAGTGTTCTTGCTTTGTCACAATGTTCTCATTTCATGCACTCTTGGCATGAAGGGCTTGGTCTGGCCACCTGCCAAGACGTGGTCATTTGTTCTTTGCAGGATGTCATTCCCATTGTGGTTGTAAGCATCGTAGCTTACTAAAGGCGGTATTAAGGATTTATTATTCCTAACAGGCTCATTTTCGTGCGACTTGGTAGACGATGCGCCGGCCATGCGGGGAACAGTGCTTGGCACTGCGCCATGGCTCTTACAGTCAACACCGACGCTTCTACTCATCTGGGGCGCGATTGGAGATCATTGTTCGAAACGCCCGATCAGTTTCACCTCACGCGATTGGCCTAGGCCGTGCCAGCGGGTGCGGCTGACGACGTCTGCGCGGCATAGGCCAGTCGCGTGAGGCGAAACTAAACGCGTGTTTTGAACAACGATGTCTCATCGCGCCCCTCACCCGCGAAAATTAGCTTCAGATGATCGTAAACCTTTCAAGACCGCTTCTAGACCAGCTTTTTGATAACGTCCTAAAAACGTTTAGAAATTGGTTACGAATAGTTTTCGCAAAGGGATTACTTGTGTCTTTCCCAATCCTATTTCTAGACCAGGTTTTCGAATACGTCTTGCAGACCTGTTCTAGATCGTCTCAAGAAAGTAATTAAGCCGGACATTAGCAGAGATATCCGACGTTTTCCCGCCGAAGTTCTCTCATTCGTGTCTTCTTTAACCCGTTTTTATCGTCTTGGATAAACGCTACGAAAACGTTACGTATCTCTTTTGTGCTACCTGGGATTAGCTGCGTTTATAGCTCTTTGATAAAAGATATTTGGGGTCTAAAAAAACGACACCGTGTATATTAAACCTGTAGTAGCATGCCAAACATTTTGTTCGGCTAACCTTCTCACCTATCATTACAATTACTCTCACTAGCGCGCACGTATTGTCACTGCTGGTTGATATTACGGTTTTCTTGCGAAACATTCTTGGAATATGCAAATTATGTACACGGTGGATGGGCTATGCGGGGGGAATAAAGTACGATGGCAGTGCCTGCTCAAGCTACTGTTGCTTTACGCTAGCGGTCTGGCATAACGCAGCATCGACATTTTGAGCAGTTTACTTCACAGGACTCAAATGCAAAATATGATACATTTTTGTTCGCTACTACATGATTGGTGATATTGGTATTGCAGAATGAGCGTGCGTACAGCGCTGTTCTGGGGTGCTATGCAGGCTGCGCTGAGTTTGGCGAAACTCTGGAGCTCTGGCGACGCCTCAAGGTGAAAGAACTAGCGGTAGCAAGACAGAGTTTGTCGCTCAGGACGCTTCCAGTTTCATTCGTTTATCTAATTCACTCTGGGTGGCTATCATCCCTTGGTCGTTGCCTTAAGGGTGGCCGATAAACTGTGGCTCACGTGATCATACCGTCGTACATCGTCGGTGCCTTCTTTCACTTGTTTGACGTTCCACTGAGTGCATTACATGCACAAGCAAGCTACAAAATAAATGCATTGAGTAGAATATTATTAATCACTTTAATGTGGTTGGTAAGCTTTTCGCAGTTTAGACGATGTACACTTAATGTGTGGTAGACTAATTTGTACTTTATTACGTTTCGCGTTATACTACTATGACAAGCTGCCCTCCTCTTTCCTCTGGATTGGATTGGCGCGGCTCGCGACGTGCTTGCGCTCGCATTCCCGCGCACAGATAGGTGTGGGCCTGGTTTCGCACTGGGCTTTCAACAGATCGATCGTTTCTCGAGCTATATAGAAGCTGCGAGACGAAGCGAGCGTCGGCTAGCGCAGAAGTGGTTTGCCGCGCGCTTACCGTGTAAGCACGCAGGAGTGCTCGAAAACACTCATACAAGGAAAGGGTAAGAAAACTACGCTTTATTTTTTTTTGCTTTGTGATGCACCTTCATACTGTATAGCGCCGAGCGATGACTTCTAACAATTATAGGAAAGTCTTCATACTGGGTAGCCGCGAGCGATCCATGGCTTCTAGCAAACGCATGGGTTTTGCAGCGTATGTGGTCGTTGACTTTCACCACATCCACGCCAGGTGGGACACCCGCAGCGATGCAGTTACTCTGTACCCGCCACTGACAAAGTGGTGCTTCACTTTTTGACAATAGCTTTCTATTTTTTTTGCGTGTGAGCGCCTGTGATTGGGTCCACAGAGTTCACGCTGTGGTTGACTGTCTCCCAATGCAGGATGAGGCTCATCCCGTTATCATCCACTAAATTTGGGATACAGTTGTATGCGGCCCATTCGTCACTGTGAGTAATGGTCCCCGTTTGAACGCTGGCTGCAGTAATGTGGCCTAGTGTCGCCGTGCCTTGTTGGTCGACACTGAAAAGTCGCAGCTCCCCTGTGGTCGCGCAGACCATGCTGAAGACCCATGGTCCACGGTCTGCCACACTGCCCTAATTTTAGCGGCTCGGCGGAATGTTGTCGCCCGTCATCAGACGGCCTCGATTGTACTTTCGCTTGCCGCGAAGAAGGCACTCGTCAATTTGCACTATCTTCCCGGGGCCACCGAGTGGAAGTCGCGCCAGCAGCTCGTCCCGCACGACCTCACGGGCGTAGTTCCTCCAGTCGGCGATGGCGTGCTCCGACAAAGAAAACAAGTCGCCAGTCATCCCCTTCAACAGCCACAGGTCTACGCTTTTGATCACGCAGTACGTGAGCCAAATCACTTGCCGCCTGGAGAGGTGGACGTTCGGACAGCCGAGGCGGCCCCATTTTGGCGAAGTAACTTCCTTCGCCTCTCTGGCCGTGCAGTGCAGCGGTACCGTGTAACTGCGGCAACTGCTTTCGGCACCTACTGCACCGGAAGGCCGTCCGACGTCCATTCTGAGTCTTCCTATGTAATGTGATCACTTCGCCTTCGCAGGTTGGTTGGTTCGGGTTGAACTCCAGGCCCTTGCAGGTGCCCCAGTACTCTGATGACGCCGCCGGACCTGGCTTGGCGCTGGGGCGCGGTAGACCCACAGCGTTGGAAGCCGGAGCGAGCCGAAGCGATCGCACAAACTGGTAAGACTGGCACGAGTTCACCTGTCAATCAAATCCATAGCTCAGGCCCGGCGCGAGACATGTAACTTCAGTGCACGCACCCAGCACGGTTGGGCTACGCCCAACTTATTGTTCGGCAACAGCGGCGCGGTGCTGAGAGGCATATTTTGACCGCTGAAATAAAACACGTACAAAGCACTGTCATCGGTGATGTACTGAGCAGCACTACATCAAAAAACAAAACGTCGACTGTCACTGGCTTATGCATATATCTTCTCGGGCTGTGATGGCCCCACAACACGGTTTCACCGCCTGCATTGTGGCGACGTAGCGCACAGCAAATAATTATCGACACCTCACTGTAGCTGCTTGCAAGGGGTCGATGTGCGTGGTGGACGACGGTGCTGAGGAGTGCGTAGTGTTATCTAACGACAACGTGTCGCGCAGCTGTCGATTGAGATAGCTGCTCTGTCATCGGTGATGTATCGGAGCCGCAGTGTCGCAAATACGGTTGGCGTCGAGAATCGCTCGCTTTTCTAAACCCAGTGCGACGTCATTCCTTCATCGCAAGCACTGCGCACTAAACAGTTACAACATCTTCCTGCGTTCGAAGTGTCACTTCATAACTGCGCACAAGAGGGTTTGTACCTTCCAAAATGCGATTGCTGTGGTGTCGTTACGATAGCCATCTGCGATCGCTGTTAGCTCCGGCAAAGGCAATTGGCAAGGACCTTGAACTGCACAACACACTAAAATACTGCGTACATGCGCACAGAGGCACCTTCACTGGGCAAGCAATGACAAACGATGAAATGTTTGAAGCACCCTCTTCTTCGCAATGCATCGCGGAGGCTTTCCGCACACAGATAAACTTGTACATTTTCACTGTGCTTCGTCACTACGGACCACAGAATATCGTACCACCATTTGCATGGAACAGCCGTTGCGCCCGTCTCTGCAGTGTGGCTAGAGTTCGTTTTTAGTAGGTATTATGGCGGCCTTAATACCCTCAGTGGAGCATCTGCGGTGAACAGCCATGCCGCGGTGCTGCGTGGTCATTCCCCTAATCAACAGGAAATTGTCAGGTTATTGTGATCACTGACGTTATTGAGGATAGCACTGCAGGGCCTCTGGCGACGGCTCACCGTATGAACTCCCTTGTGCGTGCGATCCCCTAGAATGCGATCCCCGCTTGTAAACTTTCGCCTCACTGTCGTCACTCGCGGCAAAAAGTACAAAATTTAACATTTCTCTCGATATCCGTTTGTCATCAGAAATTTATAGCGGTCAAAACGAAAAACAGACACATTAAGAAAGAAAATGTTTTGAAAGCATTTGTTGTATTTTAACGTATTTGATTGAGGGCAAGTGTAGGTAAGAGAATGCACCGCATGGTGTCCTGTTCACATTCGTCGGAGGATAGGACGATAATGCCCGAAAGAGAAGACACCGCCTTGACGCGCCCTAGCAAAGCGCGGCAAGCAGCTCACGGCAACTGGGCAGGTGGACAGCGTGACAGTCAGGGTATTGATAAATTGCGACAATACGTTGATAACAATACGCGCCGCTCGCACGTTTCGTTGCGCAGCATTTTGTGCTTGAAACGCGGAAGCAGTCTGTCGCGCAGGGTGCCCGCAGGGTGCGCGCATGTTATCATACACAGCTTTTTGTCTTGCATTTTTTTTTACTGCTGTTTTTGCGCGTCGCATGCTATCTCTGTTCGCTGACTGCCTTCGAGCAAACTTGGGTAAAACTCGTGCGAACGTGAAAGTCGCTGCATCTTGCATAGCACCTCTGGTCACTTGCTTCTGCTTCTGCTGCTTGTCTATTACAAAGCGACTTCTTCTAGCGAATAAGAGTAAAAGAAATAATTCTGCTACTCCAGAATAATATGTAATGCGAAAATGAAAAGGCAATGTTCTGTAAGTTTCACGCCAAAGTGTTTGACAGACAACAACAGCATCGCGAGGCTTACAGAAATCTTCATCGCCAACAACTTTATACGTTTTTAAACAGATAAACAGCGCCGCATAATGCAATTCTTCATGCAAGAGGTCAGAACACTGACCTCGCCCTTCGAGTACCTACCCATTTCGCCTTTTATTTTCTATATATTAATAGGTATATTACGATTAGGAAAATGTTCTGAGTATATCTCAACCAGGGAACTCCAGATCGGTTTGCTGAGCCCATTTATTTTCAGTTGCGTCATGGCGGGACTACCACGGAGGCTAACACAGGGGCAACAGTACTCTTAGTCTGGTGATATCTGTACAAGTTAGCAGAAACATTCGTTTTATCTTCCACCAAAAACCTGTCGCGAGACTCTCATGCTGAACATATCTGCAGTAACCTACCGCGGGACATTGGATTACTGTGCAAAGATTGTTCTGTAATGCCAAAAGGTCTTAAGCTTAGAATTTACGATGGTCTGTTCTTTTTAGTAATCAGCTATCATTACTTAGATTGTGGAACCATCACTTTCTACAATAATAAAGAAAATCAATCTGTTACTGAAGAAAGCGATTCCACTATCGCCAGCGTTGAGTATGTTGTGCATACTAAACCTATTATTTAACGACGGAAGCTCCTGCCCATATTAGACTTGCACTGGCTCTTTCTGATAAAGGGCTATGAGGTTAGCGTGAAAAGCAATGACATGTAGAGCATTCAGCGATTGATACGCGATACTCGGGCTGGATTTTGAGGCTCCGGAAAGCGCTGCAGGATGGCTGGAGGACCAATGGAGTCACAATGTGTTGCAAAGGCTGTTGCCTTCATCGTATAGCGAAATTAATCAGCTTGGTTTCCCCAGAGCTCAGCTGTGGGGGAAAAAGAGCCGGACCCTATAAATCAGAAAATAACAATGTAAACAATGTAACAATAAAATGTAAAACAGCCCGTCCTAGTTTCGTCATTTAATTTCCGTGTTTTAAAGAAATTTTCTGTATTTATTATACTAATATTTGTGTACCTGTGTGTCGCTACGTTTCTTTCTTACGGCTTTGGGCTGCCCTTGCCATGTGTGTGCTGGTTCGTTGCTGCTTTGTCACAAAAGCTGTCAAGGCTCTTCGCGGCCTTTTCATCCATGACCTCACCATCACTGTACGTTTTTTCTAAAAAGTGATGCTGGAAATAAATTTGTGTTGTAGTGTGCTTGGGTCTTTCGACTATGTGTTGTTGTACTTTAGCCCGTATGCAGGAAAGCCTGAACATTGCAGGCGGCTTCAGATAGGTCTATCTGATACTAAAATACATAGCTCTGTACTACCTCCACCCCACGACATTTGCATGTCTTTCCGCTGCGCTTTGAGGGATCAACCAGAGCATTTTAAAAAGCCTTGTAGCGTCCCCTTGTTGGGCTTACTAGGTGGCTACCATCGCCGCCGAATTTTCCAACGCTATATGCCAAGCGACTTTTCCCCATTACCTGATCGCTCCCTGAAGAGGGGCCGCACCTATGAAAGATTCACATTTTTCACGCAACCAAAACAGTCTTTTCCCAAGTACCACGTTGTACACAGTCAGCACAATACAAAAGAGTCAGAATGGTATCACCATTTGTTGTAACGAAATGTCCTGCGGAAGCAATTGGCCAGGCTATACAGTAACGTAGATGGGAAGTGGCGATCTTCATCTCGAACTTCACGACAAAGTACAATGTGACAAACTCTCGAAACTTGTAGCATTTGGGGAAATTCCCGTCTCAGTGGGCCACACAGGTCCATGAACGCAGTGCGCGGGGTCGTCTCGGAAGATGACCTTTTCGAACTGAGTGAAAGCGAACTACTAGAAGGACGGCAAGACCAGAACGTAGTGAAAATGCAAAGGATAACATTAAGGCGAGACGACAGGCAAATACCTACCAAACGCATAATCATTACTTCCGGAACCAGCAACCAACCTGAAACAATAGAAACCGGCTACTGCAAGCTTCGTGTCACACCATACATCCCAAATCCGCGTCGATGCTTCAAGTGTCAGCGTTTTGGGCATGGGTCGCAAACCGGTAGAGGTCGTGATACTTGTGGTAAGTGTAGTTGAACAGAACACGCTTCAAGCATCTGTGCTTCAACAAACCACAGTGCCAACGGTGAACGGGATTACCCCGCCTACTCGCGATCCTGCCCCTCGTGGAAAAAGTAGAAACAGATCATAGAACTGAAAGTAAAACTCAACCTATCTTTTCCAGAGGCACGGAAGCGTTTCTCACTCCACAATCAGCCAAGTCCTTCCTACACCGATGTGGCGCGCTGGGAGGTAGCGCCACATTTTTCGGCGGCCGCCGAAGTCACACGGAGTGTGATGGCGGCTACGCCACCAGTCCCCATGGTAGGAGCAGCCAGTGCTGTTCCGTGCCCAGTCAAGAAGGACCAGCAGACCTCCGGGCCTGCCGGTCCCAGTGCCACTTCCAGTGCAGATAGGCCCGACAAACCCCAGAGTGTGCTCGCGGAGCGGGCATCATCCACCACCTCTGAAGAGGCGATGGATGCAACCAACACTCCTCCGATGTCCCAGACGCCGAAGGAATGGCGTAGCTCAGTCCCGTATCCCGTACCACGGGGCCTGGAAAGGCCTCGTGAGCTAACTCGAATTACCTTTCTCGACACACAGTACAAAACACTTCCAATATGGCTACACAAATTATACATTGGAATGCCAGAGGTCTACTCCACAATCTGGATGACCATAAATGAACTCCTACACAAATTTAATCCAAGAGTGTTGTGTGTGCAAGAGACACACTTCAATTCTACACACGCAAACTTTCTGCGACAATACGCCATCTACTGCAAAGAGCGCAACGACGCTCTCACCTCATCGGGCGGGGTCGCCATAATAGTTGATAAGGGTATCGCCTGCCAGCATTTAGAGCTGCAAACGCCCCTTGGGCCAGTTGCAGGGAAAGCAGTGCTTTGTAGTAAGCTGCTGACAATTACTTTATACATCCCACCCAACTGTCAACTCTCCAAAACTGAATTTGAAAAGTTTATTTCAGAACTTCTAGAGCCCTAAATTGCCTTTGGAGACCTAAATGCTCATCATACCTTGTGGGGCGAATCTAGATGTGATGCGAGATGGCGTCTGATTGAAAATTTACTCTTAAGTACAGGCACGTGTTTGCTAAATAAGAAAGAACCTACTTTTTACAGTGTCGCGAACAAAACATTTTCATCTATTCATTTAACCATTGCATTAAGTACAGTCTTGCCGTACTTGGAGTGGAAAGTGCACAAAAATCCATACGGGAGTGACCATTTTCCGATTGTTTTAAAAGTAAGAAAAGGGGACGAATGCTCACTACACGTGCCCCATTGACAAGTTCACTCGGCAAACTGGCAGCGATACCGAGAGCTGACATATTTGACCTGGGATGTCATTTGTACGCTTAATATTGACGATGCAGTGTCATATTTAACGGCATTAATTGTCGACGTAGCGTCATTATGTATCCCGCAAACAAATGCATCGCCTATTAAACGACGTGTTCTCTGGTGGAACGGTGAATGTAAGGAAGCGCGAAAAAAAAATAAGGCTTGGAATCACCTCCGCGACTCTCCGACTATAGAAAACCTTATCAGCCTTAAGAAAATAAAATCAGAAGGAAAGAACGCGCCGCCGTGCCAAAAGGAACAGCTGGCAAAAATACATCTCCGGCATTAATTCTTACACAGACGAAAGAAAAGCCTGGAACAGGGTAAACAAAATAAAAGGCCCTGAAACTCATCCTCTACCATTAGGAAATGCGTCATCAGATACTCTTGAGGACCAGGCTGATTGTCTAGGAGCACATTTCGAGCACGTTTCTAGTACATGCCATTACGCAGATACATTCCTAAATTACCAGCGACAAGCAGAGCAGCTGACTGTGGGTCGTAAAGGCACATCCAATGAAGTATACATGGTGGTGGTGGTGGTGAATTGTAGCAACAGGAGGGTTTAGCCTGGCGAACAAGGCCGGCAATTGCTCCGCCCGAGCGTCTCGCACAATACCGCTGAAGGGTTTCACCATATGTCCATCAAACCAGTCTCTCTTAAGAATTCGATGAGGATACGTGAAGTTTCTTTGCGGGCTATAACTGATCCCTCGGGAAACATAATGTGTTGCAGGCGCGCATGCGGAAGGTCCTTGTTTTGCAGATTTTTCGGGAGAGTGTCTCTTTCATCTTGGAATTGCTGGCAGGACCACAAAAAGTGCTCAATGTCTCCTGTCTCGTTGCATGCCGTACAGTTCGGAGAATTGATTCGCCCCGTTTTAAATAACCAGGCCGGTGTATTAGCAGATCCTGTCCTTATTCGATATAGAAGTGTGGCTTCCTCTCGGTGCAATCTCTTGGTTACGCAGGGCATATGCGGTGGAACCCAAAGCGACGCAAAGTGATTTCGAATGTCAGATTTTTGCACTTGATTACTCTTTGGAGCCTTGATTTTGGGAGGATGATAGAGCGCTGCGTATGCAAGCGCATCAGCTTTTTCGTTTCCTGAGATACCAATGTTTGAAGGAATCCATTGAAACTTTACTGTGAAGCCTTTGTTGTTGAGTTCTTTTACGATGGCTAGTGATTTGCTTGGGAACTTGAGGGATGGCAAACCACGGTATATTTGTTGTAATGCGACCTTTGAGTCCGTAAGGACAACCACATTCTGCGGAGGCAAAGTCTTTCATTTCCGCAGAGCAGAAGCTATTGCTACGCCTTCCACAACTGTAGACGAGGCTATACAGTCCAGACGGCCAGACCACGTATATCTTAGAGAGGGAATATAGAATTCAGCTGCGCAGCGGTCTTCGTCTGCCTTGACAGAGCCATCTGTGTATACTTGTAGGTGATTCGGGTAAATCGTGTTCAGGTGTTCCAGGACTAATGACTTGGCTTCTGCAGATGGAATGCAGCTCTTTGATTGCAATCGTGGTACACTTAAGTTGCATGTGATGTCCTCGAATGTCCAGGGTGGTTCTATCTCTTCCCTCTGTCTCGAGCAGCGCAATCGTAATACGCGAAGCGTGTTCAATGCTGCATAAAAATGTGAGCGCGGCCTGTTACCTATACGTCGTAAGAGGGCTCTACCGGGCGTAGACTCACTCAATCGTAGGAGCTGGATCATCAGAGCCTGGGAAGCCTGAAGTCGTAGAGGGCGTGACTCAGCTTCGTAGAGCACTTTCTTGTTTGACGCTGTCTGAGGGACTCCAAGGCAAAGTCGGATACCTTTTCTGTAGATGGCTTCTAAGCGCTCGTATTGGCTGTCTGAGGGTGACATCAGAGGTAGCTGATACAGGATTCGACTGGTAACCAACGCTGTATGTAGCCGTAGCATCGACGTCGGGTGGTTGCCCTAGCGTATGCCAGCGACTCGCTTGAGCACATGTAGTCTGGGGGACGATGACGCCACAACGTGGTCAACACCGCGGCGCCAGAGTAGCCTGTGGTCTAAGGTAACGCCCAGAAATCGGACGTTGGAGACTTGTCGAGTCTGGTATTCGTCCAAATTCAGCGTCAAGCGTGTAGATTTTCTTTTCACTCCAGGAAATAGTACGAATGACGATTTCTCTGCTGATAGTGATAATCCAATCGTTGCCGAGTGGCCCTGAATGGCTTTTACTGCTCCCTGGGCTATTCGTGCGAGGCGGCGATGCTGGTAGCCGGAGACCCATATGCAGATATCATCGGCATATATAGATATCTTCACTGGTGTTCGATGGTTTAGTACTCTTGGGAGGCTACTCATGGCAATGTTAAATAGTAAGGGAGATAAAACACTCCCCTGTGGCACACCACGAAATATACGTATTTCATCACTCAAAGTGTCGCCAAGACGAACTCTGATGCGACGCTCATTGAGGAACGTATGTATGAAGTGCAAGAGATGACCCGTGAGGCCTATAACTTGCAACTGGCTGATGATGGCTCTTTGAGACACGTAGTTGTAAGCCTTAGAAACATCCATGAAAACAGCAAGTGTCGACAGGCCATCCGCACTGTAGTGTTCTATGTGGCTTAGCAGGTCCAGCACATTGTCTTGAGCGCTTAGACGCGGCCGAAACCCAGTCATGCACGATGGTAGTTTTCGACCCTGCTCGAGATACCAAGTGAGTCTTGTACACGCCATCTTCTCCATTAGCTTCGCTGCACACGAGGTCAGTGATACCGGTCTGTATGAGTCCAGAGCTGCAGGATTCTTTCCAGGCTTCAGAACCGGTACCACCCATGCTACCTTCGATAAATGTGGGATAGCCCCACTGGCCCAGACTTGGTTAAAAAATGCCAGCAAATCACGCCGTCTCTCAACAGGTAGGTTAGTCAGCATCTGATTACTGATAAGGTCAGGTCCCACCGCACAGCGACGTCGGAGGCTGCTCATAGCTAGTTCCAGCTCTCTGAGTGTGAAAGGAGCATCCATTAGAGACGACGATAGCGGCGGGGGCGGGTTGGTTTTGCCGGCTGACCTTCCGGAAGAGTATATTTCAGCGAAGGCATTCGCAAGAAAAGCGAGTGTCTTGCCTAACTTCAATGCTAGGGCTTCAAATGGCTTGTTTGGTCGAAAGTTTCCAGCAAGGTTATTAACGACCCACCATATCCGTGGAACTGGCGTGAAGACCGATAGGCTTGCACAAAATGATGCCCATTGATCTCTTCTTAGTTTCCTTGTATAACGTCGAATTACTGCGTTAATCCTGTTATATATAGTCTTCATTGGTGGGTCGCCCTTCGTCCTCATAAGCCTCCGTTCCGCTCTTCTACGGGCAGCGCATAGATTTTTGAGTTTTAGATCCGGAGCGGGGAAGTGGTCGGGTAGCTTCACCTCAGCGGTAGCCAATCTCTTGCTAGGTAGCATGTCCGCGAACAGGTCTCCAGATGATTCGCCTAGGCCGTCCCTGTACGTATCCCAATGCGTCACAGGACAGGATCTTCGGCCGTTGGTTCTATATCCAGCAATGTTAACGAAGACAGGAAAATGATCACTACCCATTCTATCTTTACTAGTCGTTGACGATGCGAGGATGTCCGTTGAATGTAACGTCAAGTCAATGACACTGTAAGAGGCCGGTGGTCTAAAAAACGTTGGCTGTTTGTCATTTGCCACGCAGAGTCCCTCGTTGTTTAAAGCACTAACAATTTGCTTTCCACGTGCATCAGTCGCCTTGTCGCCCCAGAGAGTATGGTGCGCGTTGAAGTCGCCACATATAATCCTAGGAGCTGGGCAGCGGCTGCAGAGGTCTCTTATAATTTCTCCCATCGAGACCTTCAGGCGAGAGCTCACACGGAGGCCACGCTGAGGCTTCGGTTTCCCAGCCGCACTCGTACAGCTGTGACTTCCAAAGCACTGCGGCAAAGGTCTTGAACTGGTAGAACGTAATGTGGTATTTCACGTCTCACATATAGCATGGCGCTTCCGTTCGGAAATGTCGGAATACTTTGGTTTCCATGTGCGACATAACCAGCAATTGATCTGTAACTTGGAAGACCAGCCTCTGACAGGGCCAATATTGGCACAGGCATGCTGCGTAAGAAAAGCGACAGTTCAGGTAAATGGCACGCAAGACCCGCACAGTTCCATTGCATAATAAGTGGCACCTGTGGACGAGATGGTGAACATTGTGTCCTGACCGCATCCATATTGCTAGGTGCTTTAAAAAGAGGCAGAGCTGAGAATCACTGACTCGAGAGCCCGGACTACTTCGAGCATTTCCTTCATCGAGCTCGCCGGCATCTTCTCTATGTGTGATCGCAAGGCCTTGAAGAGAGCATGTAGCACCTGCTTACAGTCCTCCTGTGGTGTGTTTTCATCGCAACGTGATTGGGGTCGCTGCAGTACAGACGCATAACTTCGCTGTTCCGGTTGTTCAGCAGTCTTCTCGTCTACGGGGCCTCTGTTCATTGATTTGACTGTTTTAGCCGGTCCGCTGCGGGATGGCACCACTGTGTCCTGGATTCCTGGAGAAGGCTTCAGGCTTGGAAAATCAGTTTCACTCTTTGAGCTCCATTCCATTTCGTCTGACTCTCTGTGATTTTCTGTCTTTTTCTTCGTCGTATTTTTCTCATCGTTTCATGTTGGCCCCAAGATAAACGTTTTCTTACGCTTTATTGCCGCTGCCCGCGTAGGACACTTGCTATAACTAGCTGGATGACCACCACTACAGTTTGCACATAGAAAGTTCCCTCTGCACGCGCATGTTTTGAAATCGTGCGGTCCTCCACATCTCTTACACCGCTGCTCACCACGGCAGTATTTGGCCACATGTCCATAGCGCACTTGAAGCACCGAGGTGGTGTCTCAACGTAGTCAACAGTCTCGTGTCTTGTGAATCACAAGTTGATCTTCTCTGGACGGTCTGTATTTGGAGCGAACGTAAGAACCACGGAGCTGGTTCGCCTGGACTCCCAATCGGCTTCGGAAATTTGGACGCGTCGCGTGACTCTCCTTGCATGGTAAACTCCTTGTGGCTTTAGGTATAGCAACAGTTCCTCGTCAGTGTACCACTTCGGTACTCCTCTAATAATGCACGTGTTTTGCAGGTACGAATTGGGCACTCGTGCTGAGATTGCAGTCCCTGAGATTGACTTGCAGCTGAGAAGGGAATTCACATGCTCTTCTGTTTGTACATCTAGAAGCAGGGCTCCTTGAGCAGTAAATCGGCTCCTAACTGGCGATGCGCCAAGAATTTTTTAAATTTCCGTAGACAGAACAATGGGATTTACTTTCGTCAGGTCGGCTCCTTCTGTGGCAGGCGTAACAATCACTGGGATTCCGACGGTCCTCTTCTTGCGGTGACGCACAAGCCTGAAGCCTTCATCGTCCAGATCTGTGATGTCAGCTATGTCACAATCGTCAATAAGCGTAGACTCGTCGTCTGTTTCTGTAGCCTTGTATCGCTTACAGTCACGGTTGCTCTCAGTCAGTCGGTGGCCTCTGGCCCGGTGTCAGGTCAGGCGTAGTCATGACGGAGCTCTCGCCGCTACCAGATCGGGCTCTTCTGCAGGCTCCTATCGAAGCGACGGGAGGCGAAGGCCCCCCCCGCCCTCCGGTAGGGAAGGTACCTTGGCGAGTCGTCCGACGTCTTCGACAAATCTATCTGACAAAACGTCGAAAAATTTCAAAAACACTAGGGAGCGAGACAGCAGTGCGACTGTGTCGAACCAAACTTCTTCTTCTTCCTCCCCAATGAAGTATACAATCGTCCATTTCGAAGGGCTGAGTTCCAGGCCTCGCTGAACTGTTGCAACAACTCCGCTCCAGGCAGTGACAGAATAATGTATGAGATGATCAGACACCTACATCACGAAACCCCCCAAAACACTACTGTCACTGTTCAACTCCATGTTCTCTGCCGGATAAATTCCGTTTGCCTGGAAAGAAGCGATCGTAATCCCTATTATCAAAGAGGGCAAGGACCCTTCCTCACCCAACAAGTATCCCGAGTACATGTCCATTCTTATAAAAGAAGTATGTCACTGCAATGAAAGCTGTCCTTTTAAGGCCACTAATTGGTCATGTTCCGAATATCGCCGCAAGTGACAATGGATGATCGCCACGAGCCCTAATTGCGAAGCGTAGCTGCACTACTTTTCAATGACTAAGTTAGGGCGATGTTAGAGTTGCGGGTTTGAAGGCTACCATACTTCAAGGCCATGCGATTTTTTTATATTGATCTCTCGAGCAAGATCGTGCCCTAAGGTCGTCGCCGCCAGTCTTACGGTCCTTAAACGTTACTTCAGAAGAAAAAAAAGGAAAAATAGAAGGCAACATATCGTGCACCTTGCTGGAGGCATGCCGTGGCGAGTAAATGTGGTAATGCCGGTGTGCTGTGCCACTGGCAGAGGGCTTGATACCAGGGCTGACACTAGGTTATAAACGTCGTAAGACCAAGCGTCAAGCAAACTGAGAATGGGGCAAGCGTCGCTCTCCTTCAGAGCATGTCACTAAACGTCTTTAATGGTAATATTGACGTGTCAGGCGCGTTTTAGCTGGACGCTGAAGCTTGTTAGAAAAGGCAGTGGCTTATATCGAGGAGTGACCGT
Source organism: Dermacentor variabilis (assembly GCF_050947875.1). NCBI lineage: Eukaryota > Metazoa > Arthropoda > Arachnida > Ixodida > Ixodidae > Dermacentor > Dermacentor variabilis. The sequence continues at coordinate 157,972,912 of NC_134568.1, read as the reverse complement.
ATAGGCCATATTATAGTATAAGACAGGTGTGCCCAGGTTAAAATGTGTGGTCACATAATTAGACAAAGGGTATGCCTGAGTCGGTAAAATAAAATGACATATAGCTTAGGTAATTATGTACCATAGATAGGCTTTACGAAGCAAAATAGAGGAGACACAATGGCACCGACGAACCCTTTAGATTCTTTCTTTCTGCACCCATTCACCCTTCCACCAATGCCGAGTAGCAGGTCAGAACATTGATTCAGGCCGACCTTCCAGCTTTTCTCTCATAATAACTGCCCCCCTCTCTCTCTTTTCGAAGGAGAATGAAATGATGTTTACAAGCCGGATGTTGACTAAAAAGAAAGAACGAAAGGTAATATAACAAGGACAAAGAAAACGCGTCTGCCGGTTTCTGCATAGGTATTAGCCGTCAGTTCTTCCATTGCAATAAAACCTGAAAGTCTAAAGAACTCTTTAAATAAACTCACTTTTAATAACAGCCCATACCTCATGAATTCGTTTTTGTACCCGTATACTGTGCATCTGCTGGACTGAGAGTTGTAGGCTGCATCCAGGATCTGCAAATGAACGGTTAATTAATGTTCAATGCGTGCCCATGTGCTATGATTATACGGAGGGGTTATTGCGGCACCGCATATCAACACCCGCCGACAATATGAAGTGGAACACCGTAAAACTCTCGGAGCAATAATTATTCGTGCCGTGTAGATTTGAACCTGAAAATTTTGCTTTGTGGAATAAGTTCTTTTTTTCGGCATAGACCGGTCAGCCACAATTACTCCTTATATGCAATCAGGATGCTATGTTTAATAGCGATCACAGGGGTACACACGCTTGAGAAGTTATGACATGATTTAACTAGACACATAAGAAATCAAAACTTGTTGAACACCTTATACAACGTACACACTTAACCGACCAGCTCCTTGGTTGCTCTTCTTTCATAGTCTCCATCAGAGTCTTCAAGAAGATTATTTTACCGAAATATTTGTAATAAAGCATGGAGAATTAAAAATTATTTTAGGTTGGTTTATCATGGATTAGCTCATACGTTGATATCGATTAGCATGACGATGATATCTATTGGCATACCCTTCAAAAAGGGGCGGCTCCAAATAGTAACCTAGCCTGCTTGAGCTAATCAGGTATTATATACATGCATAGCCATCTAGCATGTACCCTATATGTCCTGGACCTTTGTTCTCTTCAAGAAATCCTACATCTCTTTATTGCACAGGCAGCTTTGCTGGATCTATCAATCTTTTCTTTGTATTTTTCCCCCTACCAATACTCCAAACGCGTTTTGCTTATCTCGGCTACTGACCAGTTAAGAGGAAGCTTTAGCTCGGGCCCAACTCCGACGCGGCCTATTCAAATGCATGTAAGACGCAAAAGCGTTTTTATGAGAAAACCCCTGGACCGATTTTACTGAAATTTATTGCATTTGAAAGAGAAATTTAAATTCAAGTAACTGTTGTAAGCGTAATTTCGATTTAGGGCTTGAATATTCTTTAAAATTTTTTTCAAATATTTGACCGTTTGGAAAAAATAGAAGTATACAAATTCATAGCTCTGCATCAAGAACAGATATCGCGGTTCTGTAAACGGCATCCGTTATATCATTCAAAGCGGACAAATTCTATGTGTCATGTGTCATCTTTCGTGAATTTGTTACGTTGGTTACAGGGGTTCTGCAATAGTTGTATTTCCCTATTAGTAAATTTTTTCATATTCAAGTGTACCATATCCATTTTGTCCGCTTTAAATGTACTATTACATACAATTCACAGAATTGTATTATCATTTTTCGTTGTTGAGTTACAGAGTTGTAAACTTCATAGTATCGCTTTTTGAAAATTTTCGATTTTTGCCAATTTTTAGTAAAAAATTGACGACCTAACTCGTATATTCGAGACCAACAGTCACTAGATTTTAAGTTTTTCTTTTAAATGCAACAAACCTCGTCAAATTTGGTTGCTGAGAAAAACGAATTCTCCTTTTACATGTATTTAGATAGGAACACCCGAGCCAAAGCTTCCTCTTAACGCTTCCGTCTTCTGATCCTCAGCGATTCTGAAAGGTCCACGTTTCCTGCGGGTGTTCTTATGGAACGTCTTGGAATTCTATTACGATATGCTCAGTAATCTTCGTATTTTTGCTGCAGCAGTCAGGGGCCGGGTATCAGGGCGATGGGCCGAGCAGATGGTGTGAAGACCCATGTTTGCGAATTCCTGGCGGACAACTGCCTGGATCAGGGAAACCGTGACTGCAGGTGCGTTGGAGGAGCTGGAGAAGAAGGCAGCCGGATAGGCGGCCTCGATCTCACGCCGGACGATCCTGGTAACATCGCCAGTGTTGTTGGGACGAGGAGCGTCGGCACAGGAAGATGTCGCTGGGGTGTTGGGCAGACGGCCAAACTTCATGTCGATACGTCGGCTTTTAGCGAGTTCCAGGCGGCGGCACTATCTTATAACGGCATCCACCGTCGCCACGTTGTTGAAAACGAGCAAGTTGAAGGCGTCATCGGCAATGCCTTTGAGGATGTCGGAAACCTTATCGGACTCAGTCATATGTGCATCAACTTTGCGGCACAGAGCCAAGACGTCCTGAGTGAACGTGACGTAGGGCTCCGTTGACGTCTGCACACGGCTGGATAACGCCTTCTGCGCGGCAAGTTGGTGACCGTATGGGTTGCCGAACAAATCTCGGAGCTTTTGCTTTTTGATTTGTTCGGAGCATTTGCTCCGAACAAATCTCGGAGCTGTTTCCGAAGAAGATAAAACTAGTTATGATACAGCTTGGAACCCAATCACTTTCTGGTGATTGCTCTAAAGGTCTACCACTTCTAAGATCACAAAGCTAGTTGTATAGGCAAGACAAAAACGATGTGACAGTCGTGGCAGACATCCTTTTTTCTTGTCTGTGCTTTCATTTTCATCGGAACTCAAAATACTCCAGTGCGAACCACAGCGTGTTTGCTTCTCACAAGGATGAAGTGAACTTCACTATAAGATACTTATGCTATTTTGTGCAGCAAGTTTTCTAGAATGTACTAGCATTCCATTATAATCTAACCACAACGTGCCTAAGGTGCGAATAACCTTAGTTGAGAATATTCCAAAGAACGGCCCTGTTCTGTTTATTCCACACAGCATGTCAGGTATGGCCAGGAGAATTAACTATAAATTCCTAAACTACCATAAAGACTTCTGGCTTCGTAAAGAAGTTTGAATGCAAAATCTTGTTGGTTTTATTTATTTATAGTGTACCCAGCGGGGAGGGGAGGAGGCGGGAAGTAATACTAGCGACTGTGTCGTTCTGCTGGTGAGCACGAGGTCGCGACTTCGACACTCGCCTGCGGCAGCCTCGCCTACTTGGGTATATGTGCACATCAATCAAATCCAGGTGGTTGAAATCAATCTGGCGTCTCCCACTATTACGTCCTGTTGCGTTTCGCCTGCGACACGTGGTTTTGCCGGCGCGACTGCGGCGGGGCGGCAGACATTTTGGCCCGATCGTCGTCGCCGCAACACTCATCGCCAGGTGTTTCCAGGCGCGACTGCGGCGATGCGACCGCCTAGGGATCATCCTCGCATTCCAGTCATTGTGCCCGAAACAGGCGATGCCAAAGCAGGGATCTCATTCCAGTCATTGTGCCCGAAACAGGCGATGCCAAAGCAGGGATCTCATTCCAGTCATTGTGCCCGAAACAGGCGATGCCAAAGCAGGGACCATCCTCTCATTACAGTCATTGTGCCCGACCGGCAGCGCTACAACAGGGTGCTACGAGATCGTGCTCGACAGGGTGCTACGAGATCGTGCTCGTCATGGTGCTACGGCATCGCTACGACAGTGTGCGTCACCATTAGCCCATTGTACATTCACGTGCTCGTCTTTTGAGGGGTTCCTTCTTGCCCTCAACTGCGAGAGTATAAAAACAGCTGCCCCCGGACGCAAAAGGGAGGGCTCCGATTTCTTCTGTTGAGTGAAGTGCTCTCCCGTCTCTCTACTTCGGTCAAACCTGACCGCCAACTCTTTGCGATGTTAAAATAAACAAGTTGTTTCGTTGTTACCAGTCGACTCATGCTTTGCCGGGACCTTCGGATGCTTCCAGTTGTACCCCAGGCCGCCAGGCCAACGCTACCCTTGGGGCTTGCGACCCAGGTACAACCACGGGCGTCAGCGCCGAGTTCCCAACAGATCGTACCAGCAGTCGGATCCAACCATCTGGTTGGCAGCGGTGAGATCGCCTCCGACTTCAAACAACTGTCTGCCAGCGGTGAGATCGCGACAACGGAGGCCAGCAGCGAAGAGATGCAGTTGACGGTATGCTGAGCAGCTCAACGACGATCCGGGAGCAGTGCAACGAGCCCTGTGTGACGACTGGTTGCCTGCAGCGGAACGACTGCGCGGAATTCCTGCCTGCGAGGTTTGGTGAGTGCGGGACTTTCTTCTTCTGAGCTTTGCCAGGCTTTTGTTAGTGTCAGAAACAGAGCTGGTAATTGTGGTTGTCGTTGCTGCCGGGTTAGTTTGCGGCAAGACAATAGTAAGCAGTAGAGAAAGCAGCATTCAGAGCAGCCATGGATTTGAAGTCGTTGCGCAAACCGAAATTGTTGGAGCTTGCAAGAGAGTTGGGTCTGGATGTCTCAGACAAACTAAGAAAACCTGAACTGCTAAAGGCTATTCTTGAGTTAGAGGCTGAGGATGACGAGCTGTCGGAATGCCTTGAGACTATTGAGGAGAGGTCAAAAAGACAGGAGCGCGAACTTAAAGAACAGAAAGAAAAAGAAGAGCGTGAACTTAAAGAACAGAAAGAAAAAGAAGAGCGCGAACACGCTTTGGAAATGAAGCGTCTCGAGGTAGAGATGGAACGCGCTCGTAATGGAAGTCAGGCACACGGTGCAGGAGAACGAGTATTGTTCAAAATGACTGACCTGATGCGGCCGTTTAAGCTTGGAGAGGACATTGGTTTGTTCCTGGTTAACTTTGAGCGAACGTGCGAGAAGCAGGGGTTCTCTCGGGAAACGTGGCCACAGCGCTTGCTCACTTTGTTACCCGGCGAGGCGGCCGACGTAGTCGCTCGCTTGGATAGAGAGGAGGCAGAGGATTTCGACACAGTGAAATCGAGTCTGCTAAAAAAGTACCGGCTGTCTGCGGAGGCGTTCCGTCGGAAGTTTCGGGAAAATGAGAAAGGCAAAAGTGAGTCATATACAGAGTTTGCGTATAGGCTTATGTCGAACATGCAGGAGTGGCTCAAAGAAGAGAAAGCGTTTGGTGACCACGATAAAGTTCTGCAGTGTTTCGGGCTAGAACAGTTTTATAGTCGGTTACCGGAGAACGTGCGATACTGGGTCTTGGATAGGCCAGACGTTTGTACGGTGGCTAAAGCCGCTGAGCTAGCCGAGGAGTTTGTGACGCGTCGGGCTCGCGGAGCTAAGGACGGTCAAAAGGGTGAATTTGGCTCGAAGTTTGAGAGGCCGAAGTTCACACCCATGAGATTAAAGGGGGACACGCGTAGTGCGGATGCGAGTGAAAGCAGTCCGACCAAACGTAAAGAGACGGCGGCAGCCAAACGCAGAAAGCGGTTCGAGATGAGGCGAGCGGGCGTTTGTTATACGTGCCAGAAGCCGGGTCACTTTTCGGCGCAGTGTCCGGAAACAACACCAAAAGTTGTGTTTTTTTCAATAGGCAGCACTGACGAGAACATGAAGCTTCTCGAGCCTTACATGCGAGACCTCCTCGTGAACGGGAAAGAGTGCCGAGTGCTTCGCGATTCCGCAGCTACGATGGATGTAGTTCACCCGTCTTATGTAGAACCCCATATGTTCACGGGCGAGTGCGCATGGATCAAGCAAGCCGTGGAAGCTCATAGCGTGTGTCTGCCAGTAGCAAAGGTGCTTATTGAAGGACCTTTCGGAGCGCTTGAGACAGAGGCGGCAGTGTCATCTATGCTGCCACCCCAGTACCCGTACCTATTTTCAAACAGGTCCGATCACCTCCTGCGCGAGAAGGGGCTTTTGTTTGGTGAAGCTAGTGTTCAGGCCTTAACCAGATCGAAGGTTCGGGAGCTCGCTGCAAAGGCGGTAGTTGCGGGGCCGACGTTATCAAACAACGAAAAAGGGTCAGAGGCGCAGCAAGCTGATATTCAGAGCACGCCCGAACTGAATAAAATTGAGTCTGTAGCGTTGAAGGCGCCAGATACTGGAGAGGAAAATCCCGATTCGGGAAAGTTAGAAGAGCTATCTACTGATTTGCTCATCGCGCCTACGTCAGACGGACTTGATAGGTTGCTAAAAGTCAGCCGGTCGGCTTTGATAGCCGAGCAAAAAAAGGATGGCAGCCTGGAAAACGTGCGCTGCAATGTCAAAGAAGGTATCGCCAGGAAAACTGCGCGTTTTGTGGAAAGAGGTGGAGTCCTGTACCGGAAGTATCTAGACCGAAGAGGAGTGGAGTTCGATCAGCTGATCGTGCCTCAATGCTATCGTCAGGATCTGTTGCGCTTGTCGCATGGGGGTTCGTGGTCCGGACACCTAGGAGTTAAGAAAACTAAGGACCGTCTCTTGCAAGAGTACTATTGGCCAGGGTGTTTTCGGGACGCAGACCATTTCGTGAGGACATGTGACACTTGTCAGCGGGTGGGCAAACCAGGGGACAAATCGAGGGCGCCGTTGAAATTGGTACCTATCATTACGGAGCCTTTTAGACGGCTCGTTATTGATACTGTGGGACCTCTGCCGGTAACAGCCACGGGGTACAGACACATTTTGACTGTGATCTGCCCAGCGACAAAGTTCCCTGAAGCAGTGCCGCTTAAAGAACTCAGCTCAGTTGAGATAGTTAATGCACTACTGTCCATATTTGCGCGAGTTGGTTTTCCTGCGGAAATCCAATCAGATCAGGGCACAGTGTTTACTAGCGCTTTGACGACAACTTTTCTCGAAAGGTGTGGGGTAAAGCTGTTACACAGCCCAGTGTACCACCCACAGTCGAATTCCGTTGAGAAGCTCCACTCCGTCATGAAGCGCGTGTTGAGAGCGTTGTGTTTTGAACATCGAACTGACTGGGAGCTGTGTCTGCCTGGGGTGATGTTTGCTTTAAGGACCGCGCCGCATGCGGCTACGGGGTTTTCGCCAGCTGAACTGGTGTACGGTCGCTCGCTTCGATCTCCGCTTCGCATGCTTCGAGAATCGTGGGAAGGTAGGGGCGACGACCCAGTCGTGGTGGAGTACGTGCTTAAGCTCCTCGAACGCTTAAGAAGGGCACAGGAGTTGTCAGGTGAAGCAATGACAAAGGCCCAGCAGAGGGCCAAGGTTTATTATGATCGGACAGCCAGGGCCCGTCGTTTTGAGGTTGGCGATGAGGTCATGATATTGCGCACATCGCTAAACAACAAACTAGACGTGCAGTGGGAGGGCCCAGCACGAATTGTTCAGAAACTGTCGGACGTTAACTACGTGGTAAGTCTGCCAGGAAAGCGGAAAGCACAGCAAGTTTACCACTGTAATCTGCTCAAACCTTATAGACAAAGGGAAGCAGTGGTGTGCATGATGATAAACGTTCCTGAAGAGCTTCCGGTCGAGCTTCCAGGACTAGGCTCAGTGACGAACAGGGAAGACACCGGTCAAGTCATTAGTGACCTTATCAGTAAAGCACCGCTGTCGCCCGAGCAGAAAACCGAACTACACCAGCTATTACAAGAGTTTCAAGGTCTGTTCTCTGAGAGGCCTGGTAGGACTTCTGTACTTACTCATGATATAGAACTTACCTCCCCAGAGCCAGTACGATCCAAGGCGTATCGGGTGTCACCCCGCCAGAGCGATATTATGGAGGCTGAGGTAAAGAAAATGCTACAGCTCGGTGTTATTGAGGCAGGTGAGAGTGATTATACCTCCCCTTTGATTTTAGTTGAGGTACCGGGCAAGGAACCTCGTCCTTGCGTCGACTACCGCAGGCTTAATTCCATCACTAAGGATCAAATTTATCCGATCCCTAACATCGAGGAGCGCCTTGAGAAAGTTAGTAGCGCTCAGTTTATTTCCACCCTAGATCTTGTCAGGGGTTATTGGCAGGTTCCACTTACAGAAGAGGCTAGTAGGTATGCGGCGTTCATTTCACCAATGGGAACATTCCGTCCTAAAGTGTTGAGTTTTGGTTTGAAGAACGCGCCATACTGTTTTTCAAGTCTCATGGATAAAGTGTTGCGGGGACAGCAAGAATTCGCTTTACCGTATCTAGACGACGTAGCGATATTCTCCGCATCCTGGTCTGAGCATATGGCACACTTGCGGGCAGTGCTAACCCGCCTGCGCGAAGCGGGCTTGACAGTCAAGGCTCCTAAGTGCCAGTTAGCACAGGCCGAGGTTGTCTACCTCGGTCACGTGATTGGTCAGGGTCGTCGCCGCCCCTCTGAAATAAAAGTGGCCGCTGTGCGAGACTTTCCGCAACCGCGCACAAAGACCGATATTCGGTCGTTCTTAGGTGTCGCCGGCTACTATCAGAGGTACATCCCTAGGTACTCTGATATCGCGGCTCCCCTGACGGATGCTCTAAGAAAGACAGAGCCTCAAACAGTCGTCTGGGACGAGACAAAGGAAAGAGCTTTTAGCGCCCTAAAGAGTGCCCTAACAAGCCAGCCTGTGCTACGATCGCCAGACTATACAAAAGGGTTCATTGTTCAGTGCGATGCTAGTGAGCGAGGCATGGGCGTTGTACTGTGCCAACGGGAAAATGGAGAAGTAGAACACCCCGTCCTGTATGCTAGTCGTAAGCTGTCCAGTCGTGAGCAGGCGTATAGCGCCACCGAGAAAGAGTGTGCGTGTCTCGTGTGGGCCGTTCAGAAATTGTCATGCTATCTAGCCGGCTCGAGGTTTATCATTGAGACGGATCACTGCCCTCTCCAATGGCTGCAGACCATCTCTCCCAAAAATGGCCGCCTCCTGCGCTGGAGCCTCGCTTTACAACAATATTCCTTTGAGGTGCGTTACAAAAAGGGGAGTCTCAACGGTAACGCCGATGGCTTAAGTCGAAGCCCCTAACGTAGGAATCAGCCTCAAAATTGTTTGTTACTGATGTTTTTCTTCCTGAGGCAGGATTTTTTTTAACATATTGCTTTTGTTTAGTGTTTCAAAGTGATGATATGCTTTCTAGTGCAATTTTTCAATTTGTGGACGCGTTCTGAGTGATGCTAGACTACTGTAAGGAACTAGGCAGTGGTATAAAAAGGGGAAAGAGCCTGGCAGGGCTTAGTGAGGGTTGTGCCGTGCTTGCTGACTGAGCGGTTGAGTTTCAGCGTAGTTCTAACGCTTGCCGGGAACGAGAACAAAAATGTGAACTCTCCCGAAGTCACTTTGCAGTGTCCCGTGCGAACCTGAACAAGAGAACGAGGCCTTCTCTGTGCGCTGCGCTCAAGGAACGTCGAGGGACGCCCGACTTCGGTTATGAGCATCATCGAGCGACATCCCTCCGGACAGCGGATGCAGTCCCCTGTCCATCGGGATCTCCTTCCCCCGGCGGGGCGGTCTGTTGCGTTTCGCCTGCGACACGTGGTTTTGCCGGCGCGACTGCGGCGGGGCGGCAGACATTTTGGCCCGATCGTCGTCGCCGCAACACTCATCGCCAGGTGTTTCCAGGCGCGACTGCGGCGATGCGACCGCCTAGGGATCATCCTCGCATTCCAGTCATTGTGCCCGAAACAGGCGATGCCAAAGCAGGGATCTCATTCCAGTCATTGTGCCCGAAACAGGCGATGCCAAAGCAGGGATCTCATTCCAGTCATTGTGCCCGAAACAGGCGATGCCAAAGCAGGGACCATCCTCTCATTACAGTCATTGTGCCCGACCGGCAGCGCTACAACAGGGTGCTACGAGATCGTGCTCGACAGGGTGCTACGAGATCGTGCTCGTCATGGTGCTACGGCATCGCTACGACAGTGTGCGTCACCATTAGCCCATTGTACATTCACGTGCTCGTCTTTTGAGGGGTTCCTTCTTGCCCTCAACTGCGAGAGTATAAAAACAGCTGCCCCCGGACGCAAAAGGGAGGGCTCCGATTTCTTCTGTTGAGTGAAGTGCTCTCCCGTCTCTCTACTTCGGTCAAACCTGACCGCCAACTCTTTGCGATGTTAAAATAAACAAGTTGTTTCGTTGTTACCAGTCGACTCATGCTTTGCCGGGACCTTCGGATGCTTCCAGTTGTACCCCAGGCCGCCAGGCCAACGCTACCCTTGGGGCTTGCGACCCAGGTACAACCACGGGCGTCAGCGCCGAGTTCCCAACAGATCGTACCAGCAGTCGGATCCAAACAGTCCGTTGTAGCCCGTGTGTCGCTTTGGGACGTCAAACCCCATAATTTAATTTTGAGTTGATCCTTGTAATGCGCTATGCGTAGTTTATGAAAAATTCAGAAGGGACTTACGTGGAAAACGCGTCTGCGTTAATGTAAGAGCAAGTGGTAGTGGTTTCCTACTCTTCAGGGTAAGTCTGCTGCTCTTTGTGTATGTAAAAAAATGTAATGCACAACGCGAGTCATTCTCGAAGCCCATCTACGGCAGAAGTTGAATAGTATAGCACTCCAAGCACAGAAAATAAACCAAAGGAAAACATACTTCATTTTTTTTTCGTTTTAGACTTACATTACTTTTTCATATTAGTTCCTGTGATTATAACACTACGCTTTCATTTTTTTAATCTGCAGTGTTTTTCCTGCCAAGCGGACTTCCGTCAAACCTCAGACTACGTCAGACAACGCCAGGCTACGTCAGATTGCGTCCCGATAGGAATGGATGCTAAACAGGGCTTGTGGCCAATCGGCCGTACGTGGCACGTTCGCCGGCAAATAATGGACTTCACTGTGATGTTCGCATTCCTGTTACGGATACTGAAAGTATACCAGTGGGTTTCAGCTTTTATCACTGGTGAATAAAGCAGCTAAGATCGCCGTGAGTACCTTAAGTTGCAATATCCGCCAGATGCACACGGAAATAATTCTGCTAACATGCCTGCACTATAAAACTACGTATATTTAGCTCCACGTGGTGGGCTCGTTCGTATTTACGGCATTATACGCACCGCATAACCACCAAGCATGCTGCTGAACTCGAACGACCGAACTACGATTTCTTAGGTCGCAGTTCGTTCATGTTTGTGGTGTGAGCTTCATTCCAGGTGACGTACGTGTCGTATAACTGGCCCCTGACTGCTGCAGCAAAAATACGGAGACTACTGAGCATATCCTAATAGAATTCCAAGACGTTCCATAAGAACACCCGCAGGAAACGTGGACCTTTCAGAAGCGCTGAGGATCAGAAGACGGAAGCGTTAAGAGGAAGCTTTGGCTCGGCTGCTCCTATCTAAATACATGTAAAAGGAGAATTCGTTTTTCTCAGCAACCAAATTTGACGAGGTTTGTTGCATTTAAAAGAAAACTTAAAATCTAGTGACTGTTGGTCTCGACTATTCGAGTTAGGTCGTCAATTTTTTATTAAAAATTGGCAAAAATCGAAAATTTTCAAAAAACAACAATGTAGTAGGCTTTATGAGCAGTTTGCTGTACTTTAAATCCACGATGTGAGTGTTCAGCTCTCTGGCACGTAAAAACATGGGTAGTAATTAAACCTTTTTTTGAAGAAGATTCAGATGTTTGGATGCTTGGAGACAATGTAAATAAATAAATAAATAAATGAAATATTTATTAATAAGTAAATAAATAAACGATGGGCTCGCTGGCAAGCGCTAATAGTCCTGTTTTAGGAGGTCAAATCCGATTCGCTGTGCATCAGCCTGTTTGATGCGCATATTTAATTATCATTACCATTAAGAAAGTTCGCGTTTTCTTTTCTTTCTTTGCCTTGCTCAACTCTGAAACCAGCGTCGCGCTAGTGGCGGCACAAGTCTGTTACCTCTCTGCATGCTGCAAACGTCAGCCTGCAGTTTCGGGAAGCACTGGTTAAAGTGCGGCAAAAGCAAAACCCGACGTAACTGAAACGAGCGTTGACTGCGGGAGTGAACAATGTAAAACCAGTGTGTCGGAAATAGCATGCCAGGGATGGCAGTGCGAACTATGCGAATCTTCTATGTGCAAAAATATACGCATAAAATTAGGCGACATTAAAGCCGCGCCACTTGTAACAGCTTCGGGCTTTCTGCTCTTAAAGACAGGACTGCGTTTCTTCGTTGCTATGGTTGCGCATGGCTGTTAGCCTTTAAATGGTTCAATAATAAATACTCGTGCTGCCGTTTACTTCTCTGTTGAAACAGCTGCGTGTCGGCCCGGTGTGCGAAATTGAAGGCCCGCGCCCTGAAGACTTGACAGCTGACGTACACCTCGAAGCCTTCGGCGTATTTCCTCTGCGCAGTATGCAGAGGAGAAGAAGCAAAGAAGCAGGGTGTTCTCAGCATTTCAGCGATTACACATGGTTTCCATCACGACGAAAACAATCGAAGAAAACAAGTTGCAAGTGAACTAGAAATAAAAACAGCCGAAATTTCATGGATGCAATCGAAGCACTTATAGGTTCTATGATTAGTTTAGCGTTCTCCCTCGCCACACAGAAATCAGTGCGGATGTTTTAAAAGTTCCATAGTGACTACGATAATGAATTATTCGCTATGTGAGCGCTTTATGATGTCAGAATTATGATAGCAAAAGAGGTTCCCTTCCCGTAATTTGTCCCCCGATTTCAGATGCGCGTGCGGTATTGGATATCGGAACGTGTACTGAGTGCAGTCGCTTGCCCACCGCAGTCGCCAGCGCTAAGCACTCTCAGGCGGACGTGAGTCTGGTTCGCGCACGATCGCGGGTTTCGTTTTACCTTTGGGACTGATGCATTGAGCTCTCGCGAGAAGCGCTCCCTCCTGTTTTCTGCGTGCGCCATAGGCAGCATGGCTCGCCACCATTTCTCGGTGGGACGGAGGTTCATCAGTAATTCGCCACGTGGGCGCAAATGCCGGTCAATCAGTGTGTGCTTCGTCTAGCGAGGATTCCTCTCTCTCTCTCTTTGTTGAATTAGTTCTTCAAACCACTCACGCACTCTCGCTAGACCATGTGCGCGCTGACCTCATTCGGGCAACGTTGCATAGGATGTGTTTTTTTTTTCTGCATGTGTGGTATATATCACCAGTATTTGATTGCGTTATACTTGATCCGTCACCCGACTTGTTCGGAAAAGCCGCGTTATTAGGGCCATTTCCATATAAGGCTTACGTCGTGTGTGGTGGATTGCTTTTGCGGAACTTTTCTACCTCTAGTCGTTGCTACAGAAAGCATGAATACGACACTATGACACAAACATCAGGGTCATGCTCGTACTTGGGACATTTTTACATCCCATCAACCCAGTGACAGGTTTTTTCATGCTTTCTCGTCACCTCACTAGCAGACGAAATCGCGTGTACCTGGTCATGAATATTCAAAATCACTCCTTTTGGTCATTAAGAAATACGCTTGGCTTCTAAAATGGGGAAGCGCCTTCGCGGAGGCCTCGGCCCACGATGACGCCCCATGTGTATTTGAATTCCGCTTTCAAGAGAGAGAGAGAGAGAGAGAGACGAAATAGAAGGAAAGACAGGGAGGCTGACCAAGACCGTGCACATTAGGCTACCCTACATTTGGGAAGAGGAAAAAATATATCTTACAAAAGGAAGCTACGCAAAAAAAAAAGCCCATTCCGCCCTGCGAAGGTGAGTGTCCAGCGGAGCTGTAAACATTGTGGTAAGAAAACTTATGGTAAAGGCTTTATTGCGAAACTCATTGTCACTTAGTAAGGACGGTCTTAATGTAGTTGTGGTCGCCTTGATATGCACTGATCGGTGTACTCGCAACTGCAGGCACATTCTCTGATAATGTCGAATCGATGCACGTACGCCGCTGGGTGGACAGTTGGGCCGGATAGGTGTGGCATCGCAAGCGAAATGTCTCCAACATTAAACGCGTGAACTAATCCCTTTTCTGTCCCGGCACATTCACGTTGTCATCATACAACCATATAAATTTGTTGATGTTAATATGCACAAAAATAGTAGTATAATTTTTTTGCTCCCAGAACTCGCACTAATTATGGTCATCTGACTTCAGCATACAGATAAATTAAAGAATGGAATGATTTACCCAGCTCTTTAAAATCATCGCCATTCCCATCTTCTATATCGTCCCTTAGAAAATTTTTTACAATAAATACAACCGTATTTATTTACTTACTTTAGTTCGCATAATGTAGTATGCGCAGTAATTTTACGGCTATATGTGAACTTTTGTTTATGTGTTTAACTTCAAGATTAATATGGTATGCTTTTGAATACTTATTACTATCTGGATGGATTTTGTTGCCCAGTTGTTCACTTATCTTCATTATTACCTGTTATGCTGCTTTTAATGTGTGAATTCTTTGTACCTCTTGTAGAGGGTCCCGGTGCAATTTTTTTTATTTTGGAATCCTGTCCTGTATAATATACTACGTGTATTTTCCATTCCTGCCACAAATAAACAATTCTTGAAAAGAAACTAGGAAAGTTCTAAAAAGAAAAAGGAAATTTGGTCGCATTGTTCGCACGTCTCATGGATAGTCTTCAGCAACCTTACGCCAACCCGTGAGAACCGGTAATCATATTGATCTATAAAAGTGCTTCGTTGTGGGTGTCTGCTTAAAACTACACGAATACGTTTCTTTCTGTTCACTGTAGCAACTACAGCGCAGGTGAGATGCCAGCTATGGCTCATGCAGCACACATTTGGCCCGTCGAACACCTGCTCTCGTGAGCGTTCATCGAAAGGACTCGAAAGCGTCAATCGGAAATTTTCCTGCCATGTCCGGCGTGTCACTCAGCCAGTAGCTCACGTGTTGTATGCGCCTTACTCGCAGCACCTACAGCATCGTTTTCGAACTGTTTACGCTCGGTAGTCACCGGTTGACGGGAACAGCGTTGCGACAGATCGATTGCCCTCGTCGAGCACCTGTGTCACTTTGGCAAGAACGCGGGCCTTTCTCTGTATAGTATGCCCTGGGCCGCTTTAGCAACGAATGCTATTTTTCGATTCCCGTCGGTTTGTTGACTCTTTCTCGAAATCGCATCAACTGAAATCGAACAAAAATATTGAAGCGAGAAACTACAGCTCTATTGGACGCCAGCAACCCGCTGAGCGAAGATCGCGCCGCTCTGCGAAAAAAAAAGAAAGAAGAAAAAAAATGCAGCAGAATAATACAGACTTTAATGGACCCCTGACCCATGTTCTTTTCCTTTATTTCATTTCTTTTTTGTACTGCGTTGGCGCGAGAGACTCGGCTGTTCCTCTGGCGCCGTGCAGTTTATGTTACTCTGAACCACTCAGCGCCATGCAGACAGGGTCAGAGCACGCCAGTGAAGCGGTTTTCATTTCATCTTAGCTTGCTGGCGCTGCTTGCGTTTTGGTCCTGATCTCTACGACCTGGTCGTGGTTGCGTCACGCTTGGAAAGAAAAATTGCAAAATCTGCGCCTGCACGTAATAATAAACAGGTAGCCTTTGCAGCGGCGCGAAGTGATTTCTTGCTTCCTTCCTTGTTTTTTTTTTAATAGAAAAATTACGACCACGTTCTATCTTATAAGACTGCGTGGCAATGGCACAGGAATGAAATAGTAATGCAGTTGTGCACTGCACTTAACACAACTTTCTTCTCGGCCGCGATTGTAGCTTTTCATGGTAGCTTCAGCTGAGCCACCCTAGCACCATGGCAGGGCAGCGGAAATTGCGTCAAACACCGCGAGAGTTTCACGTTACGCTACGTGCCAGACGAACGTGTGAGCCACCAAACGCAAGTTCGCGTCTATTTCTTTCGAGAGAAGTACTGAATTCGAAGTTCAGCAGACAACATTTCATTTCAGAGACTAGTTGTCACTCGCATTCGCTGTGCCAACGGTTGAGCTTTTGATTGATGACAAATGTTTGGAATCTGAAGTGACGAATAATTCCTGCCAGTGAACAATAATTTTAATAATTCTTGGGGTACTAGGATGAGGCTAGGAACTGCGCTGTCAGCATCTTGCATGTACTCCGATAAGACTGAAGTGCTTTCGAAACAGAAAATAAACGACGGAAATGGTTTACAGTATCCAAAGCAGAACCTGATGATGTATCTTCATGCATCATCATCATCGTAGAACGCCACTACATCGGGGATCAAAATGTCCACATTCGACAGCTGCTTTTTTTTTGGTGCTACTGGATAGCGGCTATCGTCCAATGCCTTGTCTTCACTGACCGATGAGCTGGATTCTAGCAGCAAAAGCAGTTATGTGTGAGGCACCCAAGGACACGGCTTCCATCGTACACAATATGGCGCCTGAACTGAACGGCCGGCTATCTCGTCATCTGCTAGCGCGCGCTGGGGGGGGGGGGGAGTATTCTGTAAGAGTCCATCGAGTGGACTGTCTATTTCGGCCGCTGCTGATTGCCCAGAGACGCTTGTTTCCTCCTCGTTCGTCGTACAGCTGCATCCAATCAGCAGCGGCCGAAATAGACTGTCCACTAGGTGGACTTTCTGTCCACTAGGTGGTCCACCAGTGGACACTAGGTGGACCGCCCCCCCCCCTCCCCGCACGACGGGAGTGCACCGCGCTCCAGCGTCGATCTCCGCGGTGGCACGGTGGGGCGCACTCGTGTCGTGCTCACCTCAGCCGAACGTGCGCTTCCAATCGAGTGCGCTGAAAACGCCACTAGTGCCGTCAGCGAAAGCATCGGTCACACGTAGTAAGCGTAGTAAGGTCACACGTAGTAAGTTTCCCTTCTCTACTTACCCTAAACTGATTTCTCTAGATTTCCGACAGTATGCACGGAAACTAGGCTTTTGTTAAACGTTCTGGTGGCTAACAAAGCTATCAAAATACTTATTCATTGCCGAAATTATCTCGTTAACAAAATGACAGCGGGATTCCCCCTTAGCGAGAACTGATCATACTTTTACGTTGCACACGTGTAGCGCCACTGAATGCATGTTTTCAGGCTTCTCGTAGCAGGTGTCTACAGAAGCGGAAACGGCAATGCAAATGATGACGTAAACCGTGCTCGAATTTTTCGTATTATATTTTATCTCGTAGTGAAATAGGGACGGTTAATTACTCATAAATCACAATGCGCGTACAAGCTATAGTAATTGTGAGAGGGGTGGTGTTGAAACGACCCACGCTTCCCTCTTGCCCTATGATGCCCCCATAGGTTGCAATGGGTATATCTTGCAACCACATGGCACCGAATTCTCTCAAGGCGGTAAAGGACGTCCGGCTGGCGCTGAGGCTGGTTGGTGGCGGCTCCCACCGCTGCTGCTGCTGGTTTATTGCCCCGAGAAACGGCCCGCAGGTGATAAACGTCTGTCGTTACTACCTTTCGAGCACTTTTCCTTGCTGCAAACCATTGGTCCACGCCTTGCAGACACTCGTGTTCTAGATTCGCACGGCACTGTTTAAGCTAGCGATTGGCGACACCTCAATAAAACGCTATCCTCATTCGTTTGCAGCGACGATTAGCTTAAGCCGCATTCTGCGGGAGTAATTGGAAGATATTACCTAATAGCATGAGTTAGCAGGCCTGCCATCATTACGGGCAAGTGCTTATTTGTGAGGATTAGCTCAGACCTGGCGTGCTATTGACCTGGGCTAGCGCAACGCAAATTCACGGTCTCATTAGGAACTAGCAGGCAGGCAGACGGTGCCTGCAGTGCGCCGAGTTAGTGGAGAAGGCATCGACAGAGATTACAGGCTTTGGAGCTGCGTCTCGTGCTGATCGTGAAAACTTCTTTTGAAGATCGCGGGCACTGGCGCATTTTCTGACCACAGATTGCTTAAGATAATTGTGTCTTTTGTCGAGTTATTTCATTTGTAGACTGAGTTTCCTTCAAAACAGGAAAGGCCTTGGGCATTGCAAGATTCCAAATAGAGAACTGAGCAGATTTATGCAAAATAGACAACGTTTAAAAGTTTGGATGTAGGATTTTTAACTTAAAGAAGAACACCTTAAAGTTGAATTCACACGATGGAAGGAATCGCTGAATCAGCCCGCGGATGAGCGTAACGTGGCTGAGCTCCAACGAATCGCACCACCCGCAACTTGTCTGCGGCGTCCTTGTGTGCGGCGTCCTTGTGTGCGGCGTCCTTGTGTGTGTGTCCTTGTGTGAGATTCAGCGTTCTTGATCAAGTCATGCTCGTCCTCGGATCGAGCTAAAGATCCGGCCCATCGTGTGAATCCACCTTAAAACGCTCCCACATGGGGTGTATGTCCCACTTCATTGATTTGTAGTGAACTAAGCTTTTTATTATTAACATGTAATTAAAAAAAGGCTGGCATTATTATTGGGGCCGGCTACTTATTTTCGCCGGACAAGCATTTACAAGCACACGAACACGCACACAAAAAGACGTGCACTAGTGACAGTCAAATAGCACGAACATTGGCAAAGTTCTTTAGACAAAAGAAAGTAAAAAGTAACTGGGAGGCACACACAGTTCCATGAACAAGTGCAAATGTACAAAAGAGTCTGAAAACGCGCACATAAGCTCAGTTTATGTCTATGCGATAAGGCACACAACAACATATAACGCCAGACATGATCTACAGAAAGGGACGGAGTAGAGGCATGGAGGTTAATTATAGGGCCCCATAACGTAAAACTATTCCAATATGATTTCATTCCAATCTCCTGACGTCAAATTTGCGTAACTGCCGACACAAGCATCGGGCGGTCACCCGCACGGCTGTTCAACAGACCAATCAAACGTTCTCCTCGTTCATAGGAGGTCACTTTCGTTTGCTTGAAAAACGAATAAGATTACCTGCACTGAGCGGCTTGTCTTGTCTGATTGGCTGACAAGAGGCGAGGGGCACGCTCAAATTGAGAGGGATTCGATATGGCCGAGCCACTGCCCTGAAATCGATAACCGGATCTGTGATTGGTCTGCTTTCCCTTACTTAGCTTGCAGTGGTTGGTCGAAAATCGCGGAGGCATGCAACAGAAGCTTAAGAATGACGCTAAAAGGGATCCTCAGCAAAGAAGAGTTGGCAGAACGAGGTCGTAAACGTGCTGAAAGTACTCGAAAACGTTACACAGCCACGCAAAAAGTATTATTATACGTAAATAAACCCATGCTCTCGGGCAGGTGCGAGTAGCCAGTGCCTGAGCGATCGGCGGTTGAGGTGTCCTCAACTGAGAGACAGTTACTGCGCTGCACTTTACCCCAATTTTTTCCTTCCGCAACCAAGAATCTCTATCTCTCCATCTTTTATTCCTTTCAGAACAGGGCAGCCTGTGGCTATTCAGAAGGAAATTCAGTTTTGTTCGGCATATTAATGCATCTTTAACGCGCACACGTCACTTTCACGCGGTGAGATTTTGCGGTTTTGTGAAGTCGCGAGACAGGAACGTGTAGTGGATGCAGCCCAAAAACTTTTGACCAATAGCCGAGGGCTAATGGCGAAAAAGAGTTGAATCAGAAATAACTATTGTTCTTTTGTTCGGTCACATCATGCATAATGAGTGTGTCCACATCATATCAGATGGAAAAATACCGCGGTTTTCGTGACGTCACGTGACAGACCGGTGAAGTGGGAGTAGTCCAAAAAAGTTTTTGACCAATCGCAGAGGGCTGAATGCAGAATTGGAATAGAAAAGTTTGGAATAGTTTTACGTTATAGCGCCCATAGACTGAGTCCAGTTTGCTACCTACACGACGGGAGGGGGATGGTGAAGTGAAATGATCTATATAGATACATCTCACTGTACTACTTCCGCTGTTAGCCGAAAATGTAATAGTGTGGTCAACCATAATACGTTTAGTAATAACGTAGTATATATATATAGACAAAGATTTTAAAAGTCACAGGCACTCTTCACTCTCTATCGGCATTGTTGTTGGCCATGGAACAAGTATTTCTTTTTTTCTTTTTTTCAGGCTGAAAGGTCTAGATATAAGAACGTTAAATCGACCTTTAGCCTTCACCAAGCGGCATCGTGCCGCAGACAGTCGAGGAGTTGTTGTACACGTATTTGTCAGCGCGGCCTCAGTGACACTGCGGACTATAGGAACGCGTTGAATCCTGTGTAAAAAAGTGACGCGTGATAGCTGTGCCAAGCCGCAGATGGTGTACTAAAGTTTATGGCTTCTATTGTCGTTAAATTTCATTGGAATGGACAATTTAATGTTAGGGTCTGTAGAGCATAACTCTGAGCACTTTGATTTCTGTTCAAACCAGGAGTTTATGCTTAGTGGACCGTGTATCTGTTTCAGCAAAAGGCGGATTTCGCTTTGGGTGATTGGAAAATTTATTGTATTTTTATTTTTGCGCGCCTGTTTTGCCACAGCGTCCACTGCAGTGTTTCCAGGAATATTGCAGTGTCTTGGAATCCACTGATACGCAGTTATGTGATTTCTTGCAATGTCTTTAGTGTGTTCCTCGATGCTATTTTATTCCAAATGCGTATTCAACGGATTTCGGAGTGTGCTCTTTATTGACGTGAGGACGGCTTGCAAAACACTAAAAATAACCCATGTGCCCTATGACGTAAAACTATTCCAATATGTTTCTATTACAATCTCCTGACGTCAAATTTGCGTAACCGCCAACGCAAGCACCGGGCGGTCACCCGCAGGGTTGTCGAACAGACCTATCGAACGCTCTCCTCGTTCATAGGAGGTCACTTTTGTTTGCTTGAAGAACGAATAACATTGCCTACACTGAGCGGCTTGTCGTATCTAATTGCCTGACAAGAGGCGAGGAGAACGCTCAAGTGGAGAGGGATTCGATGGGGACGAGCCACTGCACTGAAAGTCAATAATCGGATGAAGAGGGTGGTGCCGGCGTCTACGATTGGTCGGCTTTCCCGTACTTAGCTTCCGGTGGCTAGTCGAAAATCGCCGCGGCATGCAACGGAACCTCAAGAATGACGCTAAAACGGACCCTCAGCAAAGAAGAGTTGGCAGAATGAAGGGGTAAACGTGCCGAAAGTGCTCGAAAACGTTACACGGCCACGCAAGAAGTTTTATTATTCGCAAATACATCCATGCTCTCCGGCAGGTGCGAGTAGCCAGGGTCTGAGCGATCGGCGGTAGCCATCTTCTATTCCTTTCGGAACGGGGCATCCTGCGGCTGTTCCGAAGAAAATTCAGTTTTGTTCGGCATATTAATGCATCTTTATCGCGGACACGTCACTTTGACGCGGTGAGTTCTTGCGGTTTTGTGACGTCGCGTGACAGGCAGGTGAAGTGGGTGCAGCCCGAAAACTCTTTACCAATAGCCGAGGGCTAATTGCGAAAAGGGGTCGAATCAGAAATAACTGTTTTTCTTTTTTTCTGTCAAATCATGCATAATCAGTGTGTACACATCATATCAGACGGGGAGGTATCGCGGTTTTCGTGACGTCGCGTGACAGACAGGTGAAGTGCTGGTGGTCCAAAAAACTTTTTTACCAATCGCGGAGGGCTGATAGCAGAATTGGAATAGAAAAGTTTGGAATAGTTTTATGTTATAGCGCCCCATTTCTGTGCTGTATCACCTCATGATATGAAGCGCAAGGCATACAAAATTGCAAATAGTTTGCTGATTCTAGATGGTCTCGCGTGGAGTAATCTAAGCATTTGTTCTATTTTCAGGCTCGGCATAATTAATGCAGATGCATACGAATTATCTTGACACGATCCGTGCCTATACACATGAATATACTGTGGATATAAGGAGTAAATTTGGTAGCTTTTTTATCCTTGACGTTCTTGCCCTCTTAAACATCAACATCAACCCCAATTTGCACTTGCGCTTAATCTACAAAGGATATGAGGGCGCCACATAGTGCTGGCCTCGTTAGATATTTAGACTTATAGAAGTCTTCATCTCGTCGTCTTTCCATAGCGATGGCTCTTTTTCTGGCTTCAGTAGTCGCGTAGCAGTATACATGGGGTCCCAGCTAACTTTGACCAAGATTTTGAAAAAAACCTGTGCGTTCTTCAGAACAGAAATCGCGTGGACTTACAGTACTTACAGTACCATTTTTTGCTCGTCTTTGAGTAATTAGCCCAGATATATTAATTAACTTTTTAAATATAGCTTCAAACGTTCCGGCTTCAATAAGATAGTTGTGGAGCTTCACAAATATTGCCCAACCCAGGTACTTTCAAAGAGATAGACTTAACGTGGCTGTTTTTATTCGGAAGAAACGAAAGCCCGCGGAGTTTAAAAAATAGACCGTGACAGCGCGTTCTGTGCGCCCGAATGCGCCGCGATTACAGCGCTCTCATGAGTGATTTGTAAAAACATCGCCAGCGCTCGCCTTCCCTTAACTTACGACAAAAGGCTTTGCTCGGCTACCTTTGCTCGGCTCTGACATTACTGGCAACGACTGGCGACGGCGCTCAGAAAAATCGCGCTTCGTCAGCAGCCGCTCACGCCTGTCGCCGAAGAACGCGCCGTCATCAGCCGGTTATTCCGATATGTCGAGAAGACAAATTTTTTTTCCAGTTTTCAAGTCGATGCGGAATAGAAAAAATACACACTAAACATGCGTCACACAATTGGAACCTGCGCAAGAGAGAGCATCATTTGTTACAAGGCCGCTTTTCTTCCAAGCTGTGCCAGCGGCTAGAGCATGTGAGCTTGGGCGCTATAACCTAAAACTATTCCAAACTTTCCTGTTAAAATTCTGGAATCAGTCCACCGCGATTGGCCAAAAACTTTTTTGGACCACCCCCACTTCACCTGTCTGTCACGCGACGTCATGAAAACCGCGATAGCTCCCCATCTGATATGACGTGTACACAGTGATTATGCATAATTTGACCGAACAAAACAAAAATAGTTATTTCTGATTCGACGCCTTTTCGCCATTAGCCCTCGGCTATTGGTCAAAAGCTTTCGGGCTGCACCCACTTCCCCAGCCTCTCACGCGACGTCTCAAAACCGCAAAAACTCACCGCGTCAAAGTGACGCGTACGCGATAAAGATGCATTAATATGCCGAACAAAACTGAATTTTCTTCTGAATAGCCGCAGGCTACCCTGTTCCGAAAGGAATAAAAGATGGCTGCCGCAGATCGCTGCGGCACTGGCTACTCCCTCCTGCCGGAGAGCATGGGTTTATTTGCGTGTAATAAAACATTTTGCGTGGCCGTGTAACATTTTCGAGAACTTTCGGCACGTTTACCACCTAGTTCTGCCAACTCTTTTTTGCTGAGGATCCGTTTTAGCGTCATTCTTAAGCTTCCCTTGCATGCCGCCGCGATTGTCGACGAGCCACCGCAAGCTAAATAAAAGAAAACGGACCAATTGCAGACGCCGCACCACCCTCTCCATCCGGTTATCAATATTCAGTGCAGTTGCTCGGCCCCATCGAATCCCTCTCCCCTTGAGCATGCTCCTCGCCTCTTGTGAGTCAATTAGACAAGACAAGCAGCTCAGTGCAGGCAATGTTATTCGTTTTTCAAGCAAATAAAAGTTACCTCCTATGAACGAGGCGAGCATTGGATTGGTTTGTTCAGACAACCCTGCAAGTGACCGCCCGATGCCTGCTTCGGCGGTTAGGCAAATTTGACGTCAGGTGATTGGAATAAAAACATATTGGAATAGTTTTATGTTATACTGCCCCTTGACTGTCTACTACTATCGTGCAGCGTTTTGAAGAATTTGCAGTGCCTAAAGCATGCCGTACTCAAGTGAGCAGAAGGCGAACACGGTCTGTCTTAGGCCCGTATTCAGAAACAGAACTTAAGTAGGGCGTCAATAAGTGCGGGAAATGTAGAAGTGTTCGGAAAGTATTAGGCGAGTACTTGAAAAACAACACTTAAGTATCACTTTCGAAAGTAAAACTTTTCGAGTCAAGTGTGTGTTCTGGTGTCGAGGATACGTAAATATTTTACGTGTACGATAGGTTCAATGGCAAAAAAATTTTTTTTTTGCAGTAGAGTAATGAGGATATAACTGTTGCAGTGCTTGCTCGCGCATTCTTATGAGTAAAATACAAAGAACCGTTTGGTTTTAGCGCTTTACTCAAACTCGTCTGGCCACAAGTTCACGTTGGCTCTCGCAGCCACTGCGGTTCTGTGTGTCACCGTCCCGACTTTTTTTGGTCTTGCTGCTGAAAACTTGCAGTGTTCCTGCGCAGAGAGTGTGTTTGCGTTGCGTGTTTTCAACCCGCGCGGACGATGGAAAAGAGGACAACAAACTTTTCCGAAGAAGAACGTGCCAGGCTCCTTGATTTCATTTCGCGCCATCGCAGCCTTTCGACAGCGAAAAACCTCCGCGTCATCTTCTCCGGGACTTCTGCTGGGTACATGAGTGCAGTCAATGCACTCGCTCACACCAGGAAACCGTGCGATGGCGTAGAACTCGTCCATTACGGATGCCAAATCATTAGCATTTGGCAACTTCACGAGCTGCGGGAACAAAGTCTCGGCAATAATTCTTGACATTCGTGAAATGATTCGAGACACAGTTGCTTGCGAGACATTAACGAGGTTCGCGGTGACAACCTGAAATGTTCCGGCGCCGTAGAACCGCAGCGCGATTAGAAGCTGGAGCAGCGGCGGCACGGGGTGACCGCGTTTGTTGTCTTTGGGGACCAGTGGCAGCATTTCCAACAGCCGTAGCACCGCTTGCTTGGAAAAGTGGTACCGCCAAGAGAATTCCGGGTCGTTGTATACCTCCATGGGATTCTGTCGATCCTTAAGCTGTGGCCGTAATGGCGACACGTATCGGTATGCCTCATTCTCCGTAATATTGCGCACACGTCCGGCGAAATCGGCAAAGTCGTCGAGGCTGCCGTAGCAGGCGGCCATCTTGCTTGCTTGGCCAGAGAAGCGAAAGTCGCACTTAAGGTTGCCAATGACAGTACTTTACTTTCCGGCACGCAAGTGTAGATTAAAGTTTACTTTAAGTACAAGATTTGTCTATGAAACGCGTTAAGCATCGACCGGCTGCTTAAGTCATAAGTTAAGGGTAAGTTCCGTTTGTGAATACGGGCCTTAGCCTTGGGAGCGGCATGGGGCGACAAGAGCAAAGCTGCCAAGGTATACAAAAGTTGGCAATGTGGGGGAAGACCTAGCCCGAACACAATTATGAGGAGTTACTTGACGATGAAAGAAACAGGTAGCTTTAACAAGACGCGGCACAGAAAGGGGACCATCAGTGAAGCGGCTGAAGGAGACATTTTGGCTTTCATGACAGCAAACCCTCATTACAGCATGCCTGATGTGAGTGGTGAGCTCGGCATTTCAATGTCTTCAGTGTCAAGAGTTATTAGGAAGGCCGAAGTGCATCCGTATCACCTCAAAACGCGTCAAAAGCTTCAAGAAAGAGACTTTCAATGACGGCTTGATTTCTCAAATTGGACCTTTGTGAACAGTGATGAAATACCAGATTTTGTTGACCAAGTACTCTGTACAGATGAAGCAACCTTCTCCCGAAATTCTGAAGTCAACATCCATAATGCGCATTACTGGAGCGATACGAACCCGCATTGGATGGCGCCGACCAGACACCAGTATCAATGGTCATTCAGTGTATGTGTGGAAGAATAATTGGCCCCATATTTTTTTGCCACATGCTCACTGCTCAGCGGTACGTGAACGACATCTTGGAAAGCCCAGTCGAAGATTTTTGCTGTGATCTCCCTCTTGCGTTTTTAAAGCGAAGTTGGTATCAGCACGATGGTGCACCAGCTCACAGCAGCAGCCTTGCCCGAGCATGGCTTGACGAAGCCTTCAAACGCCAGTGGGTCGGGTGGCATGCACCAGTGGCATGGTCTACAAGGTCACCGGACTTCACACCTCTTGACTTCTTGTGGGGACATGTGAAAGAACGAGTGTACCAGTAAACCTACAACTACACCAGAAGCGCTAAAGGCAGAGATTGGTGGCAGAGATGACGCAAGACGGTATCCTGCAGCGAGATACCGTCTTGCGTCATCAAAAAAGCTACATCGCACGTGGTGAAAAGGTGCCATTACTGCATTATGGCAGAGGGCGACTTGTTTGAACACATTCTGTTGACAGAGATCGCAGCGAATAAATCTCTACAACCTTTATCGATGAAAAGAGACATCTGTGTGAAACTTTTGTACCACGTTGAAAAGGCACGTAAGTAATATGAAATTACAAATTCTCTGCCGACAAGAAACGGACAGGAAGCTAAAATGTAGCCTTCCGTGTCAGTTTACAATTGTTCCTTTTGTGACAACCAGCGTAATTCACACGACGTTGTCAAGCTTGTTATAATGCGTGTTTGCTTGTTGGGGTCTAGCTCCCAAATTCGAACTCATGAGCTTGTCGTTTTTCCTCCGCATGCATTCTGTTAGCATGAGAGTGCAATTATCGCCGCAGAAACGGGAGCTGCGCTGTATTTCAACTGCCCCTCGTACCCACTGGCGTTTATCTCGGAACCAAGCACAACGCGAAGCTCTGTCGTGAGCAGCATGAAAGGCGTGAAGCGAGCGATGTTTTTTACAAAGCGCGGTTGAGGGGAGGGAGGGGGGGAGCGGGGAGCTCTGTAATTGTGGCGTATTCGGGCGCACAGAGCGCGCTGTCACGTGCTATTTTTTAAACTCCGCGGGCTTTCGTTTTTCCCGAATAAAAACAGCCACGCTAAGTCTATCTCGTTGGAAGTGCCTGGGTTGGGCAACATTTGTGGAGCTCCACAACTTTCCTATTCACGCCTGAACGTTTCAAGCTATATTAAAAAAAGTTAATTAATTTATCAAGGCCAATTACTCAAACAAAGACAAGAAAGAAAATGGTACTGTAAGTTTAGATAAACGCTAACAACATACACGCGATTTCCGTTCTGAAGAACGCATAGTCTCTTTCAATATCTTCGTCCAAGTTAGCAGGGACACCCAGTAAACTCAGATGAAGTACGGCGTGACAAATTGATTACAATATGGCCGAGGTCACGTGAAAGATGGTTGTTAGGTCAAATCCCCTAGAATTACATTCAAGCCCCGAATAGTTTGTTGTGAGGTAAAAAAAGCTGCGTTTTCACTGGTCTACGCCAGGCCTGGCTCATCAGCCTGGCTACGCCTACTGCAGGGCAAAGGCCTCTCCAATACTTCTCCAACAACCCCGGTCATGTACTAATTGTGGCCATGTTGTCCCTGCAAACCTCTTAAGGTCATCCGCCCACCTAACTTTCTTCCGCCCCTTGCTACGCTTCC
Organism: Dermacentor variabilis; assembly: GCF_050947875.1. NCBI lineage: Eukaryota > Metazoa > Arthropoda > Arachnida > Ixodida > Ixodidae > Dermacentor > Dermacentor variabilis. The sequence goes on along the minus strand of NC_134568.1, from coordinate 157,945,758 downwards.
GTTCTCTTGGAATCCAGTCCGCAACCCTTAATAACCATCGGTTATCTTCCTTTCTCATTCCATATCCTGCCCATGCCCCCCATTTGTATTTCTTGATTTCAACTAAGATGTCATTAACTCGCATTAGTTTCCTCACCCCAATCTGCTCTTTTCCTAAACATTAACGTTACACCCATCATTCTTCTTTCCATAGCTCATGGCGTCGTCCTCAATTTAAGTAGAACACTTTTCGTAAGCCTCCAGGTTTCAGTCCTGTATGTGAGTACTGGTAAGACACAGCTGTTATACACTTTTCTCTTGAGGGATAATGGAAATTTGCTGTTCAGGATCTGAGAATGCCTGCTAAACACACCCCAGCCCATTCTTATTCTTCTGATTATTTCCGTCTCATGATCCGGATCCGCCGTCACTACCTGCCCTAAGTAGATGTATTCCCTTACCACTTCCAGTGCCTCGCTACCTATCGTAAACTGTTGTTCTCTTCCGAGTCTGTTAAACATTACTTTAGTTTTCTGCAGATTATTTTTTAGACCCACTCTTCTGCTTTGCCTCTCCAGGTCAGTGAGCATGCATTGGAATTGGTCCCCTGAGTTACTAAGCAAGGCAATATCATCAGCGAATCGCAAGTTACTAAGGTATTCTCCATTAACTCTTATCCCCTGTTCTTCCCAATCCAGGTCTCTGAATACCTCTTGTAAAGACGTTGTGAATAGGATTGGAGAGATCGTATCTCCCTGCCTGACGCCCTTGTTTATTGGCATTTTGTTGCTTTCTAGGCTGTGGATGCGCTCTAGATATCTTTCAGCATTTTTACATACGGCTCGTCGACACCACGATTCCGTAATGCCTCCATGACTGCTGAGGTCTCGACTGAATTAAACGCTTTCTCGTAATCTCGTAATCTATGAAAGCTATATATAAGGTTTGGTTATATTCGGCACATTTTTCTATCACCTCATTGATAGTGTGAATATGGTCTATTGTTGAGTAACCTTTACGGAATCCTGCCTGGTGCTTTGCTTGGCAGAAGTCTAAGGTGCTCCTGATTCTATTTGCGATTACCTTAGTAAATATTTTGTAGGCAACGGACAGTAAGCTGATCGGTCTATAATTTTTCAAGTCCGTGGCCTCCCCTTTCTTATGGATTAGGATTATGTTAGCGTTCTTCCAAGATTCCGGTACGCTCGAGGTCAAGAGGCATTGCGTGTACAGGGTGGCCAGTTTTTCTAGAACAATCTGCCCACCATCCTTCAGCAAATCTTCTGTTACCTGATCCTCCCCAGCTGTCCATTGCATAGGTCTCAAGGTTTTCTTTACTTCTTCCGGCGTTACTTGTGGGATGTCAAATTCCTCTAGATTATTCTCTCTTCCATTAGCGTCGTGGGTGCCACTGGTACTGTATAAATCTCTATAGAACTCCTCAGCCACTTGAACTCCGTATCCAAATCCATATTAGTAATCGATGTCCATATTAATAATGGTATTGCCGGCTTTGTCTCTTAACGCATGCAATTGATTCTTGCCTATTCCTAGTTTCTTCTTCACTGCTTTTAGGCCCCCTCCGTTCCTGAGAGCATGTTCAATTCTATCCATATTATACTTCCTTATGTCAGCTGTCTTACGCTTGTTGATTAACTTGGAATGTTCTGCCAGTTCTATTCTAGCTGTAGGGTTAGAGGCTTTCATGCATTGGCGTTTCTTAATCAGATCTTTCGTCTCCTGCGATAGAATACTGGTATCCTGTCTAACGGAGTTACCACCGACTTCTATTGCACACTCCTTAATGATGCCCACAAGATTGTCGTTCATTGCTTCAACATTGAGGTCCTCTTCCTGAGTTAAAGCCGAATACCTGTTCTGTAGCTTGATCTGGAATTCGTCTATTTTTCCTGTTACCGCTAACTCATTGATCGGCTTCTTATGTACCAGCTTCTTCCGTTCCCTCCTCAGGTCTAGGCTAATTCGAGTTCTTACCATTCTATGGTCACTGCAGCGCACCTTGCTGAGCACGTCCACATCTTGTATGATGCCAGGGTTAGCGCAGAGTATGAGGTCTATTTCATTTCTAGTCTCGCCGTTCGGGCTCCTCCACGTCCACTTTCGGCTGTCCCGCTTGCGAAAGAAGGTATTCATTATCCGCATATTATTCCGTTCTGCAAACTCTGCTAATAGCTATCTCCTGCTATTCCTTGAACCTATGCCATATTCCCCCACTGACTTGTCTCCAGCCTGCTTCTTGCCTACCCTGGCGGTGAAGTCGCCCATCAGTATAGTGTATTTTGTTTTGACCCATTTCTGATTCCATGTCTTCATAGTTGCATTCGACATCCTGGTCATCATGACTGGATGTAGGGGCGTATACCTGTACGACCTTCAATTTGTACCTCTTATTAAGTTTCCCAACAAGACCTGCCACCCTCTCGTTAATGCTATAGAATTCCTGTATGTTACCAGCTATATCCTTATTAATCAGGTATCCGACTGCGAGTTCTCTTCTCTCCGCTAAGCCCCGGTAGCACAGGACGTGCCCGCTTTTTAGTGCTGTATATACTTCTTTTGTCCTAACCTCACTGAGCCCTATTATATCCCATTAACTGCCCCCTGTTGCGTACTCCAGGGTAGCGTACCGTACTGCTGCCGAGAAGTAGCGGCGCCTGCCTATCGAAGCTCGACCGACATTACTTATTGGGTAGCGTGGCGTTGTCGGCGGGCTGCAGGCATCCGGTAGACCATGGCGACCAAGCAAGGACGAGACGATTTGCTACTGCAAAACTTGCACGGTTTATTCAAAGGTAGTTGAAAGAAAATAAGAAAAGCATGAAGTATACAAAAGTACATTTCGGAGCCCCTTAAGTAGGCTCCCTACAAGTGTGGGCGGGATCTTGCTTCCGTCGATGTCACGTGACAGGCACAGAGAGAGGGCCCCTCCTCCTCTGGCATTACCGAGCAAGGAAAGGAAAAGTCACGCCTCATTTTGACGAAGCCTGGTAGAAGGCCGGGTGATAGAAGGCCGGGTGGTAGAAGGCCCTTAGCGCGCAAGGTGCGTGACGTTAACCATCGCAGGAGAAGTCAAGCCTCATTTCGACGTATCCTGGTAGAAGGTCGGGTGAAATTCCTGTCGCCACGTGGTGTCAGACGCCAACCCTAACACCCCTAATTCCTCCAATAGTATTGCTAGACTCGCCTCACTAGATAACGTTCTTGCGTTAAACGTTGCCAAGTTCAGATTCCAATGGCGGCCTGTCCGGACCCAGAGATTCTTAGCACCCTCTGCTGCGTCACAGGTCTGACCACTGCCGTGGTCAGTTGCTTCGCAGCTGCTGGGGACCGAGGGCCGGGGTTTGAGTGTTGTATTCCTATAGGAGGTTGTGGCCAAGTACTGCACCAGGGTGACCAATCCTGCTCTGGTGAGGAGTTCGTTACCGGTTCTGATCACCGGGATCAGGCCGCACTCCAGGCCAGTTCATGCAATTTTTTCAACACGCCGATTTTCTTTTGCTGTTTAATACGGTGGAATATTGCGCGGCACCGGGATTCGTACCACCGTCCTCTTGCACGCGAGGCGGATGCTATACCTCCACGCCACCACTGCGTCAGGCACGTAGTCGGGTATTAAAAAGAAAAAAAAACGGAGAGAGACAAACGCTGGAACTTTTGAAGAAACTTTCTTTCGTGGCTTCTTGCTGACGCGGACCATTGTGACGGATGTCGTGGTCCTGAAGAAGCTGGCGATTTTTGTCCTGCGTTCCTTTATCTGCGCATACCTCTCTGCTCCTGCGCAGTGAGAATCCGACGATAGCGCAACAAATTCCGAATCGGAATAAAGTGGCGAGCAAAGCGCCTCGAAGCTCAGTGATTGCCTCGGTTCACTATCGTATTCATGAAACAATGACGTCACATGCTAGCGCTAGCTAGTGGTGAGTGCGATGCGGGACAGACCTCAGAAATTATTTGCCATATTCTTATAGCTATACATAAATAAAGCTCGCTAAAACTGATGCTGTTTACCTGGCTTTACCGCCTAACGCGCTCACTTCACTGCAGCAGGCGAGAAAATCCAAAATGCAAAACTTGTCTTGTGGCATCGCATTTTTCAGCACGCAAGGTCGCGCAAGTGAATTCCGCCAGATATTTTTTCCAAGCTGATAACATTTCAGATACATGCCGTGTGTGGCGCGTAGCTATAGCGCCGCATGCACCCATGCTGCGTCCCCGGCACAGCTCTCATTTCTACACCTCGCCGCCTTTCCTTTGCTTCTCTCTCTGTATATCCAGGCTGTTTCAACGAACACTTTCAAAAATCTTTAAAATTTGCCTGTGGCAGATATCACCATTCTAGTTCATGAGCTGGTCTACTCGAAGCGGCGGACAATACTTGCAAAAAAAAAATTGAGATGCAAAATCGACTAATCAATATAAATTCACTAATTAAATTTTTAACTAATTACATTACGGCCCATATTGCAATTTACAAATTCTAGCCGTGGAGTCCGCAAGGCTAGAATGCATTTGCGTTCCAGTTAATTTGTTAACAAAACGTCGTTTCGTGCACTGCAGTACGTAGGTAACTGAAACGCCAATGCATTTCTCCGCAAAGTCCGGGAATTTGCGTCTCGAAACTAATGTCGTCCTGAGAATTCGTCCCAAGTGGGACGGTCCGCCTTGCGAAGTCTACTGCTAGAATTTGTAAATTGCAATATGGGTCGTAAGATAATTAGCTAAGAAGTTGATTAGTCAATTCTTGTTAATTAGTCAATTTTGCATTTCAATTTTTTGCGCAAGTACTGTCCGCCGCTTCGAGTAGACTGGCTCATCAACTAGAATTGAGCTATGTGCCACAGGCAACCTGTTAAAAATTTTGAAAGTGTTCGCTGAAACACCTTGTATTTATTTGCGCAATTTCTCATTCATTTCATCGTTCACCTCAGTTTGTGTTCCCTTGAAACAATCGTCATTTCATGAAAGCACTGACCGGCCAGCCAATTCACGCGGGCTTTGCAGCACCTGTAGATGTTCCAAGAAAGGCCTGTGCATAGATTGAACTGTAACAGCACTAAAAAAGAAAAGAAAAAGAAAGACACATCGGGAGGAGAATGGAGGTCAGGGGGCAAATGGAAACTCATCGCAAGGCCGAGAACCCGAAGGCCTTGTATATACAGGGTGATCATTTTTAAGTAATAAGGAATTTTAAAAATCGCCTGTTGCATATAACATAATTGTAGTCCTTAAGTTGGATCATTCAGTGAGGCGGGCATTACTTGCACGAGAAACCGAGACGCATGTTCAACTGATTGAAAAGAAATCGCTAATTAACTTCCTAGTTAATTACTTTACGGCGCCTACTGCCATTTACGAATTGTAGCCGGTGAGTTTGAAATGATTTTGAAATGAATTACCGGAATGACACTAGTTGTGAAATATGTGCCATAATACTCACCTTAAAGATGCACTGTTGTGCCACTTACGTTGCAACCAAAATGCTCTTCTATGTATTAAAGCACAAAAGTAAATGGAACGCTCATGTATTTCGTCCTACACTTTGAAAAGTAATATCCTTAAACCGGTGTCATCCTGGAAATTCATTTAGAGCTGATACGTCTTGCAAAATCACCGGCTACAATTCGGAAAATGCGTTATGTTCCGTAATGTAAATTATTAGGAAGGTAATTATTGAATTTTTGTTAATTGTTTAAATATGTGTTTTGATTTTTCGTGCCAGTAATGTCCGCCTCTTCGAATAATCTATCTCAAGAACAAGAATTGTGCTATTTGCCCGAGGCGATTTTTTAATATTCCGTAACATTTACAAATGATCCCCCCGTATTACAAGGCTTGCTTCAGAAGACCTTGTATTTTACGTTATCACCCAGAGAGGCAGTTGCACGACGAAGCTTTGTGTCGACTCTTAAATGCGCCATCCTAGGGAACATTGACATTATGCGAATCTACGGCGCCGTCATTAACTTCCTGTCGCGATGTAGTGTCCACGTTCAAGAGCCCTTGCAAGGTTGTGGTGTATTTCAATAGCCGGTCGGTCATTGAACTAGTTTCCTCAGAATACAGTTCTCTTTTTTTTCCCTAGTGCCTTTAAAGTCGCAAGGATAGGCTCCTTTAGCCAATGTTTTCTTCCCCTCTTGGCTGAGCCAGACCGCGCAACCGGTCCTCTGCAAAGCAGGCACGCAGCTGCATCATCAATCAACTTGTGGCCCGGTGGATGATTGAGAGCCAGCCTACTGCCTGAATTTCGCGTCGTTAGGCCATTCTTGCAACGAAAGCAGACTACAACTCCCGAGTCTGCTCAGAATGCGACACATTGACTCCATATTGCCAAATTCTGACCCGCGTGGTCGAAGCCACCGGACTGTGTGGCTGCGAAAGTAAAAACGACTGTGTCTTGATGTGCTCGTCGCCCGCCGCTCCGTACAGGGTGGCGACAACCACGTCGTCTGCTACGGCGGGCGCCATGTTCAATCTCGCTGCGCAGTACAGTGTTCCTAGCGCGGTGACGCGAGACGGTCTTTCTGCATATATAGAAGTTCGTGCAAGGAATAATTACGCTGAAGCGTTCTCGAAATGTATATTGCGCGTCCTACTGAAATTCAAGTTATTTGCTTACGTGGCCAATTGGGCATGTTGCTACATATTTGAAAAGGCGGCAGCGCAAGGAAACCCGGACGAAGACAAGGTAACAAGGACCAGCGCTGATTACCTATTTGCGTATCCTCTTATTGTCACTTTTTATGCTCCGACGCAGCTCAAACAACGTTGTATCTGCAGTTGGTGCATCAAGGAGGACTTTTCACATTACAGTTGTAAACTACAGACCACATCTGCCTTTTATCTCTGCACGTAATATTTTGAATAATAAATACTCCATCGTTAAAAATGTTTGCAGGGTATATTTAAATCACTTCACGCATTTAGAAAGTTAGACCTGATACGCACTGCATGACGCAGCGGAAAGAGTAGACGCCACACCTACTCATTTATTGTACGTGGAAGTAATACGTTAAACAAATAGCAAACGTAGACTATAGTTGCACTGAATGAGACAAAATTTATTGGAAGGTCACTCCCGTGCATGTTTTGCTCTCGTGCTCCTCAATCCTCAATCAGTTGAGCATAGCTGGATATCAGAAGGTTCTCAACAATCTCCTTGTGCTGGCGGCATGCCTCGACACATGTGGCTTGAGAGTCCTACGGATATAACTAGTCACAGTCTGCACCAGCAACCTTGTTCTGAAGATCCTTTGAGTGCAAGCAACAGTGTCATTGATATTTTCTTCAAATGACTTGAGCGCTTTAATTACTTCTTTGCACGAGTAATGAAGGTTGTTGCCTTCACGAAAATGTTTTCCAGGGTGGACAGGTAGGCTTGCTCGCTGGTACTTGCCCCCAAAAGTTCAGCTCTGAATGGCACATACTCATTTATCCTCTGCAGGATACCTTTCAGAAGGAAGCCTGAAGGAGAAGAAGGAAGCCTTTCAATGAAAACACTGTTGGCACAGCATTTGGCGTCAGCTTCTTTCAGCCATCCGACTGGTTTGCTCGAAGCTAGATCCTTCAGAGTGAGCATGCAGGTTTACAAGATAAGCGCAGCACGTTAATTGGCGACGAATACAAAGGCCACAAGCTCGCTGTGGTTCATTGTGGTGTGTGGCATATAATTAACATCCGTACGTGCTTTTGAGGGCAAAGTAATTATCGTACATTATTGCTAAGCGAGAAAGCTGCAGTACAGCATTTGTAGTGATAAGCACTCATGCGTGGAAACCCACGAGCTCTACAGTGTAAGACTAGTTGTGACTGCAGCGCAGTTTGCCAATTATTTATTACCTTAGTTTTCTGCGGTAACTCATGACCCTGACCAGCAAGCTCTTTCCTCTAGTGCGCATGTGCGCAGTCTTTCTATCACACCTTTCCTCTCCCCTTGCCTTTCCTTTATATTCCCGAGCGTGAATAAACCCGGCGTTCTTCGGCTGGTACGACTGTTTCGTTCACTGCGGAAGGGGCGTTGCCTCCGCCCGCCAACCATCGCAACAGTGACGACGAGAACTCCCACGGACACGCAACAGCGGCCGGGCACCAGCCACGACACGAAGACACCCATCGGCCCAGCCGCGGCAATGACCCTCAAGCTTCCGGATTTTATAGAGGACACAAATAAGTGACAATCTCGTAAAAGTCGACGCTTACGTTGAATCAAATGAGGTTACAGAAGATACCAAGAAGAGGGCCTTGTTGGTTGCGGCGTTAGGATCTAGGACCCTGAAGATTCTTTGCGGTAGAGTAGCACCTAGAAAACCGAGCTCGCAAAGCTACGAAGAAGTCGTTTCAACCTTGAATAAGTACTATGATCCGTCGCCCAACGAGATATCGGAAAGTTTCATGTTCTTTCCTCGAAGCCAACTAGAAGGAGAGTTTATGCAGGGGTTTATCGTCTAGATTCGTAGGATAGCCCAAAACTACAACTTCTCTTCGATGTTGCAGCGAATGCTGAGGGATCGCATCGTTTGCGGAGTGCGGTCAAAAAACTTGCAGAAAGAGCTACTAGCGAAGATGGACTTGACTCTATCGGAAGCCGAAGCACTTGCTCTAGCAGCAGAAAGCGCAGAGCTGGGTTCACAACAGATAAACAGGCAAGGTGACGCCGTCGGTGGGCTCAACTTTCAGCGGAAAGGGATACCCGCAATATTAAAGAATGAGCCGTGCATGTTATTGCAACAATGTAGCTGCTGTGGAAGACAGGGGCATTCACGCCATTGCGCGCTCGCTGCGAAGGCGCCGGTGTTACAAATGCGGGTGACAAGGTCACTCGGCGCAAGTGTGTTCACGAACAATTCCCGCCCATCGAACCTTGGCGATAACCGAATGTTCAGCGGGAATTCAAGACAACAGCAGCAATGCATTGCAAATATGGTCAGTAAAAAGGAATGGATGTCTGGTTCTGCCTTTACGGAAACTTGTCACGTGGAATGGAATTCCGCTGAAAGTGATAATCGACACCAGTTCGCCTGTCTGCATGCTGCCCAAAGCAATATACAAAGCCAATCGTCATAAGTGGTCACCGTGTTGTGAGGCAGCGTTAACCCTTTCATGTTACCTTGGAAGGCTACCAATGCTTGGCGTACTGCAAATGCAAGCTTCCTATTAGTCTGCGACAGTTGACTGCAATCTCGTAGTGTTGAACTGCAAAGGCCTGGCCTTTGCGGCCGTGACTTATTGCATAAACTTGAGATAGAAGGGGCGCCGCTTCTTCACATCACGTCGCAGTCAGCTGAATTAAGCTGGACAGCCAAGGAGCTGCGCCCGTGATAGACCAGTACGCTGACTCTTCACGGAGGGCGTGGGGCTCATCAAGGGGCCAACCGCACAGCTGCATATAAAGGACGGAGCAACACCAAAGTTCTGCAAGGCAACAAACGTTCCATTCACTCTGTTAGACAAGGTCTTTGCCGAGTTAGACCGACTCGTGGCCATGGGCATTATTTAGCCTGTTTCCTATGCAGAACGGGCCCCCACGATGGTTCCCGTATTTAAAAGCGATAGGACAATTCCCATCTGCGCAGATGTTAAAGTAACACTGAACCCAGTCTGTGAAATGGAAAGGTATCCCCTACCCGCAGTAGACGACATTTTCGCTAAGCTTCGCGGTGGACAGCAGTTCAACATCTTGGATTTACGCGATGCCTACAACCTAATTCTTCTAGACGAAGGTTCTCGTAAATTAGCTGTTATAAACACTCGCAAGGGCCTCTTCTGTTATAATCGGCTACCACTTGGAATTGCCTCCGCACCTGCGATTTTTCAAAGACCGGTTGAGTATGTCCTGCAAGGTCTTCCAGGGGTTCAAGCGTACTTAGATGATATCCTAATAGCAGATGCGAAAGATAAGCCGAATATGAACCTGCAAGCAGTTCTGCAGCATTTCAGGGAATACGACATCAAGCTCCGGGTGGACAAGTGCCGACTCGGCGAGGCGTCCGTTACGTATACTTAGGACATAAAATTGACGTGGCAGGCTTGCACCAGGCAGAGAAGAACATCGAGGTGATTCAGTTGGCTCCGACTCCTCAAAACGTTACGTAGCTGCGGCCCTTTTTGGGCATGCTTACTTTTTATAGCAAATTCTTGCCTAATCTGTCAGTCTTACCTATCTGTCAGTCGCTTGATCCTCGAAAATCGCTCTCGCACATATGGAGAATGGTTAGGGGTCTTCGCTCATCTCCGCATCAAAGGGAGCCCTTTGCTGTTCTGGCCCTCTACCAACTCCGCTCGGAACTTCAAGTGGCTGAACAGTTCTGTGCACGGGTTGCTGGGTCAGTGGCCATCATTACTGACGCAGCACTGAATGACATCCCTGAGGCGCGTGTACCAGAAATTAACGTGCTATTTTCCCTGGAAGAGCTCGATGCTGCTTTGGCAACCTGCAGGCGTTCTTCGTCTCCAGGACCTGATGGTATCACGTATGCTGTCCTATGCCACCTTGGACATGGCATGCGTGAAGAGCTGCTCAACTACTACAATGAGTTTTGCCAGAACGGTGCCGTTCCTAAACAAAGGAAATCGAGCCGCTTGATCCCCATTCTGAAACCTGGATAGTCGCCGCTTAAAGGGAAGCCGAAACACTTTTTGAAAAAAATGAATTCCCTGCGGCATTCTACAGTTTTTAGTCCATTGAACATGAATATCTAGTTTTAAAAGAACGGAAAAAAACGCAAGTGGCTGTTTTTTGCAAGAAAGCGCGCACCAGTGCCTAAGGGCACCGCGCGAACGCCGCTGTTGCCCGTGATTGGTCGGGACCGCTGTGACGTCCTTCACGGGGATCACCGGTCGGCGCCGCCGTTTCAAAGCGTAGCACGCTGTTCTGGTCTGGCTTCACAGATGAGTTATAAGCATTATGGAACGTTCTCGCTGTCTCGGACAGCTTGTATTTTCGCCTTACATGTTCGAACCGACAGCCGATACAGAAAACGGTAGCGGCAACGACGATGTTGAGTGTACCAACAGCGAGAGCGATGTGTGCAGCTTCTCGCGCATTGGAAATATTAGCTGGTACGTATGTTTTTCATGTAGCTGCACGTTTCAATGAAATGAGAAAAAACGCGCTAAAGTGTCACTGGGAACTTGCTGCTGGAAGAATCTCGAAGCACTAACTTCTCATTAGATTGTAAACAAGGGGGCAATTCCGCGATGTCAAGCACTTTGCCGCTGCTTGTCTCAAGTTCAGTGGTTTTTTGCGTGTTGATACACGATCGCGAACATAAGTACCGTGTTTCAAAGCGCGCACATACCGTGCTGCGAGGTACAGTCATAGAAGTTGCTTATCACACACATGCAGATCGAGATGGCCAGGGGGATTATATGTGCAATATTCAGACTATGGTTCGACGAGTTTGCGATTGTGGCTCGATAAAGAATCGGTATGCGTGCTGCATGCTAGTGTTTAGGGCTGCCTCGGGGCACTTTTAGGCAGCCCTAAACACGCACGTGTTTAGGGCTGCCTCGGGGCACTTAAACAGCAGCAACAATTGTTATCGCGGGAAACCATATGATCCAGACACATGTAGCTGCCGACTCTCTCAGAGCGCACATTCGCCATCTGTCAAGCATCCCCGACCATTACTTAGCCTCCCTGCCAGCCGAGAGACCTCAAGCCGCCTTTTCAAAAGTGATTAGCGCTCATCAAGAATGCATACTGTCATTTTATACACCGGCTGCGAAGCCTTCATCTCCCCTGTGGGGCCTGCGACAGCCTCAAATGAATTTTGCTATTCCTGGAATTACAAAAAAGGCCAATCATCCATCGCCGGCTCTGAAGCAACTTACGCTCCTGTTACTGTACCAAACGTATCATGACCATATATATATATATATATATATATATATATATATATATATATATATATATATATATATATATATATATATATATATATATATATATATATACCGATGGTTTGACCTCAGCTACCAGCGCAAATGCCGCATTCGTCGTTCGAGCTAAGCAGGTTACAGTTAGATTCAAATTGTCACACATGATTACATCTAAGTCGGCAGAACTTGCAGCTCCCCATGCCGCTATGGCGTACGTCACCGCGGAGCCAACATAGAAATGAGTCGTATTTTGTTATTCTAAGGCAGCTCTTCACAGTATCAAGTCTGCATTCCACCACAGAACTTACGAGCAGATGATATCTGACATCAGGGAAGTGCACCACAATGCTCTGGAAAGTGGGCACAACATTATATTTCAACGGATTCCTACTCACTGTGGCATCGTCGGCAACAACCTAGCTGGTAATCTGCCCGGTCTGCCCACGAAGATACCCCAGACGCGTCCAACACCTTTGTCGAGATCGGACGGTGCCAGGGAAGTTCGCCTACTTGCACGCAAAAAGTCACAAGATCTCTGGAGTTCAAGTGCCTTCTATTGCCGATTACATAAACTGGACCTCACGGTACGGCTACAACTGCCATCTAGCCTTTCCCGTGGCGAGGCAGCCTTGCTGTGCCGCTTGTGGCTGGGAGTGGCGTTCACGTACGCATACTCCTATCGTTTGGGAATGGCCGAGAGCCCAATGTGCGACTCCTGTGGGTGCGAGGAAACCATCGAGCACCTATTGTGTACCTGCCCTCGCTACGATGTACAACGCCTCTCTCTGCGGGCAACTTTACACCGACTGGACTGAAGACCGTTCACCGAGTCAAAAATACTCGGACCGTGACCACACCCGTCACTGGCACGAAAAGCGATTCATGCACTAGTACAATACTTGAAGTGCACCGGCTTAAGAGACCGTTTATAGTGTCCCTGTGTACAATGTCCCTTCCATGCGCACTTAGTGCTTGCTCTCTCCCTTTTTTCCTCTTTCTATTCCCCTTTCCCGCACCTCCAATGTAGGGTAGCAAACCGGGTGCTCTTCTGGTTGACCTCCCTGCCTTTCCTGTCCTTGCTTTCTCTCTCTCTCTTGCCTAATCTCTCCACGCTCCTCAGCTCCTTATACCGACTTCTGGAAAAGAAATCGAAATGGTCTTGGGAAGGGCCTGAGGATGACTCATTCCGAAAGGCTAAAGCCTTTCTGTGTTCAGCTCCGGTGCTGACTCACTTCGACTCTGCAATAGCTATCTCTGGAGGCTGATGCGTCACCCTACGGCGTGGGAGCAGCTCCATTCCATCGAATTTCAGGACAGCACGTATCAGCCCCCAGGATTCTGATCTCGGACGCTCACTGCCGCAGAAAACAATTATTCGCAGATCGAACGTGAGGCATTAGCTCTTGTCTACGATGTCACGAGATTCCGAGATTATCTGCTGGGCAGGCTAGTCAAACTAATAACTGACCACCAGCCTTTGTTGGGTCTCCTAAGAGCAGGCAGGCAAACGCCGGTTATGGCTGCTGCCCGAATTCAGCGATTGGCTATCATACTCGGGGCCTACCAATATCGATTGCAACATAAGCCTGGGAAATTCATGTACAATGCCGATGCTCTGAGCCGCCTACCTCAGCCGTTACAAGACGAAGCGGATCAGGAGGATAAAGCCCACATCGTACTGAGCCTGGACCAGTGGGATCAGCCTGCCGTGCCGTTAAAGGAACTGAAAGCGCTCGCCGTCGCTGATGAGGTACTCTCACAGGTACGCAAGTACACACGGGAAGGTTGGCCGCGCAGTTTTTACATGGAAACGAAAGAAATGACAGACTTCTACAAAAAGCGGCATAAGCTGTTTGTTACTGAAGAAGTGCTCTACTGCGGTCGCCGCCTTGTAGTGCCGACAGATGCGCGAGGGAAGCTGCTAAAGCTACTACATGCAGCCCACCAAGGCGTGTCCGCTATGAAGGCAAAAGCCAGGTCTTTATTTTGGTGACCCGGCTTAGAGCACGACATGGAGCGCCTTGCCGCGATATGCCACAACTTCGTGCAAAGGTTACCAATGCCTCAGGCGAAAGTACCAGTAAATTGGCCCGATACGCGCGAAAGGTGGTCGGGCTTGCATATCGACTATGCGGGACCAATAAAAGGGAAAATTATACTAGTAGTCGTCGATTCAGAGACAAAGTGGATTGAAGCGGTTCTCCTGTCGCAGGCGAACTCTCACAGCATCATTAATGTCCTCTCGACAATATTTAGCCGTTTTGGCATACCGCGCACGGTCGTGTCAGACAATGGGACGCCATTCACAGCATGGGAGTTCGAGCAGTTTATGCATCGAAATGCAATTGCGCATGTTCAGAAACCTCCCTATCACTCCCAGAGTAATGGCCTAGCTGAGCGAGCCGTGGGCACCGTCAAAGAAGGCTTGAAGAAGATAGGAGGCGGTTGCCTCACAACGTCGTTATGACATCGAACTTGTTATTTAGACTATAAGTAAGCGCCAGAAAAAGTAAGCTAATACGCGCAAGACTAAACAAACGACGTTTAAAAACGAACGCGTCTACAGCGACGCATAAACACAAGCCAAATCCTATATGTAGAACCACACTTCGCAGCGAGCTGAAAATTGTAGGCACTCTGTGGGCGATAAAGCCAATAATATGGAGGCAAAGTTACGAGTGTGGGGTGAATTACCCGCGTTTTGAGAAATTGCGTCACTTTCGGTATTTTTTCAAACTTTCTTTGACCAGTTTCGGGGCAGAACAAGTAGGTTTGTAAGACAGAAAGCTACTAGAAACAGAGCGCATACCTTCGATAACGTGCTGACGGAATTACAATTCTGTAGGGCAAGTTAGCAAGCCACAAGATATCAATATCTTATTCCAACACTTCACGCGTAAAGGAACTAAAAGGGGTATTGGTTCGACAATTTTCGAATAAGTCCGACGATTTTTTGCAATGTCGCACTGTCAACACGCGCGCTAACAAAATGGCAGCTTTACTGTACATACACTGTTTTCCTGAATTTTAGTTCGTAATTACAAACCAGTTAAAAAATCAGAATACGCGGTGCTATCAATCAGACTTACTAGGCGCTCGTAAGTTGTCACTTCTCCCCTTTAATCTTCGCAGTCCATGGAAGCATTCTTTTCCGATCTCTCAGAAATTTAATCTCATTCCATTTCAACCGGTTCAGTTCGTTTCCAAGTAGTTACGCTAATACAAGTGATTTTGCTCAAAATGAAACCCCCCATAAATTTAGGAAACCTGTTCCGAGAAACGCAACTTGGTCCTATGGGTTGCTATTCCTTTGTCACGTTTCACCAGCGTTTGAGAATTCCTATACGTGGCGGGTGCCTGCTGCATTCCCAAGCCTGGGCCCTTCCTCGAACACTGCGTACTGCGAGCATCAGACTACCTTATCGCACGTAGGAGTGCGATAATTACGATCACTGTTAGCTAATTATAAAGAGAAAGGTGCACCCTGACTCACAAACGGAGCTCTCTTTTATTTTTATCCTAAGACACATTGAAGAGGTAACTTTACAGTTTTTAGCATCGTTCTATCAGTACACAATAACCGTATTGAGCTCCTGAAAGCACGACAAACGTTACAGCCTATCTCACACACCATTGTGGGATGGTGTGTGATACACTGTAACACGAGTCGCCGTGCGAGATTGCTCATATTGTCACGATTGACAAGCAGCAGGAACTGATAAAACAGGGCAGGACACTTTAATTGCCGGCAAACTGAAAAACGATCGCGCAGGGAGCTCGTCTTCTGTTTCGCAATGCGCGAGTTCTTCGTCTTTCTCTACGTGCCGCGTATTGGATGTGGCAATGCGAAGGTCGAAAACAGGCAAGTATCGCATCTATAGCAGTAGCAACGCCACGAACAATTGCTTGCGCCTTTCGGAGTGGCCCGCTACGCGCAAACACTTCCCTTTTTCTAACCTCCGCCTCGCTTGAAATATTCTTTGTCCTTAAAAAAGACTGATGCGGCCTGCTAGAGGTAGGTCGGATGTTTGCACGCACAGCGCAACTACTTCCACGGTTTCGTCGCTGAAATACTTCAGACCGATCCAAAATAATGTGATCAGCAGCAAGGACCATTTCGGATTCAGCGAAACACCTCGAGTCGACGCCACAAAGGACGAACTTGAGCACACCACCAAATGAAAGAGCCACCACGACCTTGGATGTCCTAGCCATTTTATTTATTTGGGGAGTGTTCGCAGCACAAATAACGGAATATGGAGTTGCCAATAGATACAGTGTCGCGGCTTGTCACTCGGACGCCGTCGGCTCGAAGTCGTCGACGGGGTATAGAAGCCGGTTGGTCGTTCTGTACTCAAGCGAACACAGTGAAGGAGTCAGAATGGGGAGAAAGACAAAAAAGAAATATTTATAGACTGACAACGACAGACAATTTATACGAAACACAAAAAACACAAGAACACCAACACACATACACTTAATGTGCATCAATGATGAAGACAAAAGAAATACAACGAACAGTTAACAGTAAATATAGAAATTAACACTACACAAAACACACTTAATGGGGGTCAAATCAACAGAGTTCAAAAGAAAACAAATGATGACATACGCATGGCCGGGCAGCAGCAGCAAGTCCATTAAGCGTGGAGTCGACGGCAGAGCTTTCCCGAAGAACGCTGGCAAGCCGATCTCGTTGTAATGGATGCGATTGCTCGGCTGGGTTTCCCGAGAGTCTAGGTTTGACGTCTTCCCTCTAGCAGGCTGAGCTAACTTGAAGGGAGCTACCGTGAGCTTCGTTGCAGACGTTGGTTTGTCGTCTCTTACGTCAACTAGTAACTAGCAGTTCAGGCGCGGCTATAGGCGGCTCAGGCCATACTGAACGGCACTAGCTCCTTGATGCTTCTCAGCAGACTGTAGGCTCAGCTTCCAGACTGCCTAGCTCGGTCTAAAACTTGCATTGTAATAACTTCTCCTTTCCCTAGTTCCCTGTGTTGGGGAACGGCACATATTGGTGACGACCCAATGAAGTTCGCCCAATTGTATCCTAGCTCCTGCCAATGTCTTGGCCATGCCCCTTTTAATTAGGGACGAGGTAACGGTAACGGTAAACCCCTGCTGTTAGAGGTCGCGCACTTGTATAGCACCACACACGCTCACCCTTGAATCCGTGGCGGGCTTCTATTATTCGTTCACAAACACAGGAGAAACGACGGCAGCCGGTCACACGGCGCTGTCGGCACACATACACTGTCAGCACTTCATGAACACAGGATTGCACAGGGACACCACATATTTCGGAGTATTCGCATTCCTGCTTTCTTAGCAAGCTTTTCAATGCACGCGCGGGGCAGATATTTCACAGGGATTCCTACAAAAACCGCCGGGGCGTCACGGTCGCGCCGACGAAAAAAAGATAATAATCTCTAAACCTGCCTTCGACATTCTTTCGGCCACTTGCCCGACTGGCCGGCAATAACCGTCTTGCTCGCCGGTTCCTATTCCTACGATTTTTTGGCGCCCGTTGATCGGTGCTTCGCTGAATCGAATAATACCGCACCGTGACATACAGCTAATGCTATAAAACACGCAACTCCAATAATGATTCGCCATGTGATAGTTAATACTGGAAGCAACTTGCAGATTATGTATGCCATCTCTTTCAAGCGTTAATGTTGGTCAGAAGCGATGCAGGCTCAGAAAAGGAAAAGAAAGAAAGAAAGCAAAAAAAAGAAAAGAATTCAAAAAAAGAGTTAAGTGCAAAGGGACAAGAGCGTCTCGCTAGTCTCGTTGTTCTTATTTATGCCATCCACATTCAAGACGACGACGATGACGACAACAGCCACTACAAAAGCAAGGTGAGCGCGTGTCTTATTTATTTTGTCCGCTCCTTTTTCTTCTACGTCTATTTGGTTAGGCAAGTCTTTTCAACAATTTCACACCCTGCAAGAAGTTTCAGTTGGGATTATTTCCACAATACTTTGCAACGCAATGTCTCGGTGGAGAACAGTCCGTAAAAAAAGAAATGCTCAATTCGCCGCACCTCCGGGGCCATTTTCGCAAGTATATTAGATGTGACTTTTTTCTTGCCACATTTTCATGCCGATACCTCTGTCAAATTGCAGCTTCTGGAGCATCCGCACTTCTCCGTGGTTATCTCCCGGTATTGCGCCATGGCTCAGATTAGACCTTCACAAACAAATTATTCGACAACACGAGTTCAACTTTGCATACACGTGCCCTGTGGAGACTTGTCCGGCGGCAAAGCCTGCATACCGCGAAATTAAAGAAAAAGTAAAAAACAAAAAGAAAATCGCAAGTACACATTACCTTGAAGATATCAAACCCGCCTTCATGAGATCAGGTGAAATATTGTTTGGGTTTGTGGTGTAATTTGCTTTCTTTGAATAGAAGACTTTAGTTCTCGTACAAAGTGCCACGGCTACCAGCCATCGACTATCTCGCTTCAAACAGCCCCCCTCCCCCCTTCCTTTTCCGTTCCCCGCATATCCCAACTGCCGCTTCCTCACAATCCATCACTCCATTGTCTTGACAACGCCGAAAGAGGTTACTCGCCGGACCCTATAGTTTCAGTGATCCATTATGTAAAATGCGCTCCTTTTTCTTTCCGTCCCTATGACTTCCACGAAAAGCTTACCGCGTGCAGGAGTTCATGGCGCATATGCAATAGGACCTTGCAGATCCCTACAATACATAATGGGATATACGGCTCGAAGAAAGCTTCAAGCAAGGGCAGCAAAGCTGCCGCTATTCGTGAGATTTCCAACGTATGGATCGCGTTGGTGGTAGCGGCTATTTATCAAGACTGTGCACTTTTATCGCCGTGAAAGGTGGCATTTGGTGCGATTGAACGGACACCTATACAGCAAGAAAAACAGGGCTCCTGAATTTGCAATGACAAGATAGTGCCTTGAACAAATGAGTCGTACACACATCAACTCAGGTGCGAATAGTGCAATAAGAGGATCAAGACCGGTCAAAATAATAGCACAATTTATATAAGTCCCGTCAGGTTATAGAGGTACTTTTTTGGACGTTAAGACCAACAGTGCCCTTATTTTGCACGATGTCATCTAATACCTTCTAATATGCCTTTAACTTTCTTTTTCTTATATATATATATATATATATATATATATATTGTGTGTGTGTGTGTGTGTGTGTGTGTGTGTGTGTGTGTGTGTGTGTGTGTGTGTGTGTGTGTGTGTGTGTGTGTGTGTGTGTGCGTGTGTGTGTGTGAATTTCACGATAAGGGTGTACCTTGAGGTATCACCGGATGCACTTATTACATAGCGTAGCAAAAAAGGTGCAGGCTACAACAGTTAAAGGTGAACGGCGCGCTCACAAGAGTAGCATTCCCCGCTCAAGCAGAGCAAAACAGAAGCCCCGTGAAGTTCACAAACTTGCAGCTTCGTTTTTGTGCCAAGTGTTGTTTAGACATTATGTCAACGACTTCATTGAGACGCCGAGGAACTGGCTGAAATGTTTGCCTGTCCAAAATGTAATGGCACAGAAGGACCTGTGGACGCAGCGCACCTGCTTTATAAGGGCCCTGGAACATAATACACCAGAAGATGACACCTTTTTTCGATCGCACATCTCGTTATAGTGATCCCGGTGCTCTCCGAGCATGAGTGTATATACGATCCTCACCACAACTCGCTCCTCCCTTACATCATGGTGTCTGGCCTGTATTTTAAGATGTAGGATATGGTGTCGAAAGCAGGCTGTGAGGCTAATACTTGAATAAAGACCTCTGCACCACCAGCACCCGCATTTGCATTGTCCTGATCTCATGTCAGGTATTCCAGATCCCGACTCCAATCCCTTATCGTGATAGTAACTTCATTATATTACATTCGTGTCCGCAGCTAATAGTGTAGATAATGATAAGCTTGACGCAACGAGATCCTCAAAAGGGATAAATACATGTTACCTCGGTACATCTTCTCTATTCCTGCTCCCTTCCTTTGCTTTGAAACCAAAGGTGTTGGCAATAGCCCAAGTTATCTCAAAAGTCGCAGTTTCGCCTAAAAGGCAGAGCATCGATTACGATAGCAAATTAGTAGACAGCTATACGCAGTAAGGATAGTACTTTTATTGGCCGTATAAACTTGGAAACATGCCCTTGCTAACTGAATTAACAAGCATGGTGTCAGAGCGCACAAGAAACTATGAATACATCGCACTCGCTGAGCGCGGACACTCGCTGTCAAAATGCTGGTGTGAGCAAGCGCAACAGCAACAGCCAGCGAACCCGCCGTGGTTGCTCAGTGGCTATGGTGTTGGGCTGCTGAGCACGAGGTCGCGGGATCGAATCCCGGCCGCGGCGGCCGCATTTCGATGGGGGCGAAATGCGAAAACACCCGTGTGCTTAGATTTAAGTGCACGTTAAAGAACCCCAGGTGGTCGAAATTTCCGGAGTCCTCCACTACGGCGTGCCTCATAATCAGAAGGTGGTTTTGGCACGTAAAACCCCATAATTTTTAACAGCGAGCAAAGTGACCTTCATGGGGTCGATCGCTTCAACGTAAGAGCGGCGAGAAGACGGCGCGCACAAAGGTATGAGCCTCCTGCAGATCCCTTTCAAGATACGGCGCGCGCGGCCATTTAAAGTACGCACTTTTTGGCGGAGTCGACGCCGCCTCCCCCCTCACTGCGGCGCTGCATCCCGGCTTTCCTCCATATAAGGCGCACGAGATTGAGCAGCGATCGTCAGTACCCCTTGCGTCCGGTAGCGAAATGCAAAGTTGCGGCCGGAACACGACACCGCCCCCCTCCCTCCCTCCTATCTCCCCACGGCCTTTCGCGCGACGGAAAACTGTGCGTTTGTTTTCCGCTTTCTTCCTTCGCGCCCGCCAGATTAAGCCGAGATCGCCGGCTTTCTTCGTGTGCTTCCGCTCGCACATACAGCATACGCCGCACGGCGACGGTGTTATCGCCCTTGGACTTTATATGGAACATCACGGCGACGACAAAAATGAGGCTGGAGTGTCCATATAATTGCTATCGCAATAAAAACGGTTCATGATGGGAACCGAATAGTGTAAGCAGCGTAGACAAGAACAGGGCGATTTTTTTTCCTTAGAGTTTATGTTAAAGCGGGAGGGGGGTTTGGTGAGGCGTATTTTCGCTCTTTATCGTCATAGCCTTCCACCGAGCACTGAAAGACGCTTTGAAGTGCAGAAATGAAGTATTACGACGTAGCCGCATGGGAGTTGCGCACTGCTTGCATAAAAATTCTTCTAGATCTCAGAATGTGGCTCAGCGATTACTTAGTTGCTCTGTGCCTGTAAAAACTAAGCAAAAAACGTAGCTTATGCCTCAGGCGCTCCAGGTCGTTTCTCTTCTATGTACAGGTTCAAAACTTGAGCTTGATGCCAAGAAAGAAAGAGAGATAAAAGTAAATGAAACACAGGAGGCTAACCAAAGGATATCTTCGGTTCGCTTCCCTCTACTGGGGAAGCTAAATAGGTGTATGAAGCAGGAAACAGACGGTGAAGAATGAGCAATATAAGAATATCTGTGGGCGCGCTGTCACACAGTCTGGGAAGGCACCACATAGTCACACACAGTGTCAGCGTTACAGCGACATACATCACGCAACACAGTACACAGAGCCCCGTGTAGTGACACCCACTCTCAACTTGTGACTAGGTGTCGCAACTTGTGACACCCAGTGTAGCCCTGTGGCTATGGCGCTGCGCTACTGAGGTTCAGGTCGTGGGCTCGATCCTTACCATGGCGGCCTTATTCGATGGGGCAGGAATGCAAAAAAAAAGTCACAGGCCTGCGCGGCACACGTAGCAAAGCCAGCATAAGCTGGAGGAGTGGCTGCATGGGGGCTCCATTTTCGGCACCGCGCAATACAGGGTCTTCGCAGCGAAGTCTCTTCGCTTCGTCTTCACGAGAACGATCTGAGCTGCCCGCCCGGAGTCGACGACGACCTGCGGCCTGTGCTGGTGCTTGTCTTGCTCTCTGAACATGGGTCTGCTGGGCCCCATGTTGCCTGATTGCAGCCGCGTGCGTACGATTCGTATCTTCAGCAGCGGTTGGTACCTACGTGGTACCCGGCTACGTGGCTCACGTGTCATATCCCTTGATCCGTGGCACGGTACGCTGCTGTTATGATGACGATAATGGTGGTTTATTGGCATCACCTACGAAACGGGATGGTGACAATTAGTCATATAGCCTGTTTGAGTTAACCAGGCCCTGCTACATGCAGCATGCCACTGCTGTATGCAACTGCTACATGTCGGGACACCTGGTGGAATATAGCGAAGCCGAAATGCATAGTTTGTACACACCGACGCTACGCGGTGTGCATGTCACTTGACACGACGCGGTGGTAACGATGATGATGATGATTTAATGGCGTTCCCTTTCAAACGGCACGGTGAAAAGCAGACACCTAGCCTGCTTCAATTAATCAGGTATGCCATACGTGTTTTTCATTAAAACAATATTGACAGATCTCCATAATCTTCTTTTTCGTCCTCAAGACTTCTCTATCTACCTTGTACCGCTACCTACAAGGTACCGGTACAAGGCGTGCCACCTGATGCAATGCAAAGGGCGCACGATAGACGCTACGTGGCGCGCATCTCACATCGCAAGCCAAGGGGCACGATACGATGCTAATGATGATGATTTATTGGCATCCCCTTTGAAACCCGGCGGTGGCACAGTCACCTAGCCAGCTTAATTTAATCAGGTACACAATCTATATTTTTTTCTAGAATTCTTGTATACATCTCGTGAAGCTTCTTTTTATTCCGCAAACGCTATTTAACTGCCCTGTACCTGTGCATCTGCTACATGGCGTTCTACCTGGTGTAATAATATGCAACTGCAATGCAAAATGTGCACGTATCGAGGCTACGCGTCGCGCATGTCACATCGCATGTCTCCTCGCGCGCTAGGACGCACTTATAGGCCATTTTTCCACTGCATGCTATCAAGCGATGGTGTGGCACAATAGTAGCTGACTCCCGGCCGGAACTGAACATTTATTTTTCCTCATTCCCGGCCATAGCTGTTACGGACACCGGCCACCGGCGGCGGTGGCGGACACCATTACTACCAGAAACGGCTGTTGGAATGAGACCATCACAGCTAACGCTGTAAAACGCTAATACACCGTGCATCGGGTGCACGTTATTGATCCCTAGATGGCCAAAATTAAACCGGCGTCCACCTCTATGGCATTCCTCATAATGAGATCGTGGTACTTGCACGTAAAACCCCATACTGTAATTTAATACGGTCTCTTTTAGGTAGCGCAGGGCTGTCAAACAAGAATCACTAATGTATTCACCCCGCCGTTACGGCGTAGTAGCTTTGGTGCGCACCTAAGCCCAACAGAGGAGGATGAAATCCGAGCCGCGGCGGCAGCATTTCGATAGGGTGAAATGCAAAAACACATGTGGGAAATGTGCATTAGGTGCACATTAAAGAACCCCAGCTGGTCAAAATTAATCCTGAGTTCCTCACTACGGCGTGCCTTATAATCATATCGGGGTTTTGACACGTAAAACACGAGAATTTAATTTTATTTACAAATTTTTCGCGCATCACCTACGATATATACAGTCGTACCTGGTTAGAGTTAGTATTGCCGACCTATATATCTGGTTCCCGATCAAACAGCGAGTCTTTCATAAAAATGAATGTTGATGAAAAAACATGCAACATTTATTGTGAGAAAAAAGTTGTAATTAAAATTCATTTTGCGCATTGCTCGGCGCACTGGACTTATTTTGTTTAAAAGAACAAACTCTGCAAGTTGATGGGTGTTATCCCAGACGCCGATATCTTCAAAAAGTTTCAGTGCATTTTGAAATCCCAGCCCAGCCCTCGCGGGCCATGAGGGCTGGGATGGCACGCTTTGCGTTGATCGAATTTGAAACAACTGGGTGTTCCCTCATAGACAGTGAATCTAGCAGAATATGAGTGCGATAGGGAGGGCTAACTACCGCGTATTGGCGAATCTGGCACGTAACAAGAAAAGCTGTTCTGTCTGAACCGACTTGTGCGTAATAAATGCCGGTGAAATAGCTGAAAGATGTACAAGGTGCTGACTTCGTCTCAGAAATCGCGTACGCTTGACAGAGTACGTGGATGCCATAGCTATCGTATGTGAGGGATGTGGAGGAATAGACATTGGCCAGTGCTATCGTGCCATCTTGTCGCGTCTTGGCCCCGGCGGCACACCGCACGCGTTTCACCGTCAGTGTGCGCGGCGATTACGGCTCATTTCACTTAGACGAGGCTATGGCTGTATACCAACAGTGTCCATATTAATGAGACAAAAATACGTGGGCTACTACAGTCTTTGTGCGATTCTGCCCTGTCCATTGTTTGGACAACAAGTTTCCATATTAATGTAGCACAAGCACATTAGGAAAATTTGCCGCCCGCACAAATTCACCATGATTCGAGCCGTCCGTGTTGACCAGGGTCATGATAAGAAGGCACGACTGCATTTGCACAGAGTGAGATATCACTAGTCTTTCAAGATATAGCGTCTCACTTATGGAAAGTATAACTTGGTTTTGAGCTTGTTGGTTAGTTAAATAAGTCACGCACGAGCGATGAATTGCGCCATATGCCATGACTGAATAGTAATGGCATCAAAAATTCGCTTGAGTATCAAACGCTGAAGGAAGTTTCGGCAAAATAAGTAGCAGCGTAGTGGAATTTGCGCGTTTTGTGTCCCACGGCGGCCGCACTTCGATTATTGCGAAATGCGGAAACGCCCACGCACCGTGCATTGGGGGCGCCTTAATGAAGCCCAGGTAGTCAAAATCAATGCGGAGGCCCCAAAAAGGGCGTGCCTTATAATCGTGTCATGATTTTGGCACGTGAAAGCCCAGAATTTAGTTAATATTCGTGTTGCATAACTTGCGCCCCCACACGGTTGCTGATGGAAACGCGAGACGAGACAGCGGGAAAGGAAAATGACAGAGAGCATACGCCGACGCACCGAAGAAATCTGACTGGATATCGAAGGCAATTCTCACAGACAGTGAAGAGGTCCAAAAGGCAAGATGCATTCCGCTCCTGGCCGTCATGGGAAGCTGTAACATCTTTATATTCTCTCCGTTATATTAGTTGCTTGGTGGACGCCTTGAGGACATCTTGGATGCGTTGGCCCATTGATCGAGCCAAAACGATCAAGACCTCCACTCTTGTGGGTCGTTTGAACTCTCCCGCTTCGTCTGGAGCGACATGACAGGCCTTGTAGCTATATGTAAATCCCTCAATTTCTACTAAGGAAAGCGCAGAAACGTGTCTCGCTGTCAGTCACACGTTGCGGAGTTTACGTTAGTCACCCCCGTTTTCGTGGAGCAAGTCCTACTTGATGGCTTGTCCCGACCACCGAAGCTCTACGTTGTGCTGTACTATTCAGATGGTGCCCACTGGGAAAAGTAAATGAACTTATTAAGTGCAGTAAACGACAAGAAAATATGAAGCAGCTGCAGATTTTCATTCTTATTCTTCCATCAATAGCTAATTGCACATCGTTTCGTCCTCGCGCTGATTAACCAACGCTCATTTGCCCCCTCCCCACACACGCGCACACACGTGTCTTAAGATTTCGTACAAGGCAAGGCATGTCTCTAAAGAGAAGGCAGAACCAAAAAGCCCACACATCGAATAAAAAAGAAATTGAAAATCACTATCTAGGTCTTAAGGTATTACGTTGGTAGGATGAGGTCAAATATTTTTTTTATTGCTCGGAGAGTTGCGTTGTCTCCAATTACTAAAAAAAAGAAGGTTTAGAGAAACCTTGGCAAAATGCGAGAAAAAAATTTGTGGACCCCACGCACTGTGGTAATCGATGCAATCGAAGCTTTCTCTGTTGTTTGCTTTGACTGACGATAATTAGCGGTGATGTTGACGGCGACTGTTCAATTTCTTGAACGTTTAGTCTAACACGAGAGTGGTCAGTTCCTGTCAAATGTTATCTTGCCTGCGCCACTGCTGGTTGTCTGCGTAATACACAGAACAGAGGGAGCTGTTTGTTTGAGGCGTTGTTGTGCGCCATACTTCATAAGCTCTCAGACTGTTGAGCACATTCCTTGCCTCACCTGGCACATCGCATCGTGACAGCAATGTTAAACTTTATTTGAGCTATTGAATGTGTGTGCCAAAACCACAATCGGATTCAGGGGCAAGCCATAGTGCAGTGGCGGAATGCGGATTAGTGTTGACCCCCTGGGGTTCTATAACGAGGACCTAAATCTAAGTATACACGAGCGTCTTTGTAAATTTCGCTCGCATCGAAATGGGGCTGCCATGGTCGGCGTCGAACACGCGATCTCGCAAAGCTACAGCAGCGGGCACAGAAGTGTTAATTTGGCGTGCATCCGCTTCCGCAGTGTTGCCTAGATTTTCATGCTGTCACGTGACTGCCGCAGCGGCTCGCCGCCAGTTGTAGCCGCCCTGCCACAGCTGCGTTTTAACACCGGCGAAGCGCCGCACGCGTTATTCCGCTATAGTGTTGCTGGGGCTTTATAAAATAGACTGTTTTAGAATGGCGTTTGCAACCAAACGTAAACGCATTACGTACGTAAAGAAATAGCATCGTCCTCACTGCGCATGCTCCGAACATTATTAGACTATTTTCGAATAGCGTTTGTCGCCTTACGGACGTTAAACGTAAGCACCTTTGCCGGGTTAGGCGTGCCCTTTCAAGACTTTTAGTTTGCCGCGCGTGTACGTAAACGCAAGGAAGACGTTATAAAAGTAGATGCCGTCTGGTGCCTCGTGCTAAACGTATTTAAGTCAAGACAATCCATTAGAAAAGATTTTGTTGTTGCTATGCGGAGGCGTCTCGTTAGGCCTATACGGGCGCCGGAACCGCCGTACGAACTCAGAAATCGGACGCGCTATGTGCTCATAACTAACGTTTCGAGTGAGTTTAGAGAAAGCGAAATCTCATTTCAATAGTTACCGGCAATCAACGCGAGTGAAAGCATAGCTATCACGATAATTCACGCTGAAGCGGGCACCATGGGTGCCGCCATGTTCGACAACGCTATTTCTTAGCGCCCGTAAGCATCACGAACCGTAAACTCGCCAAATAACTTAGGTTATCATAGCGCACATAAACCACAGAAACCCACGAGACTGTTTATCGTTTGTAACGAAACGTAAACGTATGTACCTAAAGAAATAGCGCCGTCCTCACTGCACATGCTCCGAACGTTATCGGTTTCTGTGGTTTACGTGCGCTATGATAATGTTATTTGGCGAGTTTAACGTTCGTAATATAAGAAATAGCGTTGTCGAACATGGCGGCACCCATGGCTCCCGCTTCAGCTTGAATTTGCATGATGGCTAAGCTCTCACTCGCGTTTGTCGCCAGCAACTACTGAAATGAGATTTCGCTTTCTCTAAACTCACTTGAAACGTTAGTCATGAGCGCATGGCGCGCCTAATTTCTGAGATCGTTCAGTGGTTCCGGCGCCCAGGCCTAACGAGACGCGTCCGCATGAGAACAGGGTGGTTACTAATGGATTGTCTTCGCTAAGATGCGTTTGGCACGTGGCCCCAGACTACAGTGTACTAGAAGGCTTTGTAGTGGGCTCACTGGCCTATCCTTCCCATGTTCTCCACTGACGCGGCCGCTGTCGCCTGCCAGTGCGCCCGCTAGAGGCGCTGCAGCAGCTTCCACTCGCCAGTGCGCCCGCCAGTTTCCGTCTCGCGTGCGTGGGATTCTTTGTGCTGTGCTGCAGTGGCGGTCAGATGTCTGTGACTTCGTTGCTTGCTGCCGGCTTCTTTTCCGTGTAGTGCCTTTCTCTGCGTGTCGCCCACGTTACAGACGTGTGTCCCATGTAGGCGAATATGCCTAACCGTCGCCGCAACTATTGTTTCGCACCCAGTTACCGCACGGGGTACAGCCGCGTGAAAGCCGCAGCGAAGCCGTCCTTGTTCAATGTTCCGCGAGACGAATAACGAAGAAAGTAGTGGGAACGGAATTTGCACCATGCAGATAAAGTATTGGATGAGACATGTGGCGGTCTGCGAGCTACATTTCGAGCCGCGATACATAATCAGAGAACGTGTACGTAATCAGATACTATGTGCATGTAATTGATTGCAAGGAAACACGTATTCCTCGCGGAAGGCGCCTGCTATCGGAAGACGCCATCCCCACGATTCTCTCGAGCCTGCCTGACGTCTTCCCATGACCACAACCAGCACATAGAGAAGAGAGACTCGCGGTTAACATATGCCGCTGGTTATCTCGCACGAAAATGTGTGTTAAAGGCTAAGTGTGAAGTCTGCAAACAAACTTTGACAATGCCAGCCAGTGAGGAGTGCTCAGAAGTCGCAGACTTCACGCGGCTCAGGGATAAGGGAGGGCTACTGTATCCACGTGGGGCACTGTTCTGCTTTGTTGAAATACTTGAGAACTTGTTCACGGAATGCTTTAGCAAAAGCAAGCTGCACTCTGAAATCATCCTGGATGTTCTGAGCTTGGCAAAGGCCTAGTGCACGAACACGATTGGTTGCAGCGAACACGCGGCTGAACTAACCTCAACGAAGGTGGTCAGTTTCTACCTGACTACTCGGCTGCACTTCTTCGTGAAAGGAGAATGCAGAGAAGTGAGTCAACAAGGAGACAATGAAACTCCGAAAGATGAGTAGGTGTGCCTAAGCTAAATATGCAACATTGGAGGCGGGGGGGGGGGGGGGGGGGGGGGACGGTGGTTAGAGATGTTGCTTGGCTTCTGCAAGCTGTTCTGCTATGTTTTTGCAAGATGCGCCTGACCAATGTGTTGTATTTATTACTGTAAATAAAGTGTTTATACATGCTCTGAAAAATAATTTGTTTCGTCGAATTTACTCATGCTTTGTATTGTAAGGAAATTGTCTTGTAAAGGGGGGCATGCACGAATGCTCTAGACAAACCATTTGAGATTGCTTATCCATAATTACTGAATAAATTGGTCTCTGAGCCTATGTGAGCGCATGGCAAGCTTACTTTCCTGCAGCCATGTACCACGGCAATTTAACAATCAAACTTGATGCGGTTAGAGCATGACGAAAGTAACGGGTCAACCCTTTGCGTATGATTACGTTGTGGAAGTGACATAGGCAAATTAATCTTCCCACGGAAGCGTAATGATTGTGAGAACAAACTGGGCAGACATTCAACATCATCACGGGAATGACGTGCGATCTTCCCCGAGTCGTCTGCAGTGGTCCGGAGAATCACATTTTTTATTACTGCCAAAATGTCGGGGTGCCCTACAACTAATTGCCCGGTCGGCAGCGCAGAAACCGGCAGTCTACTTCGAAGTGAAATAACGCCGCCCGCTAGGCAGCCGCCGCGTCCCGGGGCTACCGGAGCGAAGCTTCAGCGGAAACTTCTGCCGCCCCCCCCCCCCCAAAGCAGCAACATGCAACACATCAGGCCACACTCTCCTCTGAGTCCACTACAAAGCCTTCTAGTACACTGTAACCAGACGGAGCCCTGTCATAAAGCCTTCCTTGCGCTTGCGTTCCGGTACGGTAAACTGAAGGCTTTGAAAGGACGCGCACCGTATCATTCCGAAAAGCTGCGCAAGCTTAATGTACTTAAGGCGACAAAGACTATACTTAAACTGTCTAATGGATCGACCTTGCTTTATACTCGCCGTCAAAAGAACGCCACGTGACAGAATCGCCGCTTGTCTGCATCCGCCAGGATTACTTCTTGATTCGGACCAGCTTTCGCTGCTAAGCACTAGGTAATGGGTTCGATTCCATGCCGCGGCGGCCGTATTCCGATTGGGACGCGAAGTAAGAACGCTCATGCACCATGGTTTGCAAATTGGGACGCACGTTAAAGAACCCCAGATGGTCAAAACTGCTCCGTACGCCTGTTACGCCATCCTTCATAGCTCAGTGCGCATCTTCGGGATGTTTAACATCAGTTTCCTTTCGCCTTAGCCTCTACTTGATCTCGTTCGCAGCTTCCTCGCTGCGTTCCTTTTACAGAGGGTGGTATCCCACACAACTGCAGTCAGACGCGGCACGCACACCTCCGTGTTCTCGAGCGATAGATCAAAATGCTGCTGCATTTCTTATGAAACCAAGAAGGCAAATAACCTTGCCTCAATATGTCTCAAAGAAGTTCCAGGCCACTTATATTCCACATTGAAAGAAAGTGGCATATTTCCCTTTGTACATAGACATATCTATAAAGAAAACATATACTTTGTCACGTGGAGAAGACACATTTTTCTTGGCTTAAACAGGAGCAGGTCATCCACGGCGCCGATGACATGCCAGGCACGTTCTAGCAGGCACGCTCTGCGAGGCACGGCACGCTCTACCACACATACCAGGCGCGGGTGCAGTGAACGCCGCGAGAAGTAACTTCATGTTCAGAGAAAGCTTGAGGAAAGCGGCCTACCGTATACAGACTGGAAAGCATTCGCACTTAATGAAATCCGGCGACAAGCATAGAGCACTCCAGACTTGCCTCTCTATTGTGCCCTTGATTGTTTTATTCAACTGAGAAGCTTAATAACTCTTACGGGTTTCCTTTGCAGCCTTCTGCTACCGACGGGGCGGATGACAGATTTTCTCTTTCATGAAAGTCCCTTCACTTTGCGGATTTCCGCCCAGATTATTTACTTATTGTTATGGAGAATATTGTTTTTATTGTCTTTTATTTATTGTCTATAATTACCCCCAATCTTGCAAGAATAACATTATTTTTTTCGATGTTCACAATGACAGCACTAACAAAGCAGCAAATCAGTGAAATGCAAAAACACTCGCGCACCAAACGGTGAGCGGTAAGGAACTCAACGTTGTCAGGAAATAATCCGCCACCTTTCACTACAGCGTGTCTCATAATCCCTGTGCTGCTTCAGGACGTCAAATCCGACCGGTCCAGCCTCAATAATTAAGACAACGAATAAGCTTAAGGCTGCACTTGATGAGGGTAAATGCTGTTCTTGTTGCATGTGTGTGTGTGTGTGTGTGTGTGTGTGTGTGTGTGTGTGTGTGTGTGTGTCTGTGTGTGTGTGTGTGTGTGTGTGTGATAAGAAAAAATTTACTCGCCACCCCGGCCCTGAGAAAGTGGACCTCCAGCGATACGCAATACTTTATTGCTTTAGAGTAATGCTAGTAATGGTAATTTAGAGCATTGATAGTCATCGGAGTAATGGTCCCGTTGTCAACATGCCGTTCCTGGTCGTATTGCCCTTTCTTTTCCCTTTGCCGCTCCTCGTATTTACGCTGCTCCTCGGGAGTACTAACTATGCATTACGTGGTGCTGCAACAAAAATGAAATCAGTTGCTAGGCTGGTTCTTTTATATGTGAAATGCTAGTGATGTCACTCCCCATGTCGCAAGCTGCCGTCACCGTGGCCACTTGCGCAACAGTAATTTTCACCATGAAACGTATGCGGGAAGAGCATACGTACTGCGCAATGTTATCAGGGATGCCTTATCATCAATTATGTGGTTCGGATTCTTGTTTTGTGCTTGTTCATTATTGACATGAATGCTCTTATGTATGTTGTATGCGTGATACCAGAGAACGTATAGACTTTTCACTTCAATCGCTGAAGGTTTTTTTTTTAATCCCTGAAAGTATTTTAACAGCGAGGCTGAATATGGCTAGTTTCCAGTCGATCGACATCCGTAGACAAAAACCGTGCCCGATCTGATTTCTGAACCCCATATATATATATATATATATATATATATATATATATATATATATATATATATATATATGAATATGAATCGGGCAACGTCTAACGCTAGAACCTTATCTAGTGAGGCGTGTCTAGC
This sequence comes from Dermacentor variabilis, assembly GCF_050947875.1. NCBI lineage: Eukaryota > Metazoa > Arthropoda > Arachnida > Ixodida > Ixodidae > Dermacentor > Dermacentor variabilis. The sequence goes on along the minus strand of NC_134568.1, from coordinate 157,914,051 downwards.
GGTGCTGTTGCAGCAATTAGCGGGTTTAGCGGGCAGTAAATGGGATATACTAGAGCTCAGTGAGGTTAGGAGGACACAAGCAGCATATACAGTGCTAAAAAGCGGGCACGTCCTGTGCTGTCGGGGCTTAGCGGAGAGACGAGAACTAGCAGTCGGATTCCTGATTAATGAGGATATTGCTGGTAACATACAGGAATTCTATAGCCTTCACAAGAAGGTGGCAGGCCTTGATGTGAAACTTAATAAGAGGTACAAATTGAAGGTCGCACAGGCCTATGCTCCATTAACCAGTCATGATGACCAGGAAGTCGAAAGCTTCTGTGAAGACGTGGAATCGGCAATGGGTAAAGTCAAAACAAAATGCTACACTGATGGGCGACTTCAATGCCAGGGAAGGCAAGAAGCAGGCTGGAGGCAAATCAGTAGGGGAATATGGCATAGGTTCTAGGAATAGCAGGGGAGAGATGTTAGTAGAGTTTGCAGAACGGAATAATATGCGGATAATGAATACCTTCTTCCGCAAGCGGGTTAGCCGAAAGTGGACGTGGAGGAGCCCGAATGGCGAGACTAGAAATGAAATAGACTCCATACTCTAAGCTAACCCTGGCATCATACAAGATGTGTACGTGCTCGGCAAGGTGCGCTGCAGTGACCATAGGATGGTAAGAACTCGAATTAGCCTAGACTTGAGGAGGGAACGGAGGAAATTGGTACATAAGAAGCCGATCAATGAGTTAGCAGTAAGAGGGAAAATAGAGGAATTCCGGATCAAGCTACAGAACAGGTATTCGGCTTTACCTAAGGAAGAGTACCTTAGTGTTGAAACAATGAACGACAATCTTATGGGCATCATTAAGGAGTGTGCAATAGAAGCCGGTGGTTAGACAGGATACCAGTAAGCTATCGTAGGAGACGAAAGATCTGATTAAGAAACGCCAATGTATGAAAGCCTCTAACCCTACAGCTAGAATAGAACTGGCAGAACTTTCCAAGTAAATCAACAAGTTTAAGACAGCTGACGTAAGGAAGTATAATATGGATAGAATTGAACGTGCTCGCAGGAACGGAGGAAGCCTAAAAGCAGTGAAGAAGAAACTAGGAATAGGCAAGCGTCAGATGTATGCGTTAAAACACAAAGCCGGCAATATCATTACTAATATGGATGAGATAGTTCAAGTGGCTGTGGAGTTCTATAGATATTTGTACAGTACCAGTGGCACCCACGACGATAATGGAAGAGAGAATAGTCTAGAGGAATTTGACACCCCGCAAGTAACGCCGGAAGAAGTAAAGAAAGCCTTGGGAGCTATGCAAGGGGGAATGCAACTGGGGAGGATCAGGTAACATCAAATTTGTTAGAGGATGGTGGGCAGATTGTTCTAGAAAAACTGGCCACCCTGTATACGCAATGCCTCATGACCTCGAGCCTACCAGAATCTTGGAAGAACGCCAACATAATCTTAATCCATAAGAAAGGGGACGCCAAAGACTTGAAAAATTATAGACTCATCAGTTTACTGTACGTTGCCTACAAATTATTTCCTAAGGTAATCGCAAATAGAATCAGGAACACATTAGACTTCTGTCAACCAAAGGACCAGGCAGGCATTCGTAAAGGCTACTCAACAATAGACCATATTCACACTATCAATCAGGTGATAGAGAAATGGGCGGAATATAACCAACCCTTATATATAGCTTTCATTGATTACGAGAAAGCGTTCGATTCAGTTCAAACCTCAACAGTCATGGAGGCATTACGGAATGAGGGTGTAAACCAGCCATATATAAAAATACTGAAAGATATCTATAGCGGCTCCACAGCCACCGTAGTCCTCCATAATGGAAGTAACAAAATCCCAATAAATAAAGGCGTCATGCAGGGAGATACGATCTCTCCAATGCTATTCACAGCGTGTTTACAGGAGGTATTCAGAGACCTGGAGGGGGAAGAATTGGGGATAAGAATTAATGGAGAATACCTTAGTAACTTGCAATTCGCTGATGATGTTGCCTTGCTCAGTAACTCAGGGGCCCAATTGCAATACATGCTCACTGATCTGGAGAGGCAAAGCAGAAGGGTGGGTCTAAAAATTAATCTGCAGAAAACTAATGTTTAACAGTCTCGGAAGAGAACAGCAGTTTACGATAGGTAGCGAGGCACTGGAAGTGGTAAGGGAATACATATACTTAGGGCAGGTAGTGACCCGGATCCGGATCATGAGACTGAAATAAATAATCAGAAGAATAAGAATGGGCTGGGGTGCGTTTGGCAGACATTCTCAGAAAATGAACAGCAGGTTGCCATTATTCATCAAGAGGAAAGTATATAAGGGCTGTGTCTTACCAGTACTCACCTACGGGACAGAAACTTGGAGGCTTTATCAAAAGGGTTCTACTTAAATTGAGAACGACTCAACGAGCTATGGAAAGAAGAATTATGGGTGTAACGTTAATGGATAAGAAGAGAGCAGATTGGGTGAGGGAACAAACGCCTGTTAAGGACATCTTAGTTGAAATCAAGAAAAACAAATGGGGCATGGGCAGGACCTGTAATGAGGAGGGAAGATAACCGATGGTCATTAAGGGTTACGGACTGGATTCCAAGGGAAGGGAAGCGTAGCAGGGGGCAGCAGAAAGTTAGGTGGGCGGATGAGATTAAGAAGTTTGCAGGGACGGCATGGCCACAATTAGTACATGACCGGGGCTGTTGGAGAAATATGGGAGAGGCCTTTGCCCTGCAGTGGGCGTAACCAGGCTGCTGCTGCTGCTGATGATGATGATATATAGGGGGTGTTTCAGCTAACTTTAACCAGATTTTAAAGATGTGCCTATGCACTCTAATAGGACGCGACCTAATGCATGTTGCTCACTTGTGTATGTAGTGTGCCACACAATTTTTGTATTTTGTGTAATTAGATAATTAGACAAGATTAATTAACGAACTTCTGAAGCAACGAAGTTTGGCAAAAAATACCAATTAGGAAGTTGTAGAGTGGTTTGCAAAACGTCTGATTGGATCGTTTCTAATTTTCTATCCATTAAGTATTAGTGTGTTTCAGCTTAGTGCCGATTCCCGCGAAATAAAAAAAAAATACCACGTGACACCCGCTTCCGCGCCGAGATTGCACGGCTCCCAAACTGTCCGCGTACAAACGAACGTAGCATCTAGCAGGGCGTGCTGCCGCTTAAAAGACGACATGGCAGTGACGAAGGCGTTGGCTGTGCAATTTACGCCAGCGAAGTGCTTCCCTCTCGGCGGTTCATGATAGCGATAAGCAGACGCAGAGGCAGCACACCCGGCTAAATGTTATGTTCGTTTGTGCGCGGAACGCTTGGGAGCAGTGCAATCATGTGAGTACTCATGGAATACTAACGTTATTCAACCAAAATCAAGCCGGTCTCGTACCATTGGGTGCATTTACAAAGTACAACACCTAATACCCAAACGTTTAAAGCAGGCACTATACTATTCACTCATTTACTCTAGAATGAGCTATGGAATCTTGACTTGGGCAACAACAACAGCTATTAACTATTACAAATTTAATGTATTACAAAAGCAAATATTACGCATACTGGAAGATTTTAAAGGCATCAAGCAGTCATTGAGAACACAGCCGTTATTTACCATATATCACATGCTGACGGCTGAACAGGTGTACTACCTTAAGCTATTTGCAATGGATCCATAAATACGAGTTACATATTTCCACAATGCCCAGCTCAAGTTCATACAGTACCGGAAACCCAAAACGAATAATGCCTCAAGTTAACACCAACTAATGAAGGCGAGCATCTTTTCAAATAACCAATGTTCTAAACTGAAAAGATAAGAAGATAGATTTTAATAAAGGTGTACATACATTTCAGAAATACTATGGGAAGTTTCTTGTGAACAGCGACATTATGTTTTCATTGCGGTAGAGTAACTAAAAAAGTGCGCTTTGTTCTGCCTTGCCGTGCCCTTCTCAGCTACTGCAATTCTGATACACGGCTGTGAAATTATGCTTGGTTTTTGTGTCTTGGTTTTTGTGATGAGTGCCATGGCTATGAATGATGGTGTTGAACATGCTGACTGGTAACTGAATTGTTGTGCTCTGTATTTATGTTGCAGGCATTATGTTGCGTATGTAAATATTTTATACCAATTATTTGCTGCGATGACTTCATACTCCAGCAGTGACTAGTCCCCTTTTAATATTGCTCACTGTCTGAACCTATGACCTCTGTCTGACTGAACTTTGTTCTTGTATTTTATCTGTGCACATCGTGCAAGGGAGCCGGGGCCCTTGTCAGGTGCTATCTCGCCTTTATCCTCGGACCCCTCTTAGACTGTTGTCTGAGGAAACAACAAAGCAAGCAAGAAAGAATATATATATGTATATATATATATACATATATATACTCAGTTCCTGTATAAGGTGGTCCATGGCATTATACATTCCCCACAGCTTTTTGATCATCTGCAATAGTGTGTGTGTGTGTATGTGTATATATATATATATATATATATATATATATATATATATATATATATATATATATATATATATATATATATATGTGTGTGTGTGTGTGTGTGTGTGTGTGTGTGTGTGTGTGTGTGTGTGTGTGTGTGTGTGTGTGTGTGCGTGCGTGCGTGCCGTCGATGCGGGTCCAGCGACCACTACCGTGCACAGTGCACCGCAGCGTTCTGTGCCAGTTGTGGTATCCGTGGCCACGAAAGCGACGGACGCGACTGTCCTTGTCTTGCGGGGATGGTCACTCTACGGTCGTGTGCCCTGTGGGGCATTGATACTAAGATGCTATTGCTGGAGCCTTTCCTCCCTTACCGCCGGCGTCAGCAGCGGTCGCGACTGCGCGTGACGCCGTAACCAAAGAGAGCCTTGACACCACATCAACCAACGTCGGCAAATGAAAAAGAAGCATGCAGCTTGAGCAATCAAAACACGCCATCCTTAACACATATGTAAAATCTGCCCCACTCTTGGCCAATGCCCGTGAGTGAGTCCAAATTCCCAACACATCAAGGTCATCATCATCATCATCATTATCATCATCATCATCATGTTCGCCGGCCTCCTCGACCGAAAAAGAAGACGGTGCTATTGATGACGTGGCCGATCGCAACACGCCATGGTCGCTGACCTCCAAGCAACAAAGGACACGCATGCTGTAGGCGATGGCGCCTCCACTTCGGGTGCTACCATCAGTCCTGATCGCACTGAGGTTTTAATCACGGCTAAAACCCCTGGTTCTGTGATTTCTACGCTCGATACACCTACGAAATGTGCGGTGGCTTCATCCGCCTCATTTTCGTCGCTTATAACGCCAGATCCGATTTGTCGCTTTTCTGCAAAAGCAACTGCGCCGTTGCATCGGAATGAGCCCCCGGCTGCCGAAGTTATCGGCGAAGATGATATCGATCCCGCAGCCCAACAGCTACCTACATCATCATCATCATCTGAAAATAGCTTCAGCCTCAGAGTTTATAGCAGCAGCGTTGGACTCTCGCCAAGCCTGGATGGATTCGACGTAGCAATGGCGGCCTCACGAGACGTAAATCGTGCCCACGCGTCAGCCTCTGGCTCGGATGGCGCCCCGGATCGCCACGCCGAGTTACAGCGGCCAAAGAAACCTCGGCCGTCTTCGAGAGAGTCGAAGAAGTGACGTCTGTACTACATGTCCTCTGGACTTGTTCCCGGGCCGCCGACTTGAACAAGACGACCAGGTCAGTTCGGTGACACTTCTAATCAAATATGGCTGACACCCTGAATATTACTTCATTAAGCGCACAGGTGTTCCGAAGTCCTGTAAAAGAAGCCGAAATTATCAGCGTGGCCCGCACTGAAAATTGGGACATTCTGTGTTTGCAAGAAACAAACTTTTTCACCATGTTCTTGCTTTCAAACGCGCTTTCAACCTAGAGTGTTTTTTCTCTTTCGCGACATCATGCTGTAGTGGAGTCGGTATTATTATATTCAATAGAGTTTTACTGCGAGATCATCGTGTTTTTGATGATGGGACAGGACGGATATTGGCACTTGATTGTGTGCTATCTTCATTTAGGTTACGTATGTTGTGCATTATGGACCCGCGCAGGCCACTAAGCCCAGTGATTTTTTTTCGTGACCTGGACGTGTATTTCCTGTATGGTCGTCATGTGGTGCTTGTTGGGGATTTTAATAGCATTTTATACACGCGAGCAGATGTGCAAGGCCCGGGCTGGGATCGCCCTGATTGGAACGCACGGGAGTTACGTCGCCTCGTCCAGCACTTTTCGTGGCGGGATACATATAGAATTTTTGATGGTTCTTCATTTGTCTGGACGTGGCGACGCGTCGCGTCGTGAAGCAGGTTAGACCATGCCCATGTGCTAAGCAGTTTAGCTCAGTATGTCTCCCAACCTGATGGGATAACTTTACTTTTATCTCCTGTTTATACTTCTGATCCCAGAACAGTTATGCTTGAAGCTTGCTTCCCTGCTTCTTCATCAGAAAAGCCTTGGCGCCTCGACATTCGCACTCTACATGACGCGCACTCGCCCTCTTGTTTGTCATGTGTCTTGCGCGCCTTTCTTTCTAGATCTGACCCAGAGTCATGGGACGCGCTCAATGTGCAGTGGTGTCTGCATTGTTGAGTTGAAGGACGTGTACTCAGACGACCTATGCCAGAATAACTGGCGGATACTACCACGATACTCCGTATTGCCATTCAGGTCAATCGACTGACTCTGCTGATGCGGTCATCGCAGCGTGAGCTACGGAGGCGTTTCCAACGCCTCATCGCAGCGTCCTCTTTGTCAGCTGCTGCTTGGCGATGCAGACGCAATCCGTGTACACAACCTGAAGTTCTGCGCTATGTAAGAAACTCGCGTTTGGGACAGCTAAATGCATTTGGTTCTGCTGCCCCAAGAGCACTTCCTGTTATGTCTCCTCCCGCGCGTGATTATTCGCTCTTTGTAACGCATGTTGAAAACATGGCGCGTACAACTATGCAAATCGATCCTGGTACTCGAGAATCTCGTACAATGCTTAGTGGGCTGCCTCAGGTTCAGCCTGAGGTAGATGACCGTCTTTGCGCACGACCATCAGCTTATGAGTTGAAGGCAGCATTACCTTCCATGTAACGTGGCTCGGCCCCAGGGCCGGATGGGGTACCCGTTGAGTTTTATCTAACCTTCTGGGAAGATATTGGGGCCACTTTCGTATCTGTTATGAGCCGCTGCTTTGAGAACTTTTAATTCCCGGCTAGTTTTCGCGACTGTCGTATTGTGCTGATGCTTAAGCAGGATCCATCACCAGTTCGTCAGGAGAAATGGAGGCCAATCACGCTTGTCAAAGTTGACAACAAAATCTCCACAGTTGTTGTCACTCGACGCTTGGGAAGCCTGAAGCCTTCATTAACAGGACACCATCAGGCATGTTTGGTCCCTGGCAGATAGATACACAGTCTCTCGTTCCTTACGCCTGACAGAATGACGTACACGCTGACCACGTCAGCACGAGGTCTCTTGGTTTCACTAGATCAAGAAAAGGCATTCGATAGCGTTGAACATAGCTACATATTTAATGTACTGACCTCGTTTGGCTTTTCGTCAAATTTTGTTGAACTTATTAGGTTAGCCTATTCAAATATCCGAAGTACATTGTTTCTTGGGGGTCGTGAAAGTTCACCATTTCCCGTCACTCGTGGTGTTCGTCAAGGGTGCCCTCTATCCCCAGTACTCTTTGTGCTGAGCCTGGAGCTATTTCTGCGCTCGGTACTGAGAGACCATTACGTGCGCGGTCTCCCACTGCCTGGTAGCGGTGTTGTGAAGGTGATAGCCTTCCCCAATGACATCACAATGTATATGAGGAATGAAGACAGCTTATCCCGTAGCTTTCGAATTTTTTTGAGTACGGAAATAGTTCAGGTGCTGAGCTATATTTTTAAAAATGTCGCTATTCCTTCATTGGTTCCCCACAAACACGCCTAAGTCCCCTTTTCCGTCTTCAAAAGAGCGATTATATTGGTACTTTAGGCCTTGATTACACCCATGATGGCATGTAAGACTCTGTGGGGCTCTGAATTCTTGAAGATGCAAGGCGAAATGTTCAGGATTTTCAAGGGTATGATTTACCCCTATAAGAAAGATGGTATTTAGCACAGTCTGTATTTTGCAGCCGTGTGTGGTACGTTTGTCACGCTGTAAAGCCACTATTACGGGCTACTAGGTGATTGCAGTCGCTTCTTGGTTTCTTCTTCTGGTTGGGCAGTACAGAACTGGTCTGTCGCGCGGCGCTTGGGCAACCACGCTTTCGCGGTGTGTTCGCGTTCCCATCCGTGCCTGTTCGCTGCCGGCTGCTTGCGCTGCAATTTCAGCTCCACCTATTACAGCGTGATCAGTGTCCCACTCGTGAACTTGCCTGCTATTTCATTGGCACAAAAATTCGTTGCGTGCTACCAGGCATACACTTAAATCGCGGACCACAGCTGTTAAGCGCACTTGCATTTTACTCTACAGCCGTGGCATTTTATCGCCACGTACAACAGGTATGTCCTGATGAAGACGTTCTCGAAAACCATGTTGTGGATACAATGTCAGCCTTACTCCTTCCTCTAGTTCCGCTACCGCGCCGCACACGCTCCAATAATGTGCAGTGGGGTGCGATAGCGGCGTCATTTCTGCCGGGCCACCTACGTGACTTCATTTAGCATCTAGGGTGGCAAATGCTCCCAACGCGTGACACACTAGAGTGGTGCGGCATAGACCCATCTTCGCTGTGTCCCAATTGCCCCCTTCAAGAACCCAACAAGCATGTGCTGCTACAATGCGTCGTTGCTAGGGTATTTTGGAGGGACGTGCATGCTGGTTTCCGCGGTATTGGAGTTAACCGCTTTGTCAATTCTGGTCGCTGCTCCCGTGGCCGTTTCGCGCGACTTTTAATTGCTGCGGGGTCATATTGTGTGTTGCGTAACCGGTGCGAGGCAGTTGCCGTAGGAAATCGTCGCCACACTCTGTTTCCACTTCTGGAGAGGCTCTACTCTAAGCTACTCTCGTTTCTGTCAGAGGAGTTGTTCTTCCTTGGGGAAGAGGAGTTCCCTCGACAGTAGTGATGCCGTCTCCTGTCGGTGGCTGATGGACGCATATGGCTTAATTTTCGACAAGCCTGGTTCTTCTAGCCAGCCCATCAAAAGTATTTACTGAGTATACATAATACGTAGGTGCTCGTCATTTCTGTGTGCTCTCGTATTCATGATCATCTTTGATATACACATTTCATACCATCACTAAAAGATTATGTAAAGTCACATCATCATTGTACATAACCATTGTGTGCACTGTATATATTGAACACTATTTTGTATAACGTGGCAGTTAGTGTATGTGTAAATGTGCGTTTTCGTGGGCCTATGTGGTTAAACGTTAGTGAGTGTGGACTCGGACACTTCTTTCATAACGTGCCATGCATACAATGCTTCGTACTTAGTATATATTATCGTCGTGGTGGAATTGTTCCGTCATTGTGACTTGGTGTTCATATCGTCTTTTGTTAAAATAAACTTTTTCTAAAACGACAAATGGCCACAGAGGGCAAAAAAATTGACCACTCGGCGCTGCTTATGAAACAAACATAGTGCATCAATTTATAGGTTGGCCCCATGCGCGCAATATCTTCTGCTATAGGCGCCGCAGTAAGCGCAATTTCAACCTACAAACCTTCTCCCACACTTCTCTAAGCGTGTTATTACATGACAGAGTACAAGATTATTATTCCTATTTGTACTCCGTTCCCATTGTACTCTTGAGTACTTACTATTCCTTTTTTGTTGTCATTATAAGCGCGAGATAACCTTCACCATCATTATAGCATCATCGACCACCTGCGTGACCTCTGGCCTGGATTCAATTTTTATCGGTATTTTCGCGTGCGTGGCAGGCACGGATTCATTGCTTCGGGCTTATTTTGTGCTAAAACGAGTTTACTGCGCTTCGTTATCTCGCGTTGTTTAACTTAGGGTAAAGTGACATGTTTTTGAGCAGAGATGCAAGCCCGAAAGCTAGGTTTCAGTCGTGAACCATGCGGAACAAGTCTGCATTGAAACGGGAGCCGGGATCTGCTCCGACTGAGGACGGCAATACCGGTGAGTCGTTTAACGTTGCTGCTTGAATCGTTACGTAATATTTGTTTCGTTAACTTACAGGCGGAGACTAGTTAACGAACTAGATCCTGCATTACATATGTGCAGTCAGGACCCTCCGTTGCTGTTTCCGAAGTGAACCTTTCGTAGTGAGGCCATCGTTATACACAGTCACGAAAGGGAGCTATATCGGAACGCGCGCCACATTTTTCATCTCGTAGCCGTCGCCATGGACGACTAAGTAGCTTTGTCAATATTTTCTTTTTTGATTGCACCGGCAACTTTCATCCACAAAACCAAATAACCCTTTGGTAAATTGAAGAAGGTATTGAATCTAATTTATTAAACAGTGGAACGTACGGTAATTCACCCATATTGAATATGTACTTGTCGGTTACAAATGTTCTTGCTGTTCAGTTTGGCTTACCTTAAGGCATTTCTTCCCGCAATAGTGAAGCGGTGCATCACGTTCGTGCAGAAAAAGAATGTATCAGTTCTAATAGCTTCATGACTTTCATGCATTGGCTCGTGGGACCAACAGTTTGATCTCCTCTAGTGCATAAATGAGCACAAGAATGTTCTCATTTGTGATCCTAATAATACTTAAGCGGTGGACACGCATTGTAGTTAGGCAGGCATCAATTTTATGGACACTATAAATATTTATTTAATTAACATGCTGCTTAAGCTCCCTAGAACGAACACTGTACATCTGCATGTGTTCTGCTGTCAGAAACCATTACATATATATGTCACAGCTTTTTGCATTTCATATTGCAAGGTTGCGCTTTTTTCAATTTCTGATGCAGTCGAAATTTTTGTTCGAGACATGCAGTAAAGAGAACGGCGCCAGGGTAGAACAACGAACTCCACACACGAAACAGAAGCTACTTCCAGCTACAACATGGCCATTGTGTGGACTTTTGCTGTTACTACAACGTAAACAGCACCGGGTTCATAAATAAATGTGCTTCATATATGCTGTATTCGTTTGCTAGTCTTGACATACATGTCATTTGTGTGTAGCAAATGATATGAATGTTTGTTCATATTTACGGTTCAACATAATTGGTTCAAACATAACAGAAAACACTACATGAGTTTCGCTAATATGTGCTGTATCTCATGTGTCACTGTTGTGCTCCAACAGGGTCTGCACCAAGCGCATGTTGGTCCTCGTCACAGGAGCCCTCCGCCTACACCAACAGGAAGGGTTTGGAGCCGAATTCGCAAGGCTTTTACACCACGGACAAAGAAGAATATCCAGAAATGTTTGAGTGAGACATCCAGTCTACGCAAGACTGTGTGAAGACTGAAAAGTACCTCATACATCATTCCACCAGCACGAATATTGGCGAGTCATCGAAGTACCCCAACAAAAGAAATTCTTCGTGTTCAGATGCACTTGCAACCTCCGAATAAGTGCGGAAGACGCTGGCCAAAAGAGTTCCGTCAGTTTGCTCTACCTTAATCAGTTTCCTGGGGTGCTATGCAGGATGCGCCGAGTTTGGCGAAACTCGGGATCTTCACGAGCTCTGGCGACACCCCAAGATGAAAGCACGAATGGTACCGAGACACAGTTTATCTTTCGACAAGCCTCCACTTTCATTGGTTTATCTAGATTCACTCTGGCTGGCTATCATTCCTTGGGCGTTGCCTTCTGGGCGGTCAACAAACTGGGGCTCACGTGATCATACCGTCGGTGCATGGTCGTGCCTTCTTTCACTTGTTTGTCGTTCCACCGAGTGCATTACATGCACAAGCGAGTTATAAAACAAACGCATTTAGTACAATATTATTAGTTAGTTTAACGTGTTTTAGAAGCATTTTAAAGCTTACAACATGTACAATGAATGTGCATTAGACTAATTTGTAATTTAGTACGCTTCGCATTATACCACGAGGGAACGCTGTGGTGGCGCCATCACATCCATTCACCGGGCGAGCATGGCGGCTAAGCATCGGAGGCGCCCAGTGTAAACAAACTCGTACAACGAGCTTGCAGTGCGCGACGTAGTGATCAGGCTCGACGATGACCACTATTTCTTGGATAGTTCTGTTCCTCCGTGAGCATTCTTTCCGTGCACCCCGAAAGACTGCCAATAGCTTCGGCGATTTTACAGATCGCAACGCGCACCTACTGTTCACGGCGCAGTGCTGAAGAAACAACTTGTCCGGTGCTGCTTCTGCGAGTGCGCTGAGTTTCTCCACTCTGCGTGACTGCGAGCGTCACGAACATTACATAGTGTGGGCAAAAGGGAGACATCCTATATAGCTACGATGCGACAAGGAGGTGGTACCAACGATGGATCTCGCTACCAACACAGTGAAGGAGACATCGACAGACTGCAGATAAGTATATTTCTACTGTTTCGTATTTAGCATAATAAGAGTGCACGGATTAAGTCGCTTTCGTAGTAACGAACTGAATGTCCAGCAGTTTAAAGAAGGCAGTGAGAACCAATGAGTGTTCGTGCTTCTACATGCAAGTGGGCCCGCGAAAATATGGAAAAGATGAAGGTAACCTTCACTAACTTGGTGAGATAACAGAAATTCATGAGTGACATTAAGCCCGCAAAATTTATGGAAGAGTATCTTCATCCAGGTGAAATATCAATAGCAGTTACTAATATAAAGCAGGAAAGTTATACAAAAATTTCATGGGTTGAACAGCACATGGAAGGCATTACCGAATCGTGATCGCCACGTTACCGATATCCTTGAAAAAAGTTTAGAATCATTGCATTCTACCGGTTATGCAACATGGGACATAAACCTGGAGGCCAACAAAGAAACTTGAGATGTCAATGACTGTGCAGAAAGCGAAGTAACAAAAATTGTTGGAGATAGCATTAAGGCAGGAAGACAGTGGCGTAGAAAACCGTGGCAACTGATATGCTAGTTGACATTAAGAACAAAAAAGGAATCGGCAGGTAGGCCATGCACGTAATCGATCACTTGTTGCCAATTCATAACAGGTGATTACATAAGCGCGACAGAATGGATGTCAAGGAGAGAGAACTACAGCCGAGGATGGTAGAAAATTGCGTAATGGGACTAAAATGTGATGTTTGTAGGCATAGGATGCAATCAGCTCGTATAAGACGGGATTGTAGGGTGAGGCATTTGTTTTGCAGCAAACAAAAATAGGTTTGTGGTGCTGACAGTAGACTCGTGAAGGTGCGGGGCCACCTTAGCTGCTGGCACATTAATCAACATGACAATTGGCTCTGAAAAAGAAAACCCCAGTTATGAAAAATAAAGCAACGTTGTCCCAACGCACTGTTTAATTATGCATACTACACTAAAGGTTTCCACCGTTAAGGGCACTTAGTACTAATAGTGCAACGAGCATTTTTCTTTGTAAATAATGATTTGTATGCAGCTGATTCGTTCCAATACACTTTTTTACAGCAAAACATTCTGCTGCTGGAGGCACTCAACTGCCTGGTGGCAGTAGGCGAGCGCCAGGCACGTGCTCTTGAGAGTGTGGCAGAGGTCCAGAGGGCTGCTCTGCAACAGTAGTATCAGTGCCCTCACTGCTCTCCTGTCGAGCCCACAGAAGGCACCTTATAAAGGAGCTTTCAGTTTAATATTTTATTATTCAAGAACATGGAATAAAATTATTGCAGTAAACATTGTGCTGTGCATATTAGGAGACTTGTAACATGCTTTGGTGTCCCTTCAAAATAGGCAAAAACGTAAGACAACCTGTGCCACTCTTGGACCATGTAAATAAAAATACACTAATGCAGCATACACATCATTGTGCTGTTTGTTCTTTCTATGTGCAAGAATACAGTGCGTGTTGATTAGCCACAAGATGAACGGTTTGTGTAATTCACTATGAAGACAGGAAACAGCAGGAGCTTAATAATGCTATCACCTATAGACTGTGCATATGACTGCAACACACTCCAACTCAAATGTGCCATTACATGCATGTTCGATACCACATATTTTTAACATTGTCTTATAATTGCATGTACTATATTTCACACATCTTAAGCCCTTGCATAGCACACTTCTGATGTATCCATTTCATAGGCCATATAATTGTACACGTTGTCCTTTTGTGTTGTATGAAAAGCAGCATCCTTTACAGTCGGAAAAAACTTCAGAAGACAGGAGAGGCCCCACCCAGATGACCAAAGCGCAGCAGCCGATTGCCTCCACGTCTAAAGAAATAGTCCCTCTCCAACGAGCAGGTATTAGTCTGTCCGGCGGCACAATGTCAGTCTAGAGTGCGTGCCCATTTGTGCAGGCTTGTGTTCACCTGCCTTAATGTGCAGATTCCGCAGCTTCCTAAAGTTGTATCCGACTATAGAAACACGTAATGCCTTGCACCAGTTGCATAGACTTCTGCAACTTGATAGCACACAATGATCAGGAGCAGAAATCTATAAAGGCATCCAAGCAAAGCTGGCTGGCCACACTTCCATTATGAGGGGCAGCAAAAGGTCTCACCAAATATTCCCATGACGTCCTTGAAAAAGAGGTGGTGTTTGGCACTTCTTCAGAATCAAAAACAGATTGCAGTGAATGTTGTGTAGCACATCAAAACAAACCGAGCTTGGTTGTCTGCACAGCATGTAATCGGAGGTTGTGCTTCACATAGGAAACAAACTGCTCTGTCCAGTACAATTTTGAGGCCGGTATGGCACCTATTATGTCAACAGTGTCAATATACAAATTACACTTTTCACAGGCCATTGATTTCACCATTATTTTTGTATGATGGTTCTTTCAATCAGTGCTTGTATAACATGAGCAGGTGGATTTGAAAGCAAAGCTTTGTTTGCAAACCTTCCGACTTCCATAATTGTGTGGCAACGCACTGGCATGTTGTCGAATAGCTCACACTTCCTCGGTCCTGCACCAAGGAAGCCCAATGCTCTATTTGAAGTTGGATCGCACGATTCAATGGCAAAAAAAATAAATTAACACACACAGCAAAGCATTCTGCTGTGTGTATTTCTCTTCTTTGTGTCCCATCAAATTGTTGTGCAATTAAACTTCAAGCTACTATACCAATACACCCTGTCTTCAACATCACCAATGCTCTAGTTATTAGGCCACAATGGTGCACATCTTTGAAATTTCCCAACACAAATTAGCTCTCCAAAAAATCACAAATGTTAAATTTTGCAGCACAGGTGTATGTATGCACGTGCCATATTCTTTACCACTAAACTCACAGGAATCAAAGGGGCAAGCATTAACCAGCCTTGCTGCTGCCGTTACCATTATCATCATGACACCAATGGAAAGACAGTGCCACGTTTCAGTAAAGGGAGTGTCGGAGGGAAAGGTGTGACAGCGAGGGCTTACAATAAACATAACGGTTACGAGATATGTTCAATGCCAATATACGCTGCATGTTGCTCAGCCTACTTTGGCATTGCGGCAAGCGTTTACTCGTTTGAGCATATCATGTTTTGTGTAATCATTGCTCTAAAGCTGTACAAATTGTCTATTTGCTCTGCAATTTTTATTTTTATCATGGTGGGTTGAAGACCCACTTTTCATTGGCATCTGCACCCCATTTCTCCCGATATGTAATTTTGCCTTGGTGGTTCATGACATCTTCGCGTACAGAGAGTTCTGCAGAGCATTGGATGTGCATTATTCTACTGCTTAAGAATTAGAGCCCCATTATGAGACGAAAATATACAATTTATCCATCCAGAATAACGCCGCCCCCCCAAAAAAAGAAGATACACTGAACCTCTGGCACATGCATCGACGGTGAACAGAGCAAACAATCTGAAGTATTTTCTTCATGCAAGCCAACACACTAAGATTCTCAATGCATTTTCATTTCGCCACATATGCACAGGTACAACCGGCTTGGCGCAACATCCACATCTCGCGCTGCAACAAATTGTGCAATGCCTCGCTGTTTCATAGTGCGGCCGATAGATCACGCATGACCAAAATTCAGCATTGTGCATACTATGTAACTTCACCAATGAAGAACCCCAAGTTCTTTGAGATTAGGATTCATAGGTTACTTCACACAATTTGTGATATCCATTTATCTATTTATACTTAATTAATCTCTTTCCCAAGAAAGTGAGCCATTTGGAAGTCACCCTGACAGACAAGTAGAACAATCGGCAAAAAGTCATCAACCAGCGAAAAAATCAGTATCATAAGCAGCCGCATGTGAGATGTCGCTAACACAAAATTTAAATCGGCTACACAGAAGTGACAAATTTGGCAATATGGCGTGTCTAAACATTGCTTCAATGTTAATCACAGTAACGCTGACATTGAAGGCGCCTTAATTCCTACGTACGTTCCGTCGACACACCCGACTACGTTCGTAATGTTCCCACGAAGTAGGAAGCATTCTTTTATATATGCCCGCTTAGCCGCAGTATTCTGGAAAGCTAGCCACCGCTTACGCACTGCCGCATCGATAAGCGCGTCAGACACATCTCTGACACAGTGGCTAACAGTAGTTTGATGGCGTCCAATGTAACGCTCGGCGCCGACACTTCTCTGAAAACACCCAGTCTCGTAGAGACGGAGCGCACAGATAACTTGCTCTACGACGGTGAGCGAATGAAGCCCGCCACGCTGTCTCCGCAGACGAGAGTCTTCGCCTAGCTCGTCACACAGCCAGCGCACTGATGTCTTCGACAGGTGAAAATGACGCTGAAACTCCCCGTCGGTCATGTAGGTGAACGGGTCCGGACGGTCATACTGACGCTTGCTGCCGCTGGATGCAATGAAACAGGCTGCTGCTGCCGCCGCCATGTTTCCGAGTTGAACTCGGAGGGGGTTTCGCGATGTACGAGTTTAGCATGAGTTCGCCTGTCAATCAAAACCAGAGGTCACGCCCCGCGCGAGGCATGTAACTCTTGTGCGCGCACCCACTACAGTTGGGCCACGCCCAACTTATCTTCCGGCAAGAGCGACGCGGTGTCGAGCTGAGAGGCATCAACAATCTTGACCGCCGACATAAAACGCGCACAACGCACTGTCATCGGTGATTTACTGAGCACCACTATGAAAAACAAAGCGTTGACTGTCGCTGGCTTATGCGTACATCTTCTCGGGCTGAGATGGCCGCACAACACGGTTTCATTGCCTGCATTGTGGCGCGTAGCGCACAGTAAATAATTATCGGCACGTCACTGTAGCTGCTCACAAGGCGTCGATGCGGCGAGGGGGACGACGATGCTTTGGAGTGCGTATTGCAGCAGTCGTTTGAGATGGCTGCTCTGTCATCGGTGATGAAACGGAGCCACAGCGCCGTAAACACGATCAGCGTCCGAGAATCGCTCGCTCTTCTAGACCCAGTGCAATGGCATTTCATCACAAGCACTGCGCACTCAACAGTTCCAACACCTCTCACCGTGCGAAATCTGATTTCATAACTGCACACAAGAGCCCTCACTTGCCAAATGCGAGTGCTGCGGTGTCGTTACGATATCCATCTGCGATCGCTGCTGGCTCCAGCAGAGGTAATCCGCAAGCACCTTCGACTGCACAACACACTCATATACTGCGTACATGCGCTCAGAGGCACCTTCACTGGGCAAGCGATGACAAGCGATGAATTGTGTCGCTGGGGAAGCACGCACTTTTCGCAATGTATCGCAGAGGCTTCGCGCATAACGATAAACAGGTACATTTTCACTGAACTGCGTCACTACGCACTCTAAAATAACATACCGCCATTTCCCAGCGACAGCCGTTGTGTGGTCTCTAGTTGATAAAGCGGGGTGCCTTAATGGCCTAGTGAAGCGCCTGCGATGAATAGCCGTACCGCGGCGCTGCGTTTCTATTCCCCTAATAGAGAAACAGTGACCATGACCCTCCATGGATCATGACCGACATTATTGAGAATAGCTCTGCAACGCCCCTACGCGACTTATCACCGTATGAACGCCCTCGTGCGTGCGACACTCTTCAATGTACCGCTTCTAAGCTTTCGCCTCACTGTCGCCACTCGCGGCAAGAAGTCCAAAATTTAATAATTTGCTCGATCTCCGTTTGTCATCACAAATTTCTAGCGTTGAAAACGAAAAACAGATAATTAGAGAAATAAAAATTTTGGTTATTTTATTTGTTGTATTTTAACGTATTCGTTTGAGTGAAAGTGTAGGTGCAAGAATGCGCCGCATGTACCCTGTTCGCATTCGATGAAGGAAAGAAAGATAGCGCCGAAAGAGGAGGCACGCCCTTGACGCGCCCGGGAAAGGCGTGGCAAGCGGCTCACGGCAAGTGTGCAGACAGACAGCGCGACAGTCACAGTATCGCTAAGTTGCGATAATCCGTTGATAACAATACGCGGCGCTGACGCGTTTCGTTGTGCAGCCTTCTGCGCTTGAAACGTGGAAGCAGCGTGCCGCGCAGGGTGCGCTCATGTTGTCATAACGCGTCTTTTTTTCTACATGTTTTTTGCCTGCACCTTCGGCGCGTTTCGCGCTATCTCCGTTCACTGACTGCCGTCGAGCAAACTCGGGTAAAACTCGGGTGAACGAGAAACTCGGCGCATCCTGCATAGCACCCCTGGCCTTGTGAAATTCGATTTGTGCCAAGTATAAATCTTTTTCTATGAATACAAGCTCTTCCATCACCATTCTTGTTGGAGATCATTATTCTTCCTCATTAAAGCATAAAGGTCAGCCGATTTTTTGCTCATACTTAATACCAGTCACTGTCTAGTAGCATAATATATGCAACAGTATTTTCTAGTTCACGTCGCCATGTGAACCTCCAGAAATAGTTGATGCGGCATCGCCACGTGTTTTGCACTAACCTCTGCACCGTGTGCTATCTAGCGTTTGACTTTTCTTAATGTATTTGGCATTCAGTGCTTGCAGAGCGGAGTGGTTTCTATCTTGAATGCAAGCCTCCTCATTCTCATATTTAATTCCTAGTCTTGTTCAGGATTGCTCTTATTGCTCGATAGCCTGGGTTTTTGTGCAAGCTATACTGAAGTGATTCATTGCAGAATCTTGTTTCGCTGCTGTCCCACTTGGCCATGGTCGACATGTTACGTTTCTCGGATGCGGAAGCCTAGTCAGTTGCATTGGGAAACAGTCTCTCGAGGCAAGCAGCTGCTCCTGCATTCCGCACAGTGACATAGAGTCCCTGTTTACACGCACCCTGATTCGTGTTCCCTGTTCGTCCTTTCCTGCTGCAGCCGTGGCCAAAGGATGCTTATGGCCTTCCTCGGTCGTGATTTGGCATGAACGGAGATTAGCATACGTGCTTACATGGTCCAAAATGTATGAAGTTGATAGCCACGTCAGTGAAAGGCCTGCAAAAGTTGCTTCAAAATAGTGATTCCCACAACACCGACCAAGTTCATATTGAGAGAAAGTGCGACACCTAATGTGTCCGACACATTAGTGGCCCCGAGAGAACAAAAAGAAACCTGCAGGTTGGAAAAACGCTAAAATTCCGGGTAGTTCATGCTTCTGTGCTTGGTGCAGCAGCAGATGCCGGCGCCACACGATTGCTTCGGAATGCAAGTTGCTAATCTTCAACGGCGATTGTCGGTGCAAGCAGGTGGGACACTGTCCAATGTGCTTGTGCTGCTGGTTATCGCTCGTTACCAGACCGCCATGCGCAATGACGAAAGTGAGCAGTTTACGAGCTCACGTTAAAGGTTTCAGCTTATCTCGACATGGAAATTTTATATGTGATCTTGTACGAGAAGGTGCACTGCTTTTCTTCTGCCAAAAAAGTCGCACGACCTGTTCACTCACTTGTGGCTTGTTTATATGGGCATCAGTAAAGGCTTTTTACCTGGCATTTAGAACGCACCATGCAGCTGTTCGGCAGCCAAGGCATGCTGTAAAGCCAGCAGGGCGAGCACGGCACGTACCAGCGTACACTACACGTAAAACGCAGCCATATTGAATACTGCACAAAAAAAATTTGCATTTACGCTGGATTGGATGAATGGATGCTATCAGCGCCCCTTTGGAACGCGGCGGTGGGATGCGCCCCCAAGCTCTTGTTACTATATTTCCTAATGTCCTGCCCATGTTATAAAAGAAAAAGAAGAAAAGGAAAATAAAACCAACGATGAATTCCCATAACATAATTTTCTGAACCCCTATTGTGAATCTTGTTTTTGTACACTTCCGTTGTTGGTCGTTTCCCTACATTTCTTCCATCAATCTTCCAATTGCCTCTTACTAATCTCTACTGAGGATATGTTCACTTTCCCTATGCTCTCACTGAACCCAAGGGCTTCAACGAGGCTAGTGATGCCTAAACCGGCCGCTGGGCAGATATCTTCACATTGTAATAAAACATGCTCCATCGTTTCCCTAGCTTTACCGCAGCAAGTACATGCTTCGTCTTCGTTCTTATATCTCGCTTTAAAAGTGTGCGTTCTAAGGCTACCTGATCCCTCTTGGAAAAGTAATGAGCTTTCCTTTGAGTTATCATAAACTGTTCCTTTCCTGATTTCGTGTTTTGCTCGTCTTAAATAGTTGCTCGTGGCAAGTGTTTTTGCCATTGCCACCACCCATGAGATTACCTCAGCCTTTCTGACTTTCTGCTTGACATTCTTTGTTGCTGTGTTGCTCACCATACAGCCCGCATACTTTCTGGTAACCTTTCTAGTTCTTTTCCTCCACTTTGAATCAATGTTTTCCCTGTACAAATAGCTGAACACTCTCCCAGCCCATTTACTTTCTTCCATATTCCTCAGCCGTTCTTCAGACTTAATTTTACTGCGAGCTTCCCTCACTTCAAAACTAGTCCAGCTCATATCACCCTGCACAGCTTAATTCATTTGTAGTCTTCCCGTGAGCGCCCAATGCGAGGCGACCCACTGACCTTTGGTTCCCGTCGAGTCCTGATTGTACCCCTGATTTAAAGCAAACAACCACATTTCCAAAAGTAAACCCTGGAACCATTACACCTTTCCACATACCTCGGAGGAGCTCGTACCTATTGTATCCCCATAGCGCTCTGTGCTTCATTATGGCTGAATTTCTGTTCCCCTTTATTTTTGTTTTTTACTGTTTTCCTATATGTCTATTGCCTTCGTTAATCCATATACCAAGATATTTATATTCTTTTACCCGAAGCATTTCCTGTGCCTGCATTGCCACTGTCTGTTCACTGTTTTCATTGAATGCCATAACACCTGATCTCTAACGCAAAATTTCAAACCTAAATTCTCGCCTTCCTGTCCACTGATATTAGCCAGACTTTACAAATTACTTTGCTTAGCTAGCAACACAATGTCCTTCGCATAAAATAAACCTGGAAGCTTCTGCTCTACTACTGTGCCAGCCTGTTTGTATGAGAGATTAAACCCGATATTACTTCCTTCTAGCGCTCTCTCCATCCTCACCATGTACATCATAAACAGCAATGGGGATAAAGGGCACTCCTGCCTCAGTCCCTTGTTGATATCAACTTTCTCCTCGCTCCTCATCCCTTTCCATTCAACGAAAACGGTAATTTCTAGGTGTATGTCTCTCAAAAGCTGTAGACAATTGTCGCCTAAGCCTTATGCTTCCAAAATATCCCACAAAATGTCGTGGTCTACGTTGTCATACGCCCCTGTAATGTCTACAAAGGCCACATATACTGGTCTGCTTTCTACTCTTGATATCTCAATACACTGAGTAAAAACAAAGAAGTTATCAGCCAAGCGCCTACTTATTCTGAAGCCATTCTGAAGTTCTCTCAAAATGCTATGATTCTCTGCCCATGCTTGCAGCTTTAATTTGATTGCCTGCATTGCTAACCTGTATATTACCGATGTAATGGTCAATGGTCTATACGAGTGAATTCTATCGGTCTCCCCCTTACCTTTATAAACTAAAGTCATTCTACTTTGTCGCCAACTGTACAGTATTCTTCTACCTTTTAAAGTATTTTCTACTGCTTTCAACAGAGCTTCCTTATTTTTGGTCCTAGTTCATTAATCAGCCTAATGGGAATCTCATCTAGCCCTGTGACCGTGCGCTTAGGAATTTTCTCTTCAGCTTTCTTCAGTTCAAATTTCCCAGCACCAGCTCCTTTTCCATCTGGTTCTCTATCATGCTCTTTTATCTTGAAATACAACCTCGTCATTGCCTTGCAAAGATTCGGCTGTGATTTTTCGCATGTAATTTAATGCTGCTTCCCCTTCCAGTTTGTTTCCATGTTCCTCTAGGATGGGTCGTTGTATTGTTGTTGACTTCCTGCCTACCAATATTATGTGGTTCCAAAATATTCTAGATGCGGCCTTCTTTTTCTCACGTATTTCTGACAGCCAAGGTTCATTTTCACCTTTTATCTTTGCTTGCACTAGTATTCGAACAATAGACTTTTTCTACCGGTATATTTCCCATTTACTGGCCACTTGATCCTGCTGCGACTGCGCCTTCTTTGCCGGCCTGTGCTCTCGGGATGCTTTCTATCGTTCGGCGATCACTTCTCGTATCTCCCTGTTCCACAAGCTTTCCGGTTTCTTTTTTTTTTCCTTTCCAACGAACATGTTGTTTCTCTTTCGGTATTTCTGTCATTATTACACTTAGAAGCTCACTATATTCCCGCTGTTTACTTGGCTATTTTAGAACTTCTTCCTCGACTATTATGACTATATTTATTTGTTCATCGTTCAAATTTGGACTGGCCATTTAGCACTCCTTGCTTTCTTTCCCAACTACATATTCCGTTTTCAAAATGATGCGTTTGTGGTCACTCGTTATGTTGCTATATCCTTCCTCTTCAATGACCGTTTTTCTCAACTTATCGTAAATTCCTTCTGTCATCAGCCAGCAACCAATTGTCGATTGCCCGTTTCCCACTTTCCACGGGATCTGCCCTTCACTTAGGCCCTGTATTCACGATAACGAGGTTAT
The DNA here is from genome assembly GCF_050947875.1 of Dermacentor variabilis. Classification (NCBI taxonomy): domain Eukaryota; kingdom Metazoa; phylum Arthropoda; class Arachnida; order Ixodida; family Ixodidae; genus Dermacentor; species Dermacentor variabilis. The sequence continues at coordinate 157,891,084 of NC_134568.1, read as the reverse complement.
GTTGCGCACAAAGATCTAGCATTGGCTTCCCTTTGTTGTCGGTATAGCCATCTGGATCCTGTATGTGGGCATTCATGTCATCTGATAGGATAATTTCGGCATCATTCCCGAAACCCTTATTATCAGCACTTATGTATTCCACTAACTCTTGATTCTTCTCTGTGCAATTATTTGCGGTCCACAAATACGTTACGCCCAGCCAAGTTTATTTTCCACTAATTGTACCTGATAACCAAAGATGCTCTTGACATTTTGAATTTAATCTTTTCCATTTTGTCCCTTATGGATGAGCCTTCCCACTCCCCCTCCCTTTATTTCCGACTTAGTTCTGTTGCACCCTTCCCGAACATAATTCCGAATCACTGGCAGCTCTAAGGTGCGTTTCCGTAACCGCATATACCCATATTTGTTCCCTATTTAACTGCTGCTCAATCTCTGCCAACATTTCCTGTCTTCAGACGCCGTGCATGTTATGTAGCCTATTGCATGGCGAGCTCTCTTTCTTGTTTTCCTCCTTTTTCTTTTAATGACGGCGATGCTATTCTGAGGTTTTTCTAGGGTGCCTTCATTACTACCTACTCGGGCCCCCTGAGTGCCCGTGGGCCCTGAAAAAAGCAACAGCGCGACCAGCAAGTCTCCAGCGCACTTCTCGTCCAAGCCTACAATTAAAGTGGATCCCGTCTCGTTCCAAACCACCACACCTTCGGACTTCCCTGTTTACTTCGACAACCTCAAAACCTTTCTGTCGGCTCATTTTCCATATCGCCTCATTTGCAGCCACTACGGCTGTTTGTACGCGACTGTCACGTACAGGCACCTCCGGCACTGTGCACACCACTATCTGCACCTGAGGTGACAGCTCGTGCAAGTCCCCCCCCCCCTTTCGCCAAGCGCTGTCCTAGTGCTGTCCCTTTCCTGTTTAGGACGTTATTTAGCCTACCTGCTAGTATGACAACGTTGCGCACGTGGGCATTTTCTGCGAGCTTTGCTTTTGCTCGCTCCATGACAAAACCCAGTGTCCACCCTGGAAATGTCCCTATCGCCACTTCTTTATCCCCTTTCACCCTCTCCAGAATTGCTTCTGAGCACTTACCCAGGTTTGAATCGCCGGCGATAATCACAATTTCACTCTCTCCTTCTCTTCCTGCTTCCCTTTGTCCTTTTCTGCGTGATTCGGACTTGACAATGGGCATTGCGCTCCTGCTTTTTTGTGTGGTGGCCCCAAGGTCGGTGCCGCTCTAGCCAGCTACCCCTTCCCCATGTTGCACGCATTCCACGTGCTTTGCTGATACTTCCTCTCTTGTCACGTTGGGAGACTGCGTTCTATTGTCACGACCATTATCGTTCACAATGGAGGCCCTGTTCATCTTTTCCTCAGCTGCTTGAAGTCTTTCATTCCACTGCCTTCCGTGCATCACGCTCCATGTTTAGATCATTTTTGAGCTCTTCGACCTCTTTGACAAGCTAATCCTGGAAAGCCTTTATTTTCTTCTGCCTAGCATCGGAATCAAGTGTGTGCCGATTGACTCAATTCCCTCTCCATTCTCATCCATCCCCTCATCTGCCTTGAGTGACCCCCCGCGCACTGCCTGCTTTCCAGGCTTTCTTGCCATATATTGCACGACTTTTTCTAATGAAAATACTTAAATACTTTAATAATACAGAGAACGTGCCTTCTAGCAAGAACTGATACGCACAGTATATAAATCCTTAAAATGCTACAGATTAATTCTCACGAATGTTTTAAAAGCAGTCAATGCCGCACAGACTTAAGGTATGCCACATTATCGCACGTGTTCAACCACGCGGCCACGCCCTCACTGTCCTACCAATGCAATTTTCCGGATACCATTGCAGACACACTACAAGCACCAATAGGTAAAGGTCTTGCGATTTCTAAACTACTATTTAAAGGCTATAAAGACTTAACGTCCAACCCGGTTGCACGTGTTGAATGATGTGGCGCGACAAGATGCTCTGACTATCCTGTAAAACCAAATATACACGAAACACACCCGCGGACACGAAAAAAAAGAGAGGAACAGAAAACTACGCAATTATGAGTTAAAGGGTAAAAAAATCAGCCAATCAAAAGCAGAAGCAAGCTCAAAGCATACACAAAAGAAACACATGATTTCGTCACCGCCAGGGATCTCTCGAAAAGCACGTCCATCCACCACAAAAGCTCACGCTACGTTGCTTGATGTTTGAGCAGCGCCAGCTGTCGGGTCCCCCAGTAAGTTCCATGCGCTGCCACTTCCTATTTTCGTACCACTGTGGAAGGTACAGTTCCCCTCTCTAAAGTTGGTTCTTTATTTTATGCCGGCGAATGTGGATGCCGACGCCTAGACAGGGTATTCTGCGACACGTTGACCTTAACGCTATCATGTTAAAATGCCACACCAATCGTTCGCTGACATCCGCACTAGGTGTTTGTGCTCTCGTAGCGAGTGGGAATAGCTATCACACGAATAGTGATCACTACGGAAGGTAATGTTCCCATTCCGGCAGAACTTCGCTTCTTCTTTCCAGAGAACATTGCTCAGGATTTCAAGAGTTCTGTCAAACTGAATGAGGCACCAACTTCAAATGCGCAGGCACCGCCCATGACCATCTTTGGACAGTTCTTGGTTCAACGAAATATGTTACGGGTGATAGTTGTACCTTAGAAGTGCCCTCTAAACTTTCGATGAGGTCGCTCCAGTTTATTGTGCCATTTCCCCGACGCTGCCTTAAAGGTTTAGTGAAACGAAGGCGAGGAGATCAAGGTCAAGTTCTTCATTAGCTGCATTGTCATCTCTCTTGCATCTTCGATTCACTATGACAGATTCAATTGAATGGAAACGCTTCAATATTCTGGTGATGTTATTATGATATGTCATGGGGGATTGTCTGGACGTCGAACAGCGTAGAAGCGAAATGCATCTTGCCCTGGGCTAACACATAAACTATGATCCTGTCGAGGTATTCAGCTGTGGAATACGCCCCATGCACGGCCGACGCCATCCTCGAAATGAAGCAGAAATGTATCGACAGCGATTGGAGTGGTTTTATTCTGCATTCGTTAACCCACGTGCACCAAGCGTGTTATCACGGCCAGCGCAGCCCGCACAGCCACGAAGCGAAGTTGATCAATTGCTTATAACGACACTGACTCATCCTCATCCAGCAGCGACATTACAGTTGCTAGTAAGTACAGCGGAGCGTGGCATTTCCGGAGGCGCCGCACGTTTCTGCGCATGCGCGAGTAAGAGCGGGTGCGAGAGAGAAAATGTGGAGGGCTTTTGCTCCTTGAATATGCGACTATGCCTAGACACTACAGAGGAGTTTTTTTTTTCTGCTCATGTCGTATGCATTTGTCCCTAGACGTGGCGGCATTGCGGAATGGGGTTAAAGTTTGTTTACGCTCGGACGCTGGCCGCCGGCACGGTGAAACAGGGGAAGCAGCGGATACTGACGCCACATTTGGTGATCGCTGTGTCGGAGAGACTATCTCGCACCTGCAGCGCTCGTGCTAGTCAGTCGTGACGGATTATACTTTTGTCGTGCCTTACGGAGCTCTACCTTCAAAATGGCATTACTGATTTTTCTGGGGCAGCACTAGAGATCGTAGTAGAGGCCGGGCCGCATATATTGAAAATATAGAAAGCAGAGTGCCCTAGCAGTCATGGTTGAACGCGACTGGCTGAAAGGCTGCCGGTGGCGCTCGGCGCCTGTTGCGGCTCCAGGTGGCGTTAGGGCAAGGAATCCAACAAGCCCATCGACGAGTACGTGCAATAGTGGGAATGAAGGAAGAAGGGTTTATTCGAGTTTAGTTACACGGCTCCGTTTACGGAATCCCGCTCCATGAAGGAGCAAGTTAAATGTCCGAGTTCACATCAGGACACCTCGGCCTCAGTCCACGCTCTTAAAACAGCTGCATCCTTATGGGTGTATATTTGTGCCACAACAATAATTGCCATTGCCCTGCTTGCGTTTCCTTTCTTGAAAATGCTGCGCTCGCTACTTTCTTGTCGAGAATGCTACGTCACGCTGATAACGCGCGTGCCGTTCATGATTGGGAAGTACCAGGCTCGCAGCGTTAAAGAAAGGAAACGCGGGGAAAACAGTTGGTGATTATTGTTGTGGGAAAAGATACGCCCCAAAGGGTGTTAACTTCTTTAAGAATGCATGAAAAGTCTCCACTTTTAATAACCTCCTCTTCCCTAGGCGACTCAAATGGGCAATCTGATGACTGTATCGCAGCCAATCACAATCGTCGAATTGGTTGCAATACCACGTCCATACTATTGCAACGATCCACAGCATGTCCCTCTCCGAAGCCTCCGCACACCGGAAGCATGGAATCGAGGACAGGATAGCAACCTGGGAATCCACATTCGAAGCTGTTCTTCGGTAGCACCTGCCGTTGATCCTTTTCATGATTAGTTCAGGCTGTCAGTTAGTGGAGGGGGTGGGTGCCTTTTGTGGACCCATCAGCAGTCGGTGTCAACGCTGCGTTGGTTTCTTGGTAGACGCTGATGGGTGGGTGGGGGCTGCCTCGTGGCAAAGCTCTAATTAACGCCTCTAGCCGTGTTGAGACGTAACACGCCCCTGCAGCCGCTATAAGAATACGCCGCGCCACCCTAACGCCTTTCACGCGAAACTAACCTAACTTAACGCAACGTAACCTAACCTAAACCTAACGTAAACCTAAGCTAAGCTGACCTAACGTGGGCGAGACGCAACGCCAATAATCCTAACGGCGTGACATCAAGGCGTCGCCTGCGGCGTTTCAGGCAATCGCGTTCAACTGCGTTGCTAAGGCGCTGTGTATTTATTTCGCTCAAAGAGGACCACCCAAAAATTCTGCTGAAAAGACTTGGACAGCAGTATATGAAAAGCCTGCCAAGAGCGAAGATACTGCTTCAGGAGAGCAGGCACTTCTCCGTAGTGCCCAGGCAAAATCAGATAGTCAAGGAGCAAAAACCTCCAGATTTTCTCTCGCACACGGTCTTACTTGCACCTGCGCAGAAACGTCAGGCGTCTGGAAATGTGACGCCCCGTTGTACTTACTAACAATGGTATAAACGCCACCGCGGCGATGCGAGGGAGCAATCTCTGAGGGGTGTGACAGTCGCGCTCTTCGACGCCTCGCTTTTGGTTTCGCAGCCGAAATTGGTCGGATTTCATCACTCTGCAAAAATTACCAGTGGCCACTTTTTGGAAGGAAGGAAAAAGTGGCAGGGAGGTTAACCAGTTTAGCCTAACCGGTTTGCTACCCTACACATGGGAGCGGGATGGGGATGAAAGGTGGGAGGAGAGAGAGAGAGATCACATAACACAGCAAACACATCGTCAGTTACAGTCCGTCACTCTTGCGCGGTACGCGACATCACTGTCACAGCCGCTTGTCCAAGCCCGTATCCTTCATAAACCGAAGTAATCCCTTCGTTGCCTTCAGCTGCGATGACTTCTGTCGGCGATATGTGAAAATGGTTGCAACTGACAATGGTCTATTGTCCAGGTGCGCTAGAACGGACGCCATGGACTGTCTCTGAACATTATATTCAGGACAGTCGCACAGAATGTGTTCCAGCGTCTCCTCGCAAAGACAGGCATTGCAGAGAGCGTTGTCGGCCATTCCAATGTGAAACGAGGAGGATTTCGTGAAGAACACCCCTAGCCATAAGCGATAAAGCAGGGTGGCCTCACTTCGGCGGAGTCCAGTTGGCATACAGAGATGTATCAATGAGGGCAGGTCGTGTTGATTGCTGCAGTTGGTCTGGCTGCTTGGTGTGCACCATAGAGAGAGCGTGATCTCCCGTGCAAGCACTTGAAGTCTGCTGGCTGCGTCGGAGCGTGAAAGTGGTGTGGCCTCTTCCTGTGTGTCTTCAAGAGCTGTCCGAGTGGCTTTATCGGCGTCTTCATTTCCTATGACGCCGCAGTGACTTGGCAGCCACTGAAACGTCACGTGATGTCCTTTCTCATATGATGTATGGAGTAGGCATCTAATATCGAGCACGAGCTGTTCGAATGGCCCGCGACGCAGAGCTGATAGCACAGATTGTAGGGCTGCCTTTGAGTCACTGAAAATTAACCATTTTCGAGGTGGTTCCCGATTGACGAAACAAAGTGCAGCGCGAAGAGCAGCTAGTTCCCCAGATGTAGATGTCGTTGGGTGGTGAGTCCTAAAGCTGGTGGTAATACCTCTTGCTGGGACGACCACCGCACCGGACGAACACTGGATGTTTGTGGAACCATCAGTATAAATATGTGCACTGTCCGCGTACCTCTCGTGCAGAAGCAGAGACAGTTGTTTCAGCACAGGCCACGACAGCTCAGACGTTTTCCCGATTCCTGGTACGCTGAGATGGACTGTGGGGCTGACAAGGCACCAAGGGGGTATCGATGGTTTAGATGCAGCGGTGAAGCCCGAGGGAAGTTTGTCGTTGTACTTGACGATAGTTTTAGAGAATGATGCTTGGTACCTGTCTGAAGGTAGTGTTGCAAGGTGGTGATAGGGGGCACGTGCAAAATGTCTGATATGCGTTCTCAGGGCTTCCACCGTGATGTGAGTTTGCATTGGATGGTCCCGAGCAATCGCAATAGTTGCCTCAGTTGTCGTGCATCTTGGCAAGCCAAGACAAACTCTGAGTGCTTGAGCTTGTGCTGCCTGCAGTAGACGAATATTTGTCTTGCAGGTGTTGTTCAGTACAGGTAGACTGTATCTTAAAAAACCGAGATAGAGAGCTCTGTAGAGTCTCAGCATTGCGTCTACTGACATCCCCCACGTCTTTCCTGTCAAGTATTTAAACAACTGGGAGGTTGCTGTCAGGCGCCGTTTCATGTAGGCCACGTGCGGGCTCCAACTGAGGTCTCTGTCGATAATTACGCCAAGAAATCTCTGGGTTCTGACATAGGAAATAGTCCGCCCATTGATTGAGATGACATAAGGCGTCATTGGTTTGCGAGTAAATGCCACTAGGGCGCATTTTTCGGGCGATATGCTCAGCGGCTATGGGCTCTTCGCAGGAAGGACGAGTTCTCCAATTTGACACGACCGTCTGCCTCCTTCGGTTAAAAAGTTAATTATTTTAATTTCTACAGTTACTGCTGTAATAAATGTCCCTAATCATCTTCAGATGTCTGCCACAACAAAAAAAGTAATGCCGCAAGTAGTGAACCAATATCATATTTCCCTTACTTTTGAGGATTTTCGGGGGCCTTTCTTGAAGCACCCTCTAAAGGTTGGCGCATCTAAAGAAAGGCAGCAGCACTTTTCTGGCTTTGCACATAGCACACGCCGAAGGCCACTGTGCCAGGATCTTACCTTCTGTAGAAGGCCTGTCATCTGCTTGCCCTAAAGTGGCCTGAAGGGCAAGGCTCTGATGTTTGTATGTTGGGCGGTCACACAATAGAGTCTCTAATGTTTCTTCTGTGTCACATGTGTTGCAACCGGCTCTGACTTTCATTACAACTAGGAATGAAAAGGCATTCATAAATGAAACACCTATTTGCATGCAACACTCACTGCAAGGTTTCCTCACGTCGAGTAAGACGAGGTAAACGTTGTAATTTTATACATGGGTCCGTGGCGTATAGGCGCCGGTTAGTGAACTCCAGTTGCAATATTCCTTAATGTGATGACAAGGGCAAGAACACTACGGTGCTGCGCTGCCTCCCTTCTCGACAACGGAATCCAAGCGCTTTGCGTTTTTCCATGTGTCGCACGAGCAGCTTTGTCGGTACTTTCAGTGCCCGTGCAATGGTCGGGCAATAGCCCGATAGCAATTGAAATATTACGTAGGGGCCTTTGTCATCTACTTGATAGTAACGCATTCTAATCTTCGACACCAGTTGTTTATGTGGGCCGCTGTGCGTAGCTGACAGGGGAGATAGTAGAACTGCTTTTGCATTGTAGAATATAATCTCATTAACATAAGAGACTGCGCTATAAATGGCGATAAGTTCTGACCCTGTCGGTCTTTTGATGTGAGGGACTTTGAACTTCTTGCAGGTGGATGTCAACGATAACCATCACGCACACGTGGAGTTTGTCAGAGTGGAAGAGCTATCACTACGAATGTGAATTCTGTCGTAGTACGCACCATGTAATAGATATAAAGTGGCTTGCTTCAGGTCCAAGTCGGACTTTCTTTCCAACTCGTGGATTGGAGAGGCGCACTTGAGGTTGCCGGAGACACCATACAGCGGGAGGTGGTCTTACTGCAGATGTGAAATCAGGTAAAAGAGATGAGCGATAGAACGCTGTGCTCAAAAATGTTGCCTCTGGTTGAATTTGTGAAAGAGAATAATGGTAGTAGTAGCAGAAAACTTCATTTGGTTGTCTTGTAATAAGTCTCAGAGGGTGGAGCCCTCAGTCCAGGGCCCCATTTGTTGCTGCTATCCGGCTAGTCTGTTCAATCAGGTATCGCAAGAAGGCAAGAAGAAGAAGGCAAGAAGGAGAAGCACGGTGTTGATACTGGGGGCGGGAAAGATGCCGAGAATGTGCTGTAAGCGTATCAGTGGCAAAATACGTACTGATTAGATGATGTCTAGCGATTGTAAGTGTGGTAGCTGTTGAGGCTATTCGAAGCTCAGCGCGTGGGATTGCATGCTCTCGGGCACTCAGAGATTTGACTTCCAGATGTTTGACAATACCGGAGGATTATAACGCAATATACCCATGAAGAGCACTCTAGAGATGGAGCATAGAAAACACTGACGGTCCCACGAATGTCGACAAAAAATCCTTATGTAATTGCATTCCGCGATTACCCATCTGTGAGGGCGATCATATCATTTTGTGCCGATCACTAACATAGGTGGAAGCTAGAGTTAGTGACGAAACACTTTCACGGAGTTTTGTAAAGACTGACCGAGAGACAGACACCATCAAAATCGGCAGATATTCGCGTAGGGACACACCTGCAACGTGCAGGGCAGGTTCTAATCTGCTAGCAACCTTAGCGAAAGGCTTGGCTTCTCCATACTTGAATTATAAAAGAAACATATATATTTCTTCATGGTGGTATCAATTAGTTGACGACAGTACAAACGGAACTTGAAACTTCTCTGTATCTTCAGAGAACAAAATTATAGTAGCTGGAAATATGGTATGGACATATGCGAGCCTTCAGATGACAAGGAGTGTATATAAATGTGAGAAAACGAATGAAATTACTGTACGGCTTCGGCTGTGTTCTAGTAGTCGCCATAGACGTCTAAATACACAGCTAAGCCCGGACAACGGTGACTTAAAGTCTAGTTCCAATTCAGACGAAGCCGGCCAAAGACACAGCTTCGCGGAGGCACCAACGTAGTCAAAAGCGATGCAAGTTACTTAGCTTTTCAAACAAGATGGCGGCTGACAGTAAAGCTTGGAAACAAGGAGAGAATGTTGTCTGCTCACAGAAAAACGTAGTCGTGCCTTTTTACGCACCTAATGTAAGCTAGATCTGCAGTGAAGGCGCTAAAACGACGGTGGACAAAGAAGAAGCGCACACACACACACACCCAGGGCGCCACTTCCAACAATGTTTTAATCAGGAAAAAAATGCCACTGATTCATACTAGGAGCGCCATCACAGTTTCTCAGGGCGCATTCGCGTTCAGGAAAAGCAGTTCTTTGCGTGATAGTGATATGGATGCAACCCTTACGCAGTTATCACCTGCTTCAATGATCCTTTTGGCCTCAATTATTAATGTAACCCATTTGTCATGGCTTCTGGCAACCACCGCGCAGGCGTGGAGGTCTGGCTTACATTTGCAATTTCTACAATGAATTGCCAGGTGGCCCTCCCTCCCATTGTTCACTTTGTTATTGTGTTGCCTCAGTCTGTCATTCAGGCACTGCTCTGTTTGGCCCACGTACTTTCTACCACAATCTAAAGGAATCTCATAAACAACTCCTGCCTGACAATCTACGTGTTTGTTATCGTGTTTAGTGACACAGGCCGGTGCCTTGCGGGAAAAGGGTTGGTCATTCTACGGAGCTTAGCGAGCTTGCACGGGGCAGAAAACACGACATTTACGTTAGCTCGCTTTGCAATCTTTTTCAAATTATGCGACATGTGGTGTATGTAGGGTATGACAGCAACTTTTTTTCTTTTTCGCGGGGTGACTCCTGGTCCGGTTGGCGGATTCGCGACTTCTTCAGGATTGTTTCCGCTACGGACACTAAAACAGGTTGCGGGTAGCCTGCCTCTTCCAGGCGGTCAATCTGCTTAAGGAAACTCGCCGCAGCTCGATGTGGACAGGACTTCTTAAAAACATTTAGCAGGCACATGTTAGCAATGCTGCGTTTAACTAGCTTAGAGTGAGAGGAACTAAAGGGTCAGAAATGTCAGAAATATTTCGCAGACGATAAACTCCATGAGTTTAAATGCGTAATGTGCCGCAGACTAAAATTGAATACACCATGCGAATTGTTCGTGGACTGCTTATTCGAGATTTGGGAAACTGGGGAGAATTATGTCGCTTTTACTTGCATTTGAATACCTAGATCGATCGAAATGAGAAGCAATCAAAAAATAAGAACTCAACAAAAGACCGAAACGACTATGTGATTGCCTTATATTGAAAAGGGAGAAGTTGCTATTGTAGACAATGAACTATTGATTGCCATATTTTCTGCCACCTGAAGGGACCCAGTACAGGGGACAATGTCGTCGACCGTCACGCACTCTGTCACAGGCGACGTGAGTCACGATGCCTGAAATATCGAACACCCCAAGCGGCAATGGGCTCTGCTGGGTCAAACTAGGAGCGAACAATGAGGAAGAGCGTGTCATTGTTTTCCCTTTCTTCCTTAGACGGAGTTGTTGGGAGGCGGGAAATGCATGCGTTGGGAGAAAACTGCTTTGGGCCACGAATAATGCATGAAGGGTGTTGGCGCGCGGCAAAGGCAGATGACATCGTAGATTGCCAGGTTTTCCTCCATGACAACGATTAACCAAGGCAGCGTCAATAATATTTAGCACGTGCAGGTGAATTCGAGCTAGACAGTGCCTTAGCGCGGGTGACATCTTCCCATGACGGTCCCAGCATATATGTACCATCCGTCTGATCATCACTGATAGTGCTGGATTAACTGGAAAACTTGTTCTTAGAGGAACCACTGCGCGTTATAAGCTGTTCAACAAAGCTTGCAGCAATTGTCCACGGGTTTTAACAAAGATACAACTGTTTTGTCTCGCGAGGCAGTGGCTACTATATGCCAGCCAAAGTAGAGTTGGCGTATACTTTAACACAAGATGTGAGGCTTTCAAATTAATAATACTTGTAGCACAAAAAGCAGCAGCTCAATAAATTTTTGCTCGAGCTATTTATAGCTTCTAGCGCCTGGAAGAGCCTTTTCAGGCTTACGAAAACAAAAGCAAAACATCAAAAAGAGGCCAGCTGATGTAGACGACAAACAGGGTTGCTCACGCATAACCTATTCTCCAATACTCCTGCCAGGTGTTTTCGGATACCGACATGGACTTGCCCTGCCAGCCGCCTCATTCCCGGATGGCGTCCTTCCCACTCCGAGTCAAGCTCCCCGGCGTGACCCCCAAAAGGCGCTGTACACTATATGTTTATTTATTATTTATTTATTGAATACTGCGGACACGTGGTCCAAGCCGGTCCAAGTACATACAAAGAAAATCAGATGTAACAGATGACGAGATGCCGTCTGGAGGTTGACCTGGCTGCAGGGACCTCGTCTTCATAGACGGTTTCTGTCCTGCCTGTGACCGGTCAGGCAGCAGTCGCAAGCGTTCCGCTTTAAGAAAAATAACTTAGTAACGTCAAACGGCTATACTTGGTCGTGCGTAGTGGAGATAGCGAAAGAAAGAGAGAGAGGAAGAGAAGACAGGGACAGGAAAGACAGGGAGGTGAACCAGAACAGCATCCGGTTTGCTACCCTACACTGGGGGTGGGAGAAAGGGGAATAGAAAGAGGAAGAAAGGGAGAGAGTAAGCACTGAGCACGTGTAGGAGCCGACACATAGAAAGGCAAGGAGGTTAACCCAGTGTAGTTCTGGATTCTGCACGGAGGTAAAGGAAAAAAAGAGAAGGAGAGAAGAACATAAACGAAGTAAACCTGACGACAACTATTCGCGCACAGCGCATCCGTTACCGAGCACGATTCTCTCCCGGGAGCAGGCCACGACTCCACGGTGAGTACAGACCCGATCCGTGCTAATTAAGCCCCAAAAGGTGGCGTAACGTCTAAGCAAGAGTTCAAACCTAACTGCAGCTACTGCGAAGCACTAACCGCAGACCAAGATCATATACTTTGGATGTCCCCATCCAATCTACCGCCAAGAACGATTCTTCGGCAGGCCCGCACGCTCAGGGCCTGGGCGCGTACGATCAAGACTGATGACCCAAAATGCGAAGTCATGCTCGCAGAGTGGGCTGACCGCGTCGCGGCCACGTGGCTTCCACGCTAGCTCCTGTGCCAAGGTCTCATTAACTGATATGCCTGTAACGAAGTTTACTCCTCCCTCTCTGTCTGGATGATCTCAAGCTAAACAGTGCGACATCAGACATGCAAGCACGGCTCCCTTTGCCAGCGATGTCTAAAATTGATGAGCTGGTGGCCCTTTTTCCTGGCGGCCGACCATGTACTCAAGAGTAGAAGGTCGCTATCCAGCTCATCAAGGCAGCCGACCGCTGCAACGTGCGCGTCCTAGAATCCATCCAGCGCACACTGCACACCCTGGCTCAGGAAGAGGCTGTGCCCGGATGCTCCAGTAGGTGCCTGCACGTGCCATCGTTCCTAGTCACGGGGCTGCTGAAGAACTGGCCATAGGCGCACACCACGCTGTTTTAACACCAGCAGCGTTGTCAATAGAAGAGCCCCGACTCGTCATCCGCCTGGCATTCATGCCACGCCGTCTGGATCTCAAGATCGAATACAGCCTTCCATACCAGGGCGGGACAAAGCCTTCCAGTGCAAGTACGTCACGCCAGCGTTCTGACAGCGAGTGTCCGCGGTCATCGAGCGAGATGTGTTCGTGTTTGCCTGTGCGCGCGTGACTGCGTGCTCGTGAAATTGGTCTGTGGGCGAATACTTACAGTACCTCACGCAGCTACCAACTACCTCACACAACTACCATTACTGCCTATAGATGACCAATAATTTTCTATGTTAATGAATGCTTAGCCTGTCGGGCGAAACGATACCATTTTGTTATTTTTAGAGCCCGCGCATGGGGCGGTCCTCGAGCGAGCGTTTCCCTGGAAGGAAGTGAGTTCACTCGGGATTTATACCTCTTGGAGGAGAGAAATGCTTCTCGTTGACTTAGACATCCATCCAGGATGGTGTTTGTCGTAATTTTTTTTATGTGCTGGGACCATTGGATTATGGCATGTGTACTCTTTATTCCTCTTCTTTGGTGTGTATGTGCCCACTTGCTTCATGTGACGGTTACCGTGTGTTTGGTGTCCCGACTGCTGGAAATCTGAATCAGTGTCATTTTGCATATTATATGTTGTACTTTGTCTAGTGATGTTACTCCATGCTATGTTATGCACTGTTGTAGAATGTTATACTATGTTCTGTAATGTTGTGTTATGTTCTGTTATGCTATCTTGTGGTACATTATGTATTTTATATATTGCTAAACCGCAATTGGGTACATAATGTGCACTTTTTCTTTCTCTTTTTCATGTTTATATTGGGTGTTTCAGCGAACACTTAATTTTTTTTAATTCCCCGTGGCAAATAGCACAATTCTAGTCCATGAGCTGGTCTACTCGAAAAGGCGCACATTGCTTGCAAAAACACTCAAATGCATAATGGACTAATTAACAAAAATTCACTTAAGGCTTTAGCTAATCACCTTATGGCACATATCGCAATTTATAAATTCTAGCGGGTGAAAAGAATTGAAAAGAATTGCGCTGATGACGCCATTTACGAGATATGCGCCGTCAAACTTGCAGTAATAATGCACCATAATTCCACTTACTTTCTTAAATATTGAATTTGAATTATTTTTGAATGTTTGAGTTTATGTGCAACAGTGTTGCGGGAGACTAGGAGTAAAAGCCGTTTAAATAGCTTGAGAGGACCTGGCCACCCTACCCACACGTTGGCATAACGGTAGTTGCAACAGGCAAAAAAAGGACATATACATTGCAGTGCAGATGGCTCACGTACAGGCAAAACATACTTGCGTATGGCACGCATCGGAAAACTTACACAAAGTCTATTTCGAAAAACAACAAAATTAAAATAAAGAAATCAGCAAGAATTTCGTACAAACGTGTATGAGTTTGTTGTAAAGATGTTACTTCCAGTAATACTCTGCGTAGTTGTTTGAATGAGAATTGAGAAATGTCAAAGAGCTGTTGTCTACTAACTGTATTTGGTAATGTAGGTAGCAAGAACTGTAGCATGTGCTTGCCGTAATTTGTGCGGCATTTTTTTTTATTTACTGGCCCTCGACCTAACGAAAGCGTTCGACACGGTCAAACACAGATTTCTAATGGAAACGATCTCGATGATGGGGCTCGGCCGGAAATTCCACTCTTACATAGGCTCCTTCCTCAGAGACAGGAAAGCCACGATCAAAATAGGACAGACCACTTCCGATTGGTACACGCTGGGCGCGAGGGGCACCCCACAAGGGGCGGTGCTCTCCCCACTATTATTCAATCTGGCAATGAAAGGGCTCTCTGACCGGCTGACGAGAGTGACCAACGTCAATCACGCCCTGTACGCAGACGACATTACGGTGTGGCGCCCGGGAGGGTCCTACGCAGAAGTCGAGCAGGCTCTTCAAGAAGCGCTGGACACAACGGAAGAGTACCTGAAGGAAACGGGACTCCGTCTGTCACCCAGCAAATCGGAACTGTTGCTGTACAGTCCCTCAAAACAAGGCATGAGGAATTTGACGCCAATCGATCACATACCGATCAAATTACATACGAATGCCGGCCAGCCGATTCCCAGAGTGGACACTATAAGAATCCTGGGGCTGCTCATTGAGGCGAAAGGTGGTAACACACAAACTGTCATGAAACTCACGTCCAAAACGGAGAACATGCTCCGGCTGATCCTCAGGGTGACGAACCGCAGAGGAGGGCTCAGCGAGAGCAATCTCATCAGATTTTACCACGCCTTCCTCATGAGTCACGTAAATTACGTAGCCTCGGCGCTAAAATGGACCAAGAGCGACGCGGCCAAAATAGAGACACTGATGCGCAAGAGCGTCAAAAGGGTGCTAGGTCTTCCGATCACTACAAACACGGAGCAGCTCGATCGGTTAGGGGTCCACAATTCACTATAAGAAATCATCGAAGCGCAGACCAAGGCACAGGTCGTGCGGCTGTCGACCACCATGGCCGGCAGGCGCATCCTAGAAGAAGCAGGGATAAATGCCGAGGCAGAGTGCAACGCACACAAGATTGCGCTCAGCGCGGCGGTGAGGGGCACTTTCAAGGTAGAACCGCTTCCGAGAAACGTCCACCCGCAATTCAACGAGGGGCGCCGAAAGGCGAGGGCCCGAGCACTGCTGAAATCGACCGCCAACTGCCCGGGCCTGGCGGCATTTGTAGACGCGGCCCAGTATGGGCGCAGCGACCGGTACGCGGCCGTCTCGGTACGCTGGGATGGCACGATAATTAACGCAGCATCGGTCAAGGGGGTAACGTCCGAAGCGGCCGAACAGGTAGCAATAGCCGTGGCAATGAGAGACCCCGAACGTCCTTACGTCTACACAGATTCGCGATCGGCGGCAAGAGCATTCGCCTCGGGCTCGATATCCCGGGAAGCGGCGGCCGTCCTCGGCAGCGAGGGAGCCGCGGGTCAGCACATCGTCAAATGGTTTCCGGCCCACATGGGGGCCGACGTGCACCCCGAATTTCCCAACGCCAACGAGCTGGCGCACGGACGCGCGCGAGGACTCACGCACCGCGGCGATCGTGGCGAGCGAGGTGGCGGGGAGGGAGGGGAGCACCGAGACCCGCTGCTCACCTTTAACGAAATAACAACGCACTATCAGCTGTCGAGAAGGACCTTCCCACTCCCCCACGCTAAACTCACTAGACCACAATCATCGATATTCAGAATGCTTCAGACAGGGTCGTTCCCCTCGAGAGGCAGACTGAGCCGTTATTCACCAGAAGTAGAGCCGCAATGTCCGGATTGTGGCGAATCTTACTGCTCGCTAGCGCGCATGCTCTGGCAATGCTCCGCGTTAAGCGGCACCATGTTCACTAAAGAAGAAGACTGGGTGGACGCCCTACAAAGCGACGTCCACCAGACCCAGCTCCGGGCCGTCCAGAGGGCTCACGAAAGGGCGGAGGCTCACGGGCTTCCCGTCCCAACGTGGGTGCGGCCCGCGACCCCTGCCGCCCACTAAAACAAGAGTGGGTGGGGAGGGGTTCCTCAGGACACATTAAAGTTATTTCCTCCTCCTTCCGGTTTGCGTGCATTACATTTTGTATTGTTTGCTACTAGCACGGCTAATATTGTTAGAGGGTTAGTATTGTTGACTATACCAAATTTGTACTAGACAAATTATAAGTGTACATAGAACTGACCTTAACAATACTATGTTCTCTGAATAGGTCACAGTGTGAAAATGGTGTGGAACCTTACATATTAATCGAACCCCACGCTTTTGCAGCACTTCAAGCTTGTTGATATTTTCGTTAGTGGTTGTACCTCAAAGTAGTAACCCATAGTTAATTACTGGTAAAAAGAGAGCGTTCTAAAGAAGCATGTTGACAGGTACAGGGCAATCAAAAGAAAGGCGGCGTATCACGCCATTCATTCTAGAAACTTACTAATCATATGGTTTACGTGGTCATACCATGTCATGTGTTCACCAAAGTAGACTCCCAGGGTTTTTATTGATGGTACTAGTGCCATTTCTATGTCACCTAACTTAATTCGAGGAAGCTGGACAGGTTTGTTTCGAGGTCGAAATAAGACCGCCTTTGTTGTATTAATCTTAACTTTGAAATGATTTTGAGTAACCGAGTGATTTATTTTAGATAGCGCTTTGTTACCTCTATTTATTGTCTGTACCTGAAGCTCCCGCAAAAAATAAACTGGTACCATCTGCATATATTATAAATTTGGCTGTATTATCAGTGGTTGGGATCTCATTAATATTTAGTAAAAATAAATACAGTCCCAGGATGCTTCCCTGGGGAACACCACATTTGACTGGTTTCTCAAATGACCTTTCTCCTGAAACCATTACATACTGAGTTCTATGTTGTAAATAGGCGGAAATTAAAGAGTGTGCAACGCCTCTAATAACATAAAATTCTAGCTTTCTTAACAAAATGATGTGATCAACAAGGCCACAAGTCTTGGAAAAATATAAAAATAAGCCGAATACCATTTCGTTATATACGAGTTTCTCTATTATTAACTCGTTTTGGGCAAGAAAGGCAAGTTCAGTGGATTTCTGTTTTCGGAAGCCGTATTGGGTAGAATGTATAAGATTATGGCAATCTACAAAAGACGACAGCCGCTGTAAGATTTTTTTTTCAACGCCTTTGGAAAAGACTGTTAATATAGATATCGTCCTGTAATTGCTCATTTCATTTTTGTCCCCTTTTTTTAAATACTGCAGTGACTTTGGCGGTCTCCAAGAAAACGTCTTTTTATGCGTTGAAGCACAAAAGTGACGGGAAGATAAAAGCATTTCTCCGAAAAGTTCGAGAATTAATGCATCGAAACTGGTGTCATCCTGAGAATCCGTTCCGAGTGGATCCGCCTTGCGAATTCCACGGCAAGAATTTGTAAATTGCAATATGGGCCTTAAGGTGATGAGTTAAAAACCTATAATTAGTCTTTTTTTTAATTAGCCGAGTCTGCATTTCAATTTATTGTGCAAGTAATATCCGCCACTTCCAGAGACCAGCTCATTGACTAGAATTGTGCTATCTTCAACAGGCAAATAAAAAAAAATTGAAAGTGTTCGTTGAAACACCCGATATATCTGTGTATTTATGCTGTACCATTTCTACCGCCAGGTTGTTCCTGGGCACGTTAATAAAAATTGATCCATCATCGTCCTCGTTATTATTATTATTATTATTATTATTATTATTATTATTATTATTATTATTATTATTATTATTATTATTATTATTATTATACTGTTGATGACTGTCGCATCCTGAAGTCTGACTTGTTTTCTTTTTCTAAATGGTGCAGAGACAATAACTTCACCTTGAACGCCGCTAAGACCAAAGCCATGTCTCTCACACGCAAAACAGCAAGAATTTTTTTTATTATTATTCTTTAGATTCTCTACCATTGTCTAAGGTGTGTGAGACCAATGATCTCGGTATACTTTCTGACGCAACCTTACACTCTTAAACATCGCACTAAACGCGTTTTAATTCGGGGCATGCGCTCTCATAAATAAAATTCACCCCGAAAGAGAAATTAGAAAGAATGTAACGTGTGCGATGGCATCATTGACATCAGACACATGCTGGCGGGCGGTCCCGCGACTCTCACCGACCCCGAAGAAAGATGGCTTTACTGGCACAAGTTGATAACAAGCTCTTCATATAAAGATCAGCTACGGGCTGTCCAGAGGGTCCACGATGACGCCATAAGGCTCGGCCTGGCGGTGCCGACGTGGACGCGGCCCGCCTCGGTCTGAAAAGACCGGGCTTCAGGACACTAATAAAGTTTTGTGAATGAATGAATGCGCTCTATTGGCTCTGTTTGCAGGCTGTCGAGAGAATTCGATTTTCCTACATCGTTGCCCGAGTCGTACACAGCAATCTTTCTTCCACAACTTCAATACCCGTCGGTCGCGTGGAATCGCATTTCCAGATCCAATCGCGACATTATAGCTTGGGTACAGGAAAAGTTTCTAAGCATATGTCACCACCGCTTTCCTAACGCGGACACTGGACCTTGTTCTATCAGTGCTGGATTATTGTCGTTGCTCTTACTTCGCTGCCGACGACCTAATAGCGCCGACTTCCTCTTTCTTTTCAAGCTCCTTCACAGTATCCTCACCTGCCCGAACAAATCAGCTGTATCATGTTTCGTACTTCGCTCTAGAACACCAGATAACATAGACCTTTTCATGTTCCTGCCTGTCATCACCAACACTCGACAGTCCATAGAATACACAATATTTATAACAGTTATTTTCATGATCTTGCTATTTAAAGGACCTCGCTCATGGTTTTTTTCAGAGCTTTGGCATTGTTGTGTCATAGTTTCACATATTGTTCTTTTGTATTCACCTTGCGCCTTCTTGTATGTGTACTCTACTTTTCGAGACTGCTATCTTTATTCTTTGTTTTCTTTACTTATATTCCCCTGCCATTTGTTTTCTTTTCAAATCTATGCGTGCGCCAGCACTTAGACCTTATGGTTGATCCTGAGCACGGCAAATAAATGCGATTGGTTACTAACGCGATAGGGTTAGGGCCCCGTGTCGCATAAAATGCGCATTTATTTGTCCTGTCGCACAAATCCGCACGGGGCCCTTATGTCGCATAAGGGCCCCGTGTCGGTGTCGGCGGAATCGCCCCTGAGTGAAAATTTCCGTAGATATTTAGGCATATGTATATGCCACACCTTGTATATGAGATGCTGTATATGCGGATTATAGTGCCACATCATTCTATCACTAAATTTGCTTATACCTTAATTGTCTTACATTCTTCACAAAGTTATATTCCTCCGTATATTGAGAATGAGTGCCCACAAAGAAATGTCATGAAACAAAACACCGTCAGTGCATGCCTATTATGTTAAATCTTTTCACAATTAAATATTAAAAGTGCGAAACAATACCAGAAATCTGAAAATGATGTAATTTTTTTGGCGCGGCTGTGCACTACCTACGGGATCGGCCCACGCAAGAGGCCTCGTTTCTACCAGAACACTCGCCTTCGTGCATAGCGTTCGCCGCCAGCGCCTCCCAGTAAACACTGCGGCTACATACGCTGCAGTTGCCGGAAAGCGTGATAGGCAGTCAGGGATCTTGGAATGCTATCGCGTTCCACTCTTAAAGGCGAAGCTTAAGCCTTCTCCAAATTATTATTATTATTATTATTATTATATGGAAGAGTCACAAAGAGGAGAAACAAAGTTAGCTGGCAACAGCCGCGAGAATGGGCACAACGCTTGTCGGTTCTAGAATAAAAAGAAATTTAAAGTTACATTCTGGGGTTTTACGCGCCCAAAACCACGACATGATTATGGGGCACGTCGTAGTTGGGTTCTAGAAGAGAATAGGTACATAGAAAAAAAAGCGAGTGATGAGGACAGAGATTAAGAGGGAGGGGCATAGCGAATAAAGAAGGAAAGGGAATAAAAAGAAAATGAGCGGAGAACAACACAAGAATAAGAAAAGCATGTGGTGTACAAAAACAGCACTGGATGTGCACTTGTGTTGTGCTAACGTTAATTTGAGAGGGAAGGCAGAAGTTGTAATACAAAGGCATCAAATCACGATAAATGGTGCTTGCACAAAAAAAAGTAATTAAATGGGCACAGACTAATTTCTATCCATTGTAATCTAGAAAGGACGCCTTTCTTCATGCATTGATACTGGGGCTGGCTCACACGTCTTGTTATTTATGTGATATGCCTGATTGATTTCTCTTGCCAATTTTCAACCATGGGTGAAAATAGATAAACACTCTTAATCCGGCGTGAAGCGCCATTGCGGCAATGCGGGGCCAAGTCAGACGGGCGTACTGGTTTATTTAAGTGAAATATGGTGATCTCTTGGTTACATATTTAGGAAAACCGGCCAGGCTGCCCTATGTACGTTTGACCACATGTGAAAAGAATACAGTACACTGCCTCTGACACACACTGGACAAATTTGGTGCTACCTTTAACCAAGCAAGCCTCGCCTGCCTCCTTGCCTTTCTCAATTCAGTTGTGAACTGTTGTGCATATGCTGCCTAATTTATTTTTTGCTGGAAATATATGTGCATAGCAGTCCATAAGTGAATTGAGAAAGGCACCCAGTCATTGGAGGCTTGCTTAGTTAAAGATGCCCAAAATTTGTCTCTTATCCGCCAGGGGTAGTGTAGTCTATTCTTTTGATCGCGTGTATATTTGGTGTAATGTACATCAGGCATGCAGAATGGCCGGTGCCTCAGCATGCGCCTAGGAGAGCTCCTAATTCACTCAAAGGGCCAGTGTGCTCGTCCCACTTGACCATGCATTGACACGACGAGCTGTGCACGGGATTTAGATTGTTCATCTGTTTTGCTCACCTATGGCTACCGATTAATACAACAAAATCAGTGAGGAATAGCACATCCAAAATCGGGACGTGTGTCAGTCAACGCTCATTATGATTGCATGAAAAAAAGGAACACTCTCTGAGGTGGAACAGGAATCGCCATGCTTTTTATTCAACTTTTATGCATTTGTTTATTATGCTTTTATAGATTGGTTTTTCAACTTGTACCCTCCCTCTGAAAGAAGCGCTCGTGTGTAAACGATAAAAAACACCAGACATAACGGGGTGTATTTATTGATTGGGATATATGCCATCATACCGGAGGCCAGCACAGGCATGACATAGTAGGCTTGAAATGTACGAGAACTATGCCGGTAGCTGATGCAAGTATTCTATAACGACTGGCACTTGGGTGTCTCGTGGATGCATTGGGTTGCCTGTACACGAGCACTCCTATGCTCATTTCCATGCCAACTAATCAGATAGTGAGAAGATTTTGGAATTCGCGCTAGCAATCCACAGACATTGCTGTCCTCTGTCGAGTAAAAACCGATACAGCCGAAGGAGTTCACAACATGTACACACGCCACAGCTGATCCACGTTACACGTTTGTACAGCCCAGAGCAATTTCTGCTTACTGTAGTTACTGCTGCACCCAACGACCACACAGTGGTTCCTCAACAACTTTGTGTTAACCGACGTCACATAATTTTTTCGCAGAACTAGCTATAGCATCTCCAAATCGTTCTGCAGCAAGTGATACAGCGTGTATCTGTGTGGTTGATTGCGAAGTTTTGTTCATTTTCTGTCCTTTATACCATGCAGGGTACACGTGCACTCCCTTCAAGACGACGACCCTCCACTTCAATAACAGGCTATCCTCAATTATAAGTAGCAAGATTAAATGAAACGAAAATATCGCATCCGTAACCAAACGGATACTATGCTTTCCTTTCATTTAACCACTTCTGCATTCAAGGAAGCATTGATATGTCCAATAAATTTTTTGTTAACTTTCTTTCGTTGAGTAATGTCTAACATGCAGCCTATGTAGGCGCCCACGTACATGCTGTAAAGAGTGTTGCATCTTCGTTGGACATACATACATACATACATACATACATACATACATACATACATACATACACACATACATACATACATACATACATACATACATACATACATACATACATACATACATACATACATACGTACGTACGTACGTACGTACGTACGTACGTACATACATACATACATACATACATACATACATACAAACATACATACATACATACATACATACATACATACATACATACATACATACATACATACATACATACATACATACATACATACATACATACATACATACATACATACATACATACATACATGCTGCATAGATTAGGCACCAAAAAGAGCCAGGCACAGGTAACATGTTTAAATAAGGTCTGACTGCCATTGGGAAACATCAGAAAATGTTACCACACGTGGTGGCTAATTTTCTTATAGGAGGGCTATGAACACCAGCAATCTAATGTATAAGCTACTTAGAGGTTCATCAGGAAGACATGAGAAAGTCACAAGAAAACTGCTCTGTAGTGCACATTAGGAAGACATTTCATGCTGACAAGAAAAACACTCATCAAGAATTCAACAGAAAGACGGTGGCCAGTTTGTTTTAGAATGGCATTAGGAATACACCAGAAAATTCCAAAGAAACTCATCAGAAAGTCTAATGGCTTTGATGTCAACACTCGTGAGACTTTCATGTGAAACTCATCTCATATATTCTTAAGGGTGGTCGGCTTTGGTGCTTGGGTTGCTTCTCTGAAGCGAACTTTGCTCCCCAAGCTCTTCGCAGTCTTCTTCTTTAACTTCTGCTTCGACGGCGCAGTCTGTGACGAACCAAGGTGCTATGACAGTGGCAGCATGCCGGCGAAGTAGAAGCTGAGTATGCTGCATAGAGATTGCGCAAGACCTCTCGCCGGTGAAACTGAAACTAATCCACTAAGAAGGGGCTTTGCAAAGCGCTGGCACATTTCAACAGCGCCAATGAATGCAAACTGTAAACAAGACCCTCGGTATCTCCTTGCACAAAAGCATGAATGCCCTCTCAACCGTGCTCTGCTCTTCAGCGCCATGCGTTCGAAGATAGCAAGCCTTGTGTAGGATAGGGACGTCAGGACATAATTTCCCGCATTAAAATCACCATGCTATTGGAATCTTTCTCCGATTGTAGGCCAGAAATACCCAATCAAATTCTTTTTCACTGGCCTCTTTCACTAAGAAAGACGAATATTCTAGGCTGCGAAAAAATTATTACACACATTTTTCTTCTTGGGGTAAATCGTTTATTCATAACATTCATTCCCAGAAAATATGATACAAAGAAACGTTGATGCTTGAAAACTAAACTTACAGAGTTAAAGCGTTTTCAGAACACTGAGAAAGCGTAAGTCTTTGTATGAGTTTGATTTAAATGCGCAGCGCAGTCAACAAATCCTTTAATCCTTTAATCTTGTTTGCGCACATGACATTTCTTTGCTTGTTCTTGGCTTTAAGTTGGTTGCACAAAATTGGCCGTGTGCCGCTGGATATGTTACATATTACATACCGTAAAGACATAGGCACATCACTAGTGCCTTTTTTAGTGATGTTTCATCACTGATCGCAGTGCTTTCCTGCTCAAAGCCGCAGATGAGTAGCCTTGTTTCCCCCCAGATAATGCATGGTCTTATTGTAGCAAGTATGTGGTGCCCCCTCGGGCATAATGTTGGTTCGCCCGCCAAGCTCGGTGGCCTGCTAAAGCTCGGCAGGCAACATTGGTCACCACACCACAATAAACACCGATGAGCACGGCTGCTCGCTGGTCAGTCATCGTTCAGCACCACCACGCTGCGGAGCGTCCGTCTAACGGAGAGTGCCACAAGCCCTCCCTTGTTCACGACCCGGGGTGGATCGTGACACTGGCGACGAGGATGGGATCCTCGTGACACTGGCGACGAAGATGGGATCCTCGTGACACTGGCGCCGCGTACTCACGGAGCGTCCCACGCCACCGCGAGCGGCGAAACACCGCCCCCCTTTGCTGCCGCCATGCCGCTGTACGGAAGGCTCGAGCCGTTCGAGGGAGATGGGTCCGCCTGGCAAATTTACGAGGAGCAAGTCCATGTGTTCTTCCGGGCAAACGACACACCCGAGGCCAAACAGCGGGACATTTTCCTGGCCAGCTGCGGGACCCGCGTCTTCAGCCTCTTGCTCGACCATAATCTTGGGCATAATCTCGGGTTCGCCCGCCAAGCTCGGTGGCCTGCTAAAGCTCGGCAGGCAACATTGGTCACCGCACCACAATAAACACCGACGAGCACGGCTGCTCGCCGGTCAATCATCGTTCAGCACCACCACGCTGCGGAGCGTCCGTCTAACGGAGGGTGCCACAAGCCCTCCCTTTTGTTCACGAGCCGGGGTGGATCGTGACACTTATAACACGATGAGCAAAGCGAGAACAAGGTGAAAGCAGGAGCCAACGTTTCGACAAGTGGACTTGACTTCTTCAAGGCCTTGAAGAAGACAAGTCCACTTGTCGAAACGTTGGCTCCTGCTTTCACCTTGTTCTCGTTTTGCTCATCATCTTGAATTTCCATCTCCCGCCTTCCCCGTGTTTTCCCTGGATAATTTTATAAGGTCACTTAGCACAATCTGAAAAAAATGACAAAATACCAAAATTATAATACTTCAGAAGTAAAAACATGTTTCTTTTAGACTAAATGTGGTAACGAAGACCGCTTGCTCTTTCACTGCTTTAACACTGACTGCACTTCTGACATTTATCCTACTGGCTGCTCTTAAAATGTTGCGGTTTGGAAGTTTTTAGAAGTAGGGGAAAGATGGTCAAATCACCGTAGTAATGAGAGCATGCATTGTAAGCCTGGGTCGCAAGCGCGCTTCTAAAGCGACCTATGAAGCCTCAGAAAATTTCAGTATTTTCGATAAAATCAAAAGGAACTTTTTCTGTTTTTATTCATTTTCATCAATCCTACATCCTAACTTTTATTCGTTTTCAAATGTGACCTGAAAAACAAAAGAGCAATGTGCAAGACGTATTTAGGGGAACACATAGCTGTAACTGATTTTATTCCATCATGCTCTTCATAAAAATAAAGTTTAAAAATTCGCGCATAAGTGGCAACACTTTCCGTAAAACCTTCTAATATCTAGCTAGAAAGACGTAGTTACGCTGAATTCCCAACCCAATAGAGGAATAGAAATTTTGAGAAGACTGACGTTCTAGCTACGTGAACATATCACACGTGAACTCTCACTCATGGGCATAGATGAGTTTGCAGCTGGAAATCAAGAGCTGCAACGGGCAGAGTATCTTCATGTTCATTGAACACAGTCACACTTCCTTTCTTTAAAGCCCAAAATGTAAAATATGCGGAGCTACACTACATAGATATCCTAATTCAAAGTGCAACTGATGTTGCAAATTAAGTAGCAAGTGTGTTTACAACCTCGCATGCGGTGCTTCTGAGATGCAGGTTACTGTCCGTCCACAAATAGCTGACAAAATTATGAGTTTTCACTTTATAGGCACCGGTCAGGGGCGTAGCCAGGGGGAGGGTTATGGGGCTTCAGCTCCTCCACACCCCCCCCCCCCCCCAAATTTAAAAAACAACCCCCGGCGCCCGAAATCATTCTGGATATTGTCTAGAATGTCCCTTTCATGCTCGAAAATACACTTCGGCGCTGATATTGCGAACTCTGGCTGTATTTCGTGGCAACGCCCATGCACCTGGAGTCACATGACTCAAAGAGCCCCATCCGAGCACAAAGATTCAAAGGCGTGTTGATGGCGAGCGGGCTCCTCTCTGCATCTTGCAGAACCTATCCGGAGGGCATGGATTTCATTTCTGAATCTTTATGGGTATAAATTTGTAATAAAGTTGTGACACAAAAGGTACATTACCATTTCTAAAGTCATGCTTTAGATTTTCAATTCAGGGTCTTTGTGGGTGTAATGTTCTTATAAACATTTGACGCCAAAGGTGCATTCAATTTTCTAAAGTCCCACATCGGACCATACAACGAGACAACCCAAACCAACACGCTATCAGACGAGTTAAAGCGGCAGCGAGGCCCGATAAGACGAAGCGTTGTGGTGGTTCATTTGTACCGTCCCCCATATCACATAAAATAATAGACATCTTTGTCACCTGTGCCAAAGCATCCATGTAAAGACAGTAAAGCCAGCAAAGGTAACTAACTATACGTTCTTATTTTTTTTCGACTTTTACTTTTATTCGCGAAGACACATTGAGCCTCTTCAATTTTCTTGTTCTCGGTACCCGCAGGCTGCCAGCGCCAGCCAGAGCGCATGTGTTTTTCTCGTGTTGCCCCGACCACCGTGCGGCGCACTTCGGTGCGTGTTTGTTTTTCCCTGGCCGAGTGGATTTTGGCCTGACAGAGCTTTGGATGCTTTCTGGCTAGCAGACGAGAAGAACAAACAATGGTCGCTCGCCACCATCACTGTGGGGACTCGACGGATTGCAACGCGTTCGCTTGAGGGCATCACCTTCACTTCGATGTTATGGCAACCTCTCCAGAAAATCTTTTGTCTCGCCGCTGTAGGATACCGAGCAGTATGCGTATGCGTGTGCGTATGCGAGCAGTATGCTCTGGAGACCATGAATCTCACGTTTTCTTTTATATTCCTTCAGTAGCCACATTAGTTATTCAATTGTGGCCAACATGCCTTCATTTGCGTTTCTTTTCATTTTGGTGCCCCTGCCCCAGAAATGAAAAAAAGTTGTTGTTGCGATGCATTGAATTGTCGCATGGTGAAAGATCGATTTTGTTGCTCCTTCTTTTGAGGCGAGTAGTGGGCCACGGGACTCTTCAGTTGTCGGATACTCTTATTATATATTATTGTGATCGCAATTATATGGATACTCCAGGCGCATTCCTGCCGTCGCCATCATGTTCCGATTAAAGTACAAGGGTGATAACCTCCGTCACCGTGCGCCGCATGCTGTATGTGTGCGTGAAAGAGTAGGGGGAAAGGGGAGGGGAGGATGGCTGAGCCGACGATGGTGGCTCAGTCTTTGTGCGCAAGAGAGAAAAGCTATGGAGGAAGCGCGCCGCTTTCCGTCGCACGCGATGCATCGAGGGATTGGAGGGAGGGAAGGGGGGGCTGAGGATTCTGTGATCTGTGAATGTGCAACATGTTTATTGGCTTTGTTTGACGCATAATACAGGGTGTTCGAAATTAAGTTTTGCGGTTTTCTTAAAATTTGGAACTGGGAGGCCCGCGAAGATCACCTGTGCAAATTTGTTATGTGGCCAGGGGGACACAAAGTGGGATGATAATTATTGCTGTCAGCAGCCGAATTAACTAAACTTTAATAATTAACTTTATGGTTACTGCAGTGAGTTGGTATGTTTGTATCTAAAAGTTAGAAGCAGCTTTGTTTCAACACAGTATCAGTTGGAAGAATTCTTCTAGCGTGTCTGTGCGCCGAGATATATCCGACTCTAAATTTTAATTGTCGTTCGCAAGATTACGCATGCAAGAAAGTTAGAATCGGCGCAGCGCTCCTCCCTGATGTGACGCGGCTGTTGCGTGCGGCGTTTAGTCTGACAACGGGGCGGAGAAGAAGAAGGCATCCACGCTTACACGGGGGGACGGTTCTGTCTCCTCCAAAATTTCAGCGGTAAGTAGTGGTAATTCCCGCAAAATCTGTCACCATCAAATTCAAGACCTCTCACATTACATCATCGACGGCTGCAGAACTCGCAGCTATCCGTACTGCTCTGGAGTTTATCGGTCACAAATCGTCACAGTCGTGGTCCATCTTTTGTGACTCGAAGACAGCTTTCCAGTGTCTCTTGTCCCCTTTCAACCACGGATCTAACGTGGAATTAGTCGCAAATATCCGACTACTCCACCATCCCGCAATCGACAAGGGGCACAACATCATCTGCCAGTGGATACCGGGTCAGTGCGGAATTTCGGGAAATCACAGTTCGGATGACGCTGCCCGAACGGCCCACGATGGTGCCCACATTATACCAATATCACTGTCAAGAGCAGAGGCAGCCAGAAGTCTTCGCTCCGTCTCACGCCAGCTTATGCAGACTCAGTGGAACACCAGTGAATTCACGAACGCACGTCTCCACAGATTGGATCCACGTGTGCAACTCCGTCTTCCACCAGGGTTACCAGGAGCGGAAGCAACATTTCTGTGCCGCCTGTAGCTCGGCGTGGCATTCACGATCTCCTATTCCTTCCGCATTGGAATGGCCGACAGCCCGACTTGCGACACCTGCGGCTGCGAGGAGACCATCGTGCACCTCTTCTGTGGCTGTCCCCGTTTCAATGTGCCAAGAAAAGTGCTCGTGACTGCGCTCGAAAACTTTTTTTTTCTTCTTCCTCATTTAATACTTAGTACTTACACTGGCTAATCTCCCTATCTTTCCTCCCCTTTTGTCTCTAGGTCTCTCTTCCAACTGATACTGTGAAGAAACACGACTGCCTCCAACTTTTCTATACAAACGTACACACTTACTGCAGTTAACAAAAAATAATTACTCAAGTTCAGTTAATTGGGCTGCTGACAGCGATAATTATCATCTAACTTTGTGTCGCCCTGGCCACATAACTTATTTGTACAGGTGGTTTTCGCGGTCCTTCCAGTGCCTAATTTTAAGAAAACCACAAAGCTTAATTTCGAACACCCGGTATACAGCGACTTTTGCTTAGATACGTAGATTTATTGGAGACTTATACGTACATTTAAATATCTTGTGGCGAGGTTTTGTGTTTACATGCAGCGAACTTTGTTTCCGCTGACACTATTGTGCCCTTTATCCAGCTATACCTTCGCGTTTGTATATTCCATTGTATCTTCGTATTTCTAATGTGTATTTTGCAGAACTCCTGCTCTTTATATGTGCTCTCTGTTGCGGTTATAAATTCCGTGCAATTACTCACAATACATGACCGGTGACAGCTCCTCCTGCGCAATGCACGGAACGAAGGGCAGCGTCATTGAGATTTTTCCCTCGCCGTTGCATATGTAAAAT
This sequence comes from Dermacentor variabilis, assembly GCF_050947875.1. NCBI lineage: Eukaryota > Metazoa > Arthropoda > Arachnida > Ixodida > Ixodidae > Dermacentor > Dermacentor variabilis. The sequence goes on along the minus strand of NC_134568.1, from coordinate 157,861,814 downwards.
ATGTAAACGAGGTTCTTGAATGACAAAGTTTCATTGAAATATTTGTCCTTAACTCGTTCATTTAACGGCCTTTACGTTTTTCATATCAGCAGCATGCACTGCTTTGCTGGTTTCGAACTGATATAGTTTGAAAGTTCGTGTGATATTTTCTTTACTTATTAAATAGACAAAGAACATGGAAGCATTGACATCAGTTATTACCGGCACAAGTTTCGGGACATACGAATATATTTTTTGTGAAAAATACATGTTTCACTTATATTGACAGTGCGCAGCGTTCAAGAATTCGTTTGCAGCATCGTTGGCATTGGTAATGCAGTTATTATTCATGTATTCGATCCCTCCACAAATTCTATAAGAAGCAGGCCTAGCTGCAACGTGAGCCCTCCCCCCCCCCCCCCCCACCAACAAAATTTCTGGCTACGCCACTGCACTGGTACACTATGAGCGGCATACACGGCAACTGCACTCTAAGCACGGTAACATTAAATTAAGTGGCATAATCTCATACGTTTGTGCACTTATATATAAAAGTTACCTAGTATCTTTTACTCTTGTAACCTTCAATAAAGGGGCATACTTGTGCACCTCCAAACTAGAAGTAAAATTGTAAGCTTTAATCAAGTAACGCTTAATACAGGGGGATATTATCCCAATTTCGTGCACCCATAAATTAAAGGTGCATAGTAACTTTTAGTATAAGGACACGTTGTCTTTTTGTATTATAGCTTTTCGTGTAAGCATACACTCTTGCAACTGTGCACCCGCGCGTCATTCTGCGCATGCACATGAATATAGAACTGACTCTTCGGCCATCCGTCAAACTTCACCGCATGCAGAAGCCTAACTCGCTGAGCAACACTTTATAAAAATATATCGAAAGATCGACTGAATTTCAACAACTTCCAGTTAGAAACGTCAGGAGGATACTCTCCTGAAAGTATGGGCATTTAAGGCACATAGTGGCAGTTACGACTAAGTGCCATAAAAGGGTATGTTATCAGAAAAAAAAGTTTTCTTTCAACGTAGGTAACGGAAAGTTCTTGAACTTCGACTGACCTTCTGAAATACTATTTTTTGAAAGCGTTGCTCAATGAGTTGCGTTAGTGCACTGCAGTGAAGTTAAATGCACGGCCGAAGGAGCCATGTACAAAATTCATGGGCATGCGCTGAAGGACGCGCGGGTGAAGACGTGCAAAACTGTATGCCTACACGAAAGATCACAAAAAAAGTTCATAACAATAACCCGAGGGGCTATGTCCAAGATTATTGGACATGATATGATGACTGTGTCTAAAATGAATAAATATGCAGGTCTTAAGACAAAATGGCATTTCATTGCTATGGAATGAAATGCTCACTGGTGCTCTGGGCATCTCGCTGTTATGCAATTTTTTACGCTTTTGCCATTTTCGTGAGAGTCACTTCATGAAAGATGAGCAAGAAGATGTTCCTGCGACCACTTGAACAAGGTCAGTCGTCTGCTTCATCACTCACTTTTGGACTACGCGCTTTGGAAGCTCGGACCAGCTCGATTCCTGGGGAAGCTCAACGCCAGAAGCCATGGACTTTGACAACGATTACACCGTAGTCATGGGCCGCGTATGAAGAATACACGCCGTATGTCGACTGAGACGACTCCATCGGATGAGAGTGAGCAGGAATCCTTTATGGTTTCTTACGTGCCGCTCTCGGCGTCAAACATCATTAACTCCCTCAGCAGGCAGTTTCTAACCGAATATTTTGAAAGTGTGGCCCCTGGGCAAATCAACGAGATCAGGATCAACGCTCGCAAGAACATCCTGACAATAGATGTGGAAAATTCCGCAATACTGGAGAAGTTAAAGACTATTCCACAGTTAAGCGCAATCCCGGTACGCGCCTTTATTACTTACGCGAAGGAGACAACGACTAGTTTGATTTCCGACGTGGAGCTTGACATCAAGTATGCGGACCTCAAGAGTCTTTTGAGGTCATCGGTGTGCATTCTTGAGAGTCACCGCTTGGGGAACTCCCGATGTATCAAGTTAATATTTGCCTCCTCGACATTACCAGCGTCTGTCAAAGTGGGATACGTGATACACCGAGTACGACCATTCGTTCCGAGGTCTATTCAGTGCCGGAAATGTCTAAAGATAGGACACGTGAGCGCTGTTTGTAGAAGTAAAGCCGCCTGCTCGCGTTGCGGCAGAGAGCATAATAACACCGACTGTGATGCGTCTTCATTTAAATGTCCCACCTGTACTGGCTCTCACGAAGCGACTTTGAAGGAATGCCCAAAGATGAAACAAGAAGTTCGTATTCTTCGAAAAATGGCAAGAGACCAATCTTCACGTAAAGAGGCTGGTCAACCTATTCGCCAAAGTGACCGACGCTCGCGAAAGAAGTGCCACAAAGCCATTTTAGAAGAACTACATAGCGGGCACAAGCGCCACGACCACCACTGCCTGTGCGTGCATCGTGGACGGTAACAGCGCGTACTGCTAATTCAAGATCGATGACAGCACGCGGCAGGCATTCACCTCCACCGGCTGATACATTCACGCTATGGCCTTTGCTGCCCTCTAGGCACACGGCCATGCCAGCGGGCCCTAGTGGTCCTCTGCGCCAAGACGTCAAGAATGATGGGGCCAATGAAACCGGTGGCACTACGGGCAAGCAAGGAGACGGACACAATGAGAAGGAGAGCGTACAGGAAATGCTGAAGCACCTGGTGGAGTCAATGAGCGTGATTCTCGTTTGTCTCCAGAATCCGGCCGCTAAATGTGCCCTGCAGGTGCTCACCGTGTTGGAGCCGCTTATCGCAGCTGTTTACATGCTGTAAAGCTTCTGTTTGGCGCTGGTGCTGTTCACGCAATGGAGGCCCACACGCCAGCTTCGTCCTAGCGCCTTTAAGTTCATTTGAATTGCTGACTACTGACTTATTGACTAGGTACGGAACCAGATAGTGGCTTCATGAATGAGCTTTCTGAATGTTTATCATCAGAGCGTTGAACTTGCTTTCACCTTTGCGCATCCCTCTTTCTATGTCATCATCATCCCTCATCACACCTTTATGTCCCCGTTCCCCCTCCCCCTGTGCAGAGTAGCAGGCTAGAGCGCCTTAGCTCAGGCCGACCTTTCTACCTTCATTCAAATAAATTATGTCTTGTTCGATACACAATAACATTATTTTGGGGCAAAATTTTACTGATTAGCTTTTTTTCATTTCGTTGGGGACATGTCATCGCATATTGAAGGCAACCAGTACTGAAAGCATACCAATTTGCCATAAATTGTGCCTGCCACTAGTTTCCAGAAATTGGAAGTCAGCATCTGCAATGAAGTGCGTCGCTGTTTCAATTATTGTTTCTGCACGCCCTGCATCTACATTCTGTACATAAATATCTCAGCTGCAACAGCAGTACATTTTATGGCATGTTTGCAGTATGTGTTTTTGAAACTATTCTGCGACAGAATGCTTCCAGCAACCGGATATGAAGTGCTGATTTAACACCTCTGCCGTTAAACCCAAGTGACAATTTACATGATAATCAGTCAAGTATTGGTGATGTTTGTACTAGCGATTGTTGCGGAAATTCTGTTGCGATTGCTATAAACTTGTTCTGCAGAAATCAGTAATTGAACTCAAATTCTCTATTTTTAGTATTCAAAAACATTCCGGGTCATAGCATACAAATCACCTTTGCCGCCTTGCTATTTTTTCAGTGCAGGTTATTTACACAAGGCAGCTTGCCGCAATCAGTATAGAAGGCACGATGCATCTTAAATGTTGTACTTTTTTGAAATAAGCTGGCACATATACTTGGTAATTTGAGGATTAAATGTGCAAAACGCAGAATAATTGGTGAAATACACTGTGTGCTGCTTTTGTAGAGGTGAATGCACTGTGTGAGGGCTGGACCCGCAACATATTTCTTTCCTGCGGTCCACATTGAAAGAAAGCTTTCTGCAAGCAGTATGATGCCGTCATCACATTTTAGCGAGGTTTCTAATAATTATACTTTGCACATGTCGAAATCCCATCTGGAAAGGTGGCACATTTCAGAATCACAACGCATTTCTGCATGCAACATTGCTTGTATCAAAACTAAATTTCTGTAGGTATGAGGCGGCAACACCCACATTATTATGGAAATGATATGTGTAAGAGCTGTGAGGAGAGAGTGACATGAAACATTTTACGAAAATGACATGATTACTTTATTTGCATATACAAAACAAGGTAACTCAAAGTTTTACCTTCACAAGCGAAAATACATCTTGCCTTGCTCTGTTTTCTTTCCTCTCTCTTCACGGCCATGGAACAATAATAAAAAAACCTTCGAGCACAGCGCGGCGTGGCAGCACACATTTATTGCTACAGCTGCAGCACTAGGAATGATGCAAATAGACATAAATGTTTATTGTTCGTATACGGTATGTCTAAATACAAATACATATATGTTTTAGACTATCATAAGGAACACAATCTCATCTGCTGAAAGCACAATCATGTCTGTTTGCGGCCAATTTGTCAGTTGCTAATTCTCCGATCTCCTTGCTGGGCAGTGGAGTCTACAAGAACAGAATAGTACTCTTACAATCTTATAGTTACTTGTTTAAGTCGCACTGCAATGAGCTATTAACGTGTAATGAAACAGGCATAAATAAACCACAAACAGATATTACCACAGAACATATATTTAAATAGGCAAAATTTGAGTATGCTCTGTTTAGGAAATTGCGGTTACAATAAATATTCAAGATTATTTAATTAAATATATTAATCAATTCAAACTAATTAATGCAAATTAATTCCCAAGTCAGTTCGTGCTCCACTCTAATACAACAAATCGCAAGAATGTGACAGTTTAACAGTGAAAACGCAATATCAAGTGATTACAAATTGAATTACTACAATTAATATTCTCTAATTAAGCATACTTTACAATTCATTTGTAAACGTATGACAATATCGGAACAAAACACAAGTTCCGTGCATGTGGTCTAATGTTGTGCGTACGCACAAAAGTGCAGTATATACTCGAACTTTAAGAATAACCAACAACGGTGACTGATAGAGATAAAAAAACTGTGTTTATCAAGCGAGCAAGTAGTTCGCTTCAATAATACTGAGTAGCGTACGCATTAGCATGAATTGAAGGTGAAATATACGACACACGCACACCAGCAAATTAATAATTGAACAAGAAGCATTGCTTACCCAGGTCACATTTATTGCTGTCTTCGGTATTCGTTACAGCAGTCACAACATAAGCGATGCTCACCACTCTCACGTAGGCGAAGAACTTTTCCCATTGCCCATCGGCAATGCGGATCCTTGCAGCAGCCACGCGCAGCGCACCAAACATGTGCTGCTCCACGGCGCCAATGCTTCTTTTCAGCGGGTCGCGCACCTTTAGAAGTCATGTTGGTAACTGTACCACTGGTCACGAACGACTCAGACACACAACACGCTTGGCAAGCGCACGCCACCAAATCGCAGAGCGTTATAACGTGGCTAAAGCGATGAAACACGACCGTTACAAAGAGACCGCACCGGCGATACTCTTCCTGGCGTGCTTCTCGAGAGCTACACAACGCAGAAGAGATATGACTCCGCTCATGTTTTGTTGAAGCTGAAGCGCGTTTGATTTTGGCACCCATATATAGAGCGCAACTAAAATAATAATCAACCTACAGCTCCGTCAAAGTGTCACATAACCATATATCAAGATTCTAATAATCTATAGTTTAATGATGTTGCTGTTAGTTTGTATTTGCGTATTTAAGTCTTATTACAAAGTAAGTCTTACTACAAAGCATTTTCCTGCCCTACAGAATAGTTATTTGGCCTACTCGATGCTTTTATTCTGTCGGTCGTAGAGCTTTTCCAGTACTCCAGCCTGCGCCCGTGTGCGCCCTTCAGTGTGCGTCCTGCTATCAAAGGGTATAGTGTTTCAGGAGAAGATCTAACAAACGAAACTAAAGGAAGCACTGATACACAAGGAAATAAAAAAAATACGGGGTACAAATGTATATTTAATCACCATAATGCATCCGCGTTTAGTTTTCGTGCAGGCAGGTTTTATATCACAGCTTAAAATGCCTTCAGTGGTAGCGGCGGGCTTTCCATATCACTTGAACCGCAGTTATAATTTATGCCACAACATTGTTCGCCGCAATATTCTCCTATATGTGTTCATTGTTTCTGTGGCTTGCTTTTACATTATAATGGCACGTATGCAGTATAGATCATTGACCACTGAATTGCTGCTGGTTGACTTGAGCATGCGCTCGTGCAAGATTTAAACTTTCTTTTATTAGATTGCGAAAGTAAACATTCGCATTGGCATTAATAACATCTTAATTTAGCCCAACTTGCCTCCGTCCCGCGGTCGCACACAATATTTTACATGTTAGTCTTAGCTAAAAACATCATATCACATCATCATATACGACACAGTCATCAGCGAACTTCCACTCCATACAATTGGTCCCCTGACCCATGAATTACATTTTTATAAGTTACAGTTCAGAAGTTACGAGATATTTGGCGTTGCAGTAACCTTTAAAATAGCTGCTTTGACTCATGTAATCTCTAGCCGCACCGGAAATTAACAAAGACACAAATATCAAATCCATTTAGTAACCTGGTAACATTTATGTTATAGGTTACTTGCAACTAAAGGTAAACTTAAACGTTACCGTGCTAAAAGTGTACACGGCATACACGGCATATCATGGTGAGTCCGTTCCCGCGGAATGTGCACCCCATGCACAATGTAGGCACGCGGGTCACGAGAGCTAGAGCTTTGTTGCGAGAGGCAAAGGATCAGGAGGACGAGTCTGCGTTTGTGGACGCGGCATGGATTAATCGGAAAGGCGCTTATTCGGTGGTGGTGGTAGATGTCAAATGGAGCGTTCGAAATGCCGCTTCCATTTATACAAAAGATTCGGGGGTCGCTGAGCAGGTGGCTGTTGCTATATCACTAATTGATTCAAGAAGAGTTTCGGTGTTTAGTGACTCACGATCTGCGATTAAAGCCTTCTTGAGGGGCTCAAATTCCCTCTAATTGCACACAATTTGCAGATACTAACTGCAGGAAGCTCAAGTGATGGTGGTAATAGAACTGTAAGCCAGATATGAATGATACTCAGAAAGAATAGAGTTTCTGCTTTGCAGGGCATACTCGAGAAGTAACAGAACTTCTAGGTGAGAAGAATAATCATAAGAAATGATCAAATTGCCATATTTTGAGGTTGCCGCACAGATTACTGAGATACTAAATGTGTAGCCGTATGAAAACTTGGGGTCAATAATAAGCTTTCCAGACGGGGAAGATGCCGGATTATCAGAAAAAAACTGAAGTGTGTGGTTCAATCAGGGAATACACAATGAAGGAACAAAATACTGCAGGAGCTGCTAAGCAGCTTTGCAAACGGGTGAAATTAAGTAGAAATAGGTAAAAAGAAAGAAAGAAAGAAAGAAAGAAAGAAAGAAAGAAAGAAAGAAAGAAAGAAAGAAAGAAAGAAAGAAAGAAAGGGGAACCCTTTTATGATAGAAAATGAAGAAAAAGCTCAGGAGCCTGGGGAGGGGAGAAAAGATGACGAATGGGGAATAAATTAGAGACACAGAGCGGATGCAAGGTCCCGAATAAAGCTGAGCATTGTGTCCTTGTAGCTATAGGAACGCTACATTATTTTAGCAGTCTGAACACGACTCCAACGTGTTGGTGACCATATTTCTTGAGGAGATTTCTACTCAATATTTTCGGGATATCAATTTCAAGATGGTGCAGTGGTGGAACTACCTCGTGACCCGAGCTCTGCCGCAATCGCGAACCTAGCTTTGGAGAAGGCTTCTGCGGACAGTGCTGAACTTTGTCGGAGGGGTGCCGTGAAAGTGGACTTCCATTCGCTTTCGCGGTTTGTCCTTCGAGACACACGAGTTCCTCCTTCGACGATCTGGTGCGCCCAACAAGAAAATGAGCCCCTCTTATTTCATTGCTCTCGTTCGTTGCATAGACAAGGCCTCAACACAGGCAGCCTTGAGCCTTCAGTTCTATAGCGCACGAACGTTTATTGGCCAGTTAGTCTGCTCCTGTATAAGTTCGCTTATTCCGTGATGTCTGCGGTAGAAATTATCTTTCACATCCGTCGCCTTGGCCATCAGTCTTGCTGTCTGACATTCCCAGGGTCAGATTTTCTACAGAGACACAAATACCCAGGAAATAGGATGGCGTAACGGCCGTCGCCGCAACTCAGTTGGTAGACCACCGCAAGAGGCAGATGGGGTTCGGCTTCCAACGGCGCCGAATTGTTTTTTTTCGTTAACTTTCATTTCCATTTATTACTTCTACATTTCAATTAAAGCCGCAGATGATTTCCCGTTTGTTTTTCCTGGCTCCTTTGTCAGTTAGTTGCATGTGGTTGTGTCTAAAAAAATTGAGCCCATCTGTTCTCCTTGTTGCTTTGGACGAACTAGTTCGACTCATGCGTCGAAGGAACTTTGAGCCGGTATCAAGTTGCGTCCCTTTCAGTCGATTCTATTCCTTTCTTATCGCTCATCGTTGATTGTCGGCCGATCCCGGTGCTAACCTGAGCGGCGCGTCCCTCTCTAACCACTGATGAATAGCGAAAACAAATAGCATTAGAATAGAATCGTTACATAATACCAGTACTGGATCAAGGTGGCTTTGTTCAGCTCCAGCAAGCGACGACTGTGCAGCAGAACCAACTGGTGTCATTGCTTGGAAGCTCTCCTAGGTCTCCGAAGTCTATGGCTACATATTTAGAGCCCTATTTTGGGCTCGTATTTTATTACTATGCCTCTGGGACGAACAAGTGACACTATGACGAAGATACGATTACTAACATGCGTATTTGCTTGGAAGTGTGGCACGCAAGTAGTACGAGCTACAAATTAGCAAGACTGGGCAAATGTACTCTGAAATTGTATTGCAATAAAGATACAATATACTAGCTGATTAATTGTCCCCATTATGATACACGCCATTTGTAATTTAAGAGGCTTTGATACCTTAGTCAATTACTCATAGTCCTACGGAACGCGTCCACTGAAAGTTTACCATAGGTGGTATGGAATTATCTTGACTCCTGCGAACATACCTTGTTCATTTCAAATTTCCTTTATTAACACAGAATACTTTTTTTCGGCGCCCTGACAAAGTACTGCATCACCACTCTGAAACAGTCTATGGCGCAAACCAGAAAATATTAGCCTATATCACATATAGAGAAACAGCACACTGGATAGACGCAATGGGCGGGAAGTTAGCTATGTGTCACTACAACGTACAATAAATAATGAAATCAGAAAAGAGATGTTTTATTGTAGTTAAAAAAGTCGCAGTTTCGCCCGAAACGTGAAGCGTCGATTGCGATAGCAAATTAGTGGACAGCTATACGAAGTAACGATATGACTTTCCTAGGCCGTATCAACTTGTAAACATTCACTTGCTAACTAAATTATCAAGCATGGTGTCAGCGCACAGTGCAAACATGAACCCATCACACTCGATGACCGCGGAAACTCGCTGTCCAAACACTGGCGTCAGGAAACGCGACAGCAGCACTGAGCGAAGTGACATTCGTACTGTCTATCACATCCAACGAAAAATGAGCGACGAGAACACACAGCACTCACAAAGCTACCAGCCGCCGACGTACCTACACTCTGCCCCCAACGCAGATCGCTCTCAAGGTATACGGCCGAACGACTGCGCGCAGCCACCGCATAGACGTCCGCACGTCAAGTTTCATCCTATACGCCAGCGCCCATTTACACCCTGGCGGAACGATTTCACCTCCTACGGGTGTACGTTTCCATCGCTTCCCTTCAAGGTCCCACTCGTGCTGCGTGCAAAACGTCTCTTGTTGGCGATGGCGCCTTTTCAAAAGACTGGGAATTGCTACTGTGTTGTTAACTGTTACAACAGGAATGTAAACACGAAAGGGTTGATGCCACCAGTGACATTCTACCGATTCCCAAGAAAATGGTATGAAAAAGGCGGACGACAGACATGGATTACTGCGGTGCGCCGACGAAAGTAAGTATGAACAACTGGCAAACGAAGAGATTTCGTTCATTGATTGCTGGCGTGAGTGTATGATGATGTTTACATGTAATCCACATGAATTTCATGATTACTGGGTATATAATTTGGGTAAATAAACTTTCACTTTCACTTTCTTCAAAAAAAAAGCTTTCAGTAGTTAGACCAGCATTTGTGCTGTCTTCTCGTGTTTGGTTTGTGTGTGTGGTGCCCAAGGACGGAAACAACTTCTGTAGCATGCGCTAGCAGTGGTCGGAGTTCACGCATGTCGAGAAATTGAATATGTGCACGATGCATTGAACATGACTGGATTTCATTCTTGCGTCACTACTGCACCGATAAATCGAGTTACTGGAAGATACACTCCCGTGTCTTGGTAGAGAAGTAGAAATGAATGCAGAAATAGAAAGCAGAAATGATTACTAATGCTTTAAACCTCCGTCTCTTGACCACTGTTCAAAAATTGCCAAGTTATTTACGCGGCTGCCTCGATCTTATATTGCAGGGGACGTACTAGTTAAAGTTGTGTGTGCATGCCGTATTTGAGCTATGCGGCGATATATTTAGTATATTTCCGCACAGTGCCGATGGAAGTCTGTGGTCACCAACAGAGACAACATGGATTTGTAGCAGACATCTTGTGGGAAATTGCAAAAATGATTTTAGCCAACACGCATGGCTAAGCAGACGCTACCCTTCCGCCACATTGCAGCCACTATAGTAGTCGTCAACCACACAGATCTTCTTGAAGGCAGATCGAAGCGTGTACATCGTGCACATGTCCTTCCAATGAAACGTCCATACACGAACACACACGCGCGCGGCACGAAACCTGCGCAAATACGTGCAAAAGGCAAGCAAGGCGCTGTGAAGGAGAAATTGGAGACATGCACACCCCGCTGGCTGAAATTTTACCCCGCATGCGAAGCTATCGGATGGATGGATGGATGCATGGATGTTATGAGCGTCCCCTTTGGGACAAGGTGGCAGGTTCCGCTACCAAGCTCTTGCTATGATACTGCCTACTGTTCTACCTAGATTAAAAAAGAAAAAAAAAGAAACCGAAAAACAACCCCACGATGGATTCCCATAACGAAATTTTCTGACCGCCTATTGTGAACTTTGTTTGTGTACGAGTCCGTTTTTTGTCGTTTCCCTACTTCCACCAATTTTCCGATCGCCCCTTACTAATCTCTATTGCGGACATGTTTACTTTCCCCCTGCTCTCGCTGAGCCCAAGGTCTTCAAGGAGGCCAGTGGTACCTAAATCGACCGCTGGGCAGATATCCTCACATTCTCATAAAACATGCTCCATCGTTTCCCTAGCTTTACCGCAGCAAGCACATGCTTCTTCCTTCTTATATCTCGCTTTATAAGTGCGTGTTCTAAGGCATCCTGATCTCGCTTCGAAAAGTATTGAGCTTCCCTTTCAGTTATCATAAATTGTTTCTTTCCTGATTTCGTTGTTTTCCGCTTAAGTAGTTACACATGACAAGTTTCTTTTCCATTGCCGCCACCCATGAGATTTCAGCCTCTCTGACTTTCCGCTTGACGTTCTTTTTTGCCGGGTTGCTCATCCTACAGGCCGCATGCTTGCTGGTAAGCTTCCTAGTTATTTTCCTCCAATGTGAATCAATGTTTTTCCTGTACAGATACCTCAACACTCGCCCAGCCCATTTGCTTTCTTCCATATTCCTCAGTCGCTGTTCATAATCAATTTTGCTGTCAGCTTCCCTCACACCACGCTGGCGCAGAAGTGCCGCTCCGCAGTGGAGTTGTCTATGCGGCGTGAAAGACGGCGTGAGATTTTTGTGGTGGATGGACGCGTTTTTCCAGGACTTCGTGGCGGCGATGAAATGATAAGTCTTTTGTGCATGCTTTGAGCTTGCCTCTGTTTTTGATTTGCTGATTTTTAGCCTTGAAATTATATTTGGGCAGTTTTCTTTTTTTCTGTTTTTGGTCTTGCAGGATAGTCAGAGCGTCCTTGCGCGCCACGTGCTTCAACACGTGCAACCGGGTGGGACGTTAAGTCTTTATAGCCTTTAAAAAGTAGCTTCGAAGTGGCTGGACTAATAGCCATTAGGGTTTTTACTGTGTATGTTTTGTTAGGAAAGTGAGAGCGTGGCCGCGTGGTTGAATACGTGCGAACACGTGTCATACCTTAAATCTGAGAGGCATTGATTGCTTCTAAAACATTGGTGATAATTACTTTGCGACATTTTAAGGATTTAGATTCTGTCCGGGGGGGGGGGGGGTGTCCCTCAAAGCAGACGAGGGGACGGATGAGAATGGAGAGAGAATCGAATCAATCGGCACACACTGTAATGTCGATGCAAGGCTGAAGAAAATGGAGGCTTTCCAGGATGAGTTTGTCAAACAGGTCGAAGAGCTCAAAAACGAGCTAAATATGGAGCGTTATGCATGGAAGGTAGTGCAAAAATGACTTCAAGCAGCCGAGGAAATGCTGAACAGGGTCGCCATTGCGAGCGAGAATGATCGTGACAATGGAACGCAGTCTCCCGACGTGACAGGAACGGGAGTGTAAGCAAAGCACGTGGAATGCGTGCACCATGGGGAGGGGGTAGCTGGAAAGAAAGGCACCTACCTTGGGGCCACCAAGCAAAACAAAGCAGGAGCGCAGCGGTCAATGCCCCTTGTCAAGTCAGAATCACGCGGAAAAGGACAAAGGGAAGCAAGGAGAGGTAAGAAAGAGTGAAATGGTGATTATTGCCTGCTACTCAAGCCTGGGGCCGTATAACGTAAAACTATTCCAATATGTTTTTATTCCAATCTCCTGACGTCAAACTTGCGTAACCGCGGACGCAAGCATCGGGCACTCACCTGCAGGGTTGTCTGAACGAACCAATCAAACGCTCGCCTCGTACATAGGAGGTCACTTTTGTTTGCTTGAAAAACGAATAACACCGCCTACACTGAGCGGCTTGTGTTATCTAATTGGCTCAGAAGAGGCGAGGAGCACGCTCAAGTGGAGAGGCATTCGATGGGGCCGGGTCAGTGCACTGAAGATAGATAACCAGATGAAGAGGGTGGTGCCGACGTCTGCGATTGGTCCGCTTTCTCTTACTTTGCTTGCAGCGGCTTGTCGACAATCGCGGTGGCATGCGACGGAAGCTTAAGAATTACGCTAAAACGGATCCTCAGCAAAGAAGAGTTGGCAGAACGAGGTCGTAAACTTGCCGAAAGTTCTCCAAAACGTTACACGGCCACGCTAAAAGTTTTATTAAACGAGAATGAGCCCATGCTCTCCAGCAGGTGCGAGTAGCCAGTGCCTCAGCGATCGGCGGCGCCCATCTTTTATGCCGTTCGGAATGGGGCCGCCTGCGGCTATTCAGAAAAAAATTCTGTTTCGTTCGGCGTATTAATGCATCTTTAATGCGTACACGTCACTTGAGTTTTCGCGGTTTTGTGACGTCGCGTGACAGGCAGGTAGTGTGGGTGCAGCGCGAAAACTTTTGACCAATAGCCGGGAGCTAATGGCGAAAAGGCGTCGAATCAGAAATAATTATTTTTCTTTTGTTTTGTCCAGTCATGCATAATCAGCGTGCACACGTCATATCAGATGGGAAGCTATCGCGATTTTCGTGACGTCGCGTGACAGACAGGTGAAGTGAAGGTGGTCCAAAAAAGTTTTTGACCAATCGCGAAGGGCTGATTACAGAATTGGAATAGAAAAGTTTGGAATAGTTTTACGTTATAGGGCCCCTGGCTAGGTGCTCAGAAGCAATTCTGGAGAGGGTGAATGGCGCTAAAAGAGTGGCGGTAGGGACATTCCCAGGGCGGACACCGGTTTCTGTCATGGAGCGAGCAAAACCAAAGCTCGCGGAAAATTCCCATGTGCGCAACCTTGTCATAGTAGCAGGTCGGCATGACATCCTTAACAGGAAAGCGACAGGACTAGCCCAGCGCTTCGCGAAAGTGGTAGACGGCTTGCGCGAGCTGTCCCCTCGGGTGCAGGCCGTGGTGTGCACGGTGCTTGAAGTGCCTGTACGTGACAGTCACGTACAAAGAGCCGTATTGGCTGCTAATGAGGCGATATGGAAAATGAGCCGAAAGAAAGGTTTCGATGTTGTAGAAGTAAACGGGGAAGTGGGAAGATGTGGTGGTTTTGAACGAGACGGGACCCACTTCAATTACATGTTTGGACGAGAAATGGGCTGGCGACTTGCTGGTCACGCTGTTCCTTTTTTAGTGTGCCCACGGGCACTCAGGAGGCGAGAATAGGTAGTAATGAAGCAGGTCCCTTAGGGGAACCTCAGAATAGCATCGCCGTCAATAACAGAAAAAGGAGGAAAACAAGAAAGAGAGCGCGCCATGCCTTAGGCTATATAAACATGCAGGGCGGCAGAAGAAAGGAAAAGTGGGCAGAGATTGAGGAGCAGGTAAATAGAGAACAAATAGGGTGTATGCGGTTACAGAAACGCACCTTAGACACTCGCAAGAGCCGCCAGTTATTTAAAGTTATGTTTGGGAAGGGTGCGACAGAACTAAGTCGAAAAGAGAGGGAGGGCTAGTCGGAAGGCTCATTCATCAGGTAGCCAAATGGAAAAGAGTAAATTCAAGATGTCAAGAGCATCTTTGGTTATCAGGTACAATGAGTGGGAAAAAAACTTGGCTGGGAGTAACGTATTTGTGGACCGGAACTAATTGCACAGAGAAGAATCAAGAGTTAGTGGAATGCATAAGTGCTGATACTAAAGGGTTTCGGGAATGATGCCGAAATTATCCTCTAAGGTGACACGAATGTCCACATACAGAATCTAGATGGCAATACTGACAACAACGGGAAAGCAATGCTAGATCTTGTGACCAATGCTTTGTGAGCAACATAACCTCATTATCGTGAATACAGGGCCTAAGTGTGACGGGCAGATCACGTGGGAAGTGGGAAACCGGCAATCGAGAATTGATTACTGTCTCATGACAGAAGAAGTTCATGATAAGTTGAGGCCGTTGACAAGGAAGGGTATAGTAGCATAGAGAGTGGCCGTGAACGCATCATTTTGAAAATGGGATATGTAGTTGGGAAAGAGAGCAAGGAGTGCAAAATAGCCAGTCCAAATTTAAGCCGTGAACAAATAAGAAATATAGTCACAAATTAACGCAGGCACTGTGTCTTCTGCTCTTTTATCTGTGGCCTTGCACTGTGTGCAGTAAGTGGCATTACAAACTAACCCAAGTCAACACCGTATTGAACCAACTTTGAAATGAGAGTCAACAGAAGGAGCGATGCCCGTCTTAGCTTGTAAACAGTCGCAACACAACGCGTACTCACCAAATGTTTCAAAACCTGGAGCTCTGGAAAAGTTTATTTACCGCAAGGCCTGTATGCAGCCAAGAATGCATGTATGCTTGATGTGTACACCCGTAAACGAAAGTATACAAACGACAGCATCGCTGAAGAAACTGCATTTTCTCGTAATTAACATTAATAAACTGAGTTTGACGAGTGTACTGGAAAGTTTGCAATGCCAAGATTGCACTGCAGTGCGCAATCCCAAGATATATTCACAGGCAGAGGACAAAATCAGGTTGATCGCGCAACCCCCGGTCCGTATAGATTTACTGACAGGTGTACCTGGCAATTTTGGACACAAGAGTCTAGGAAGAACCTGGCAAATGGTCAAGTAGACACTGGGAATATAGTGAGCTTCTAAGTGAAATAATGACAGAAATACGGAAAGAGAAAGAACATGCTCGTTGGAAAGTAAAAAAGAAACCGAAAAGCTGGTGGAACAAGGAGATACGAGAAGCGATCGCCGAACGACGGAAAGTATCCCGAGAGCACAGGCAGGCGAAAAAAAGCGCAGTTGTCGAAGGATGAAGTAGCCAGTAAATGGGAAACATGCCAGGAGAAAAATATATGGTTCAAATACTGGTGCAAGCAAAGATAAAAGATGAAAGTGAACGTTGGTTGTCAGAAACACGTATCACTTATTGAGCAACATAAAACTACATCGGGAGTTTTTTCATGTCGCCCTATAATTTTCTCATTGACGGTTTTCCTTGAACCATATTATTTGAGAAGTTGATTATTTATTAATTAAGATTATTTATCTAATTAGATGGAATGAAAAAAATATAGTTTGTGTATCTCCAAGCGACAGCAAACAGCATTACCTTCATTCTGTCCAGCTACGTGGCATTTGCATATTTTTAAACTCTCGCTAAATTTAGCTGGAACACACTGTATACACACGTTCTCAACGACCCCCCGACGTGGAATGCACAACAGCCGGAGCAGCACGAGCAGCAGTGGAATAGTCGAAGGAAGAGGAAAATAAAGCGTCGCGATAAAAGCTTCGCTTGAAGAGCATCGCTAGGCTAGCGATGGGAGGCAGCGACGTTTTCTATCAAGCACTTATCCCAGATGCAGTTCCGGCTAACCGTGCGTGAAGCGGTAAGCGTTTTTCTTTTTTTGTCAACCTGACCAAAAGCTGCAGGGATGAAGTGCTCAAAACCTTGTGTGTGTTCCCAGGGTACATCCCATTAAAACACATGACCGAAGCACGTAGTGGAAACAGTATGCGAAACCGTAGACTTGCTTGTTCTCTAGGACCACCGCTATCACAACAAAATTGTTTACACATAAAAAAACGGGGACAATGGGCATAGAAAGCGCACTCCACGCAAACCATTGTAGAAGCTATAAATATTCCCAAAGTTAGCCCTGCACTATTTGCTATATAGCTTGTCAACTTATATCTGTTAAAAGCATAGGTACATAAGACATTTTTAGCTCACCGTTTCGAACCAAACGTAAAGGCATCACGTGCATAAAGAAATAGCGTTGTCCTCACTGCGCATGCTCTGAACGTGCTGCGGTTTACGCGCGATATGACAGCGCCTCTTCTACTTGTTCTGTGCCTGTTACGTGGCGCCCATTTCCGTGGATGTCCCATCGTCGCTCTATTGCTCCGATAGACCACATGGTGGCACTACGCTATTACCCTCTCCTGTGGTGGCGGCTGCGGCACGCTGCAGCCGTTGCTAACCCGCGCATTGTTTTCATTTATTTTTATTATTAATATTACTGTATCTTACTCTTTTATAGTCTTCCGTGTTTACGAGTCCTCCATATTACCCCATGAGAGCATGGTGCGGAAAGAAGCATTCAAAAATCTGTCGCATTATTTCGTAGCATCTGAAGTGCTCATCTGATGGCGAGAGCCCGACATGAGAATAAATTGACTGTACAGGAATAAGTGAGAAAGCAAAAGAACAATTTAGTAATGTAGTGAAAAGAGACTTGTGTGAAACAAACATGTATGAACCACTAAAACTCAACAAACGTGGACGTGAATCAGTTCAGTGTCAAAGGTGGCGTACAAGCGACAAGCGCGTTATCGTTTAGCCATCAAAGCTTTAAGTACTTGCGAGATAATGGCTTGTTTTCATAAAGCTTGGTACTGCTTTCTTGTCAGTGAAGTCAACGGCATAGTTTGTGAAAACCGGCTTCGTGAATTTCTTACATGCGAGTTCTATTACTGCGCCTGTGGCTTCTACCACAACGGTCACAAAGCAGTATACTAGCAAGCCCCTCCCCCCCCCCCCGTCAACACTATACATTAAATATGTTTCCGAGGGCTTCTGCAGGGATGCGCGGTCTGAAAGCATCGTGTCCATAAGCCTCTTCAGGGCATGCAGAACTCGCACCAGTTCTTGAGTGCGGTAGCTCCTCTGTCGTGGTGTGCGATATCAAACCGTCCGTCGCACTAGATCCCTTGTGCTTTTGCAACCAGCGACACGCAGCACTCACACTCAACTTTCTCGCTCACAACGCGGCATATGTCGCTTACCAGTGCAGGCCCTCGTGAAGAAATATCCTACCGGTATCCTGAACCTCGCATGCAAGCCACAGAGGAAAAAGCACAAGAGCGAGTTTGCCAGTTCCTTCCTTTCAGACGCCGACAAAACGTTGTTCAGAGCTCCCATGTCAACATCTCCCAGGAAAACATCTCCTTGCTTGTTGTACTGGAGCCTCTCCTTCATACGCATTTCATCTATGAGGAGGTGGCACATTTTAGCTTGTTCCGTCTCGAGGAATATTCCATCTTGGTGCTCAGCTTTTCTCTCTTTTCTTTTTTTGACGAGATCACTGAAACCTGTTTCGCCTGCAGTATACTTCCTAGGTATTTTGAAGTGTCGTTCTGCGTGGGAGTGAGAGGAGCTCTGTTCTCAGGTATTCATATGCCTCCGTGGAAATGTTGCGCAATATTATGCACTGCCGTATAGTGGTCGCGCACCACATTGGATTTTGCCTTGTAGCTCAGCACCTGATCCATAATTAATTTAGCTTTCGCACTGCCCTGGCTTGAGCCTGCGGCGACTCGAATGAATTGGTCGACATTACAATTTTCCCTTAGGCGTTGTAGGTCCTTTTTGTACGCGTCGACGGTTGCCGGCAGCCTCTCATTCCGTGCCTTGCAGGTCCTTTCTTTTTCGCGCCACTTCTTTTGTTCTAAGAAGGCTGATGCTGAGCTTCTCCATTAAGCTTGAGCGCCAACTGATCTCAAGGCACCAGCGCCGGCCCCGTTTACTGAATGCGCATGCATCGGTTGAAAAAATGAAGCTCATGCATTTCCAGCTTCTTGATGTCAAATGAGCAGTATCAGGCACGTCATCTCTGCAGACTGCAGATACACTCTCCGATGTGACCTGATCACTGGGCCATCTGGGCTCGGGCGCTTGAGCCGGCACGTTCACACAAACTTCGAGTGTGTCCGGTGACAATGCAGCGCACGAACGCACTTCCTCAACAGATGCAGGCAGGCTGGCCGGCGTGGCCTTGGAGGAATCGCGCTTTCTTTTCTGTGTAACACTAGAACTCCTCACCTTAGGCTGCTCCTTCTTCATGTAGGACTGATAGTGAAGAAAAACCCTGGGGCACTGCACCTTGCTTGAGCATGCGCCTCTTCGTGTACTGGTGAAAGTCACTTTCCAAAAAATGAAGGCTGCATATGGCCGAATAATTTGCATTCGAACTCGGCTCCCAGTTCTTTCTTGCGATAACTTGCAGCCATCGTTCCCGTAGCTCTTTGTCCGCTGGTATGTCGTAAACGGACACTCCAGTGTCTTTCTTTCGCTGGCTCGACGTACAAAACGGTACACAACAGCAGCGCATAATGACGTGTAAAACATCACAGTAGCGCCACCGTTGCAACAAACAGACGAACCTTCCTGTACCGCTGCCAGAAACCTACGGCTTAACAGTGTCGTTTACAAGTTGGCGGAGGCGGGCATTGTCGCCCCGGTAAGGCTCATTGTAACAATTTATTTCAACGTTATTTTTTATTGCGTGCAGAGATTACTTCTTTTATTGTCATTGAGAAAACACCCAATAACATTTGTAGTTCTTGCTTGCAGGCAACACAAGCCCGGCGCGAAATATCCTCAAACCGCCGGCGCGTGGGCGAGGGAGAACGTCGTCTGCAAGCGGGTAATACGGTGGAGCCGCCAAGCGACATCTCCGGACAAAATCGAGAGAGTAACAGGAGAGGGCACGGCGGACGCCGCGGCGCTCACGCGGCAGGCACAGAAAAAAAAAATAAATAAAGTAGGCACTGGCTATGATAACGTACGTTATTTGGGGAGTTTAACGTTCGAATGTTTACGAACGCTAAGAAATAGCGTAGTCGAACATTGCGGCACCCATGGCTCCCGCTTCAGCGTGAATTCACGTGATAGCTGCGCTCTGACTTGAGTTGATCGTCAGTAACTGTTGAAATGAGCTTTCGCTTTCTCTAAACTCACCTGAAACGTTAGTTATGAGCGCATAGCGCGTCCAATTCCTGAGATCGTTCGGCGTATTTCAAGTTCAAGCGTATTTCTTTTTTATTTTACTATTTCTTTTAACACAATGATTTGTTGTTATGCTTCTTTTACTAGTATTTATGACAATAGCAGCCGATTTAAGACCGTACAAAAAAATACACCTGACTTCTGTACACTGTTCGGTTTATTTCTGTTGGCGTGCTGCATTTTTTATTCACCTTGTCTGCCAGTACTCGGGGGTGCAGACCTCGTCAAGCCTGATAGATGGCTTTTTGTCTGTACCCACCAAGTGTCTTTGATACTGAAATTGATTGATTGATTGATTGATTGATTGATTGATTGATTGATTGATTGATTGATTGATTGATTGATTGATTGATTGATTGATTGATTACCGTTGAAGGCGCTGATGATGAAGCTGTTGCTGCTTTAAAGTTAGGAATGAGCGTTTTTGGTTTAAACCTAGAAAACAAGAACAAAATAGAACGGTAGGCCTCATTTTGTCCAGCGTTTCAGTTTTAATCGAAAAGAGTCGATGAAAGCAAATTTATAATAAAGCTAAGGCGACGATCAGCACGCAGCCGCAAGCACATGCGCTTCAATGAGAGCAGCCTGCCAAAGTTAAGGTCAGGTGTCAGCTAGCGGCTCAAGCAATCTTTTCCTTTCTTTTCATTTTTTTGCGTCCGTTCTGCCTGCGTCTGCGACGAAAACCAGAAGTGAGAAGGCAGATAAACCGAAAGTGGTGGGGGCAGATGGTAGCGTAATGTCTAGCGTGCCCAGCTCCCAAATGCAGAATGCTGCTGATACAGGAGCTCGAGTGACGTGGGTTGTTTGTGAAAACACCTTTCTGTGCTCTTTGGTGATGACGAAGCTCACAATGAGGCGGCAGCCTGACGACAACGGTCGCCGTCAGCGTAAAAGAATAAGCGGGCGTGCAAGTTCACACCTAAAGCCGAAAGTATATTAAGAGGAAATACAGTATGTTCCTGCCGACAAAAAAAGTAGTGAATAACGAGCGGTGTTGTTGAGCGAGGCTGTAGACAGATAATGTCGCCAAAGACAGGACCACGTTCCTAACCCACTGATCAGCGGAAATGTATATCGACCGCATGTCAACAAGCATGTAATTGATACTTCATTAAGGTTGTTGCGTGTTTGTGTTGTGTCTAGCACGAGCGAATAGTGTAAGAGGTGACACTGGACAGAAAGCTGTGAGCGAAGTCCGCGATAAGTACTTCAGGATATCCATATTGAACGCCAACGCCCTGTTGAAGAAAGCCTGCGGCTTCAATTGCTCAGGTCGCCGGAAAGGCTTGAGTGGTAGCATACCGTTGGGCATAGCTGGTAACCACAGCCATATACTCACACTTAGCGTGAATAAACAGAGGGAAGGGGCCCAGGGAGTTGGACGGCCTTTTCGAGCTCTGGCATAATTTAAAGAATGATTGTTGCAAAGTATGACGCACAACATAGTATATGACAACCTAAATGAATCAGCGTGGTCATACTTGCGCGTCACGCCATAGTGGCCTACCACCAGGACATCATGGAGTTGCGGCGATGACAGTCTACATCGGGTGCTTGAGAATAAAAACGAGCATATCAGATATCTCCGAGGGACGTTTCTACGGTACAAGAACACATACCCCCCCCCCTCCCCTCAAAAAAAAAAAAAAGGCTTGTGAATAACGGCATCAGAAGATCGACTACTAGACGCTTGCTGATAATGTTCAGGGTGACATCAGTGTTTATTTCAGCGTTTACTTCGGAAAAAAAATGAGTTCAAGTTACTTTTATTTGCAACACAATGGCGGGCGTAAACAGGCGAAAATTGAAAGCATTTCATTAGAGGGTGCCTGAGTACTGTGTAGATTACGTACGACAATGATAGCAAGAATACAACAGTATTAGAGAATATAAATTGCAAACAAGTTCACTTATTAATTCATTGTAGTAGAAAGGAAGTACGTCCATGGTGTGAATGGCGCAAATAATGGACAGACTTTAAAAAATAAACAGTATTGTAGGTCTGTAGTGAACTGGATAGACCATTCGCGTCTTGGCAACAGGATAAGGTTGCTCCTGAAGGCAGAAAGTCTAGTGGGCAATCAAGTCGGCCAGTTGGCTCTCGCCACTCAGAAATCCCGCAAAGGACGCGTGGACGCCACAACGACAACGCCCCCCCCCCACCCCCATTGTGCGCCAGCAAATAAATACAACTTTTTTAAAGCGAAGCTTTCTTTGCTTCTCCCTTCGACTTTTCCACTGGTGCTATTGCTGTCTTGCACGCTGTGTCGGAGGGGGTTCAGAGCGTGCATATACATGGAAGGAGCTTGGAAAAGATGAAAAGCGGCGCAAGAAACTCGTTTGGGCCTTTCCATCCCGTCACATGTGCATATATAGTGCCCTCTGGAGCTCCCTGGGCGTCGTCACATTAGCCTCTTGACAGCTGTAATTATCCATGACCCCCCGCAAAAAGCATTGCGGAAACCGCAGCGCTTACCCTTATCCTAACATGCAAGTCCTGAAGAGAGGTGGATAGAATATTATAGAGGGGGCAGGGAGAAGAGGCGGAGAATGGGTAGAACCAGGGTATTCGCGAAACGAATGAATAACGAAGACCCTTGCCATTCTTGGCTGGCACTTCTCATACAGGGGGGGAAGGACGGGACAGGGAAAATTCGACGTGAGAAGATAACAAAACTAGACACGACAGCAGTTGCGGGCAAACTGAAGGTATGGTACTATACGTTTCTGTTATTTCTAAAAAATAAACACCATGCAAATTTGTCAAGTGGACAACTGACGCAGGGCGTGTAGACGCAAAGGCGAGATTAATTACCGCAGGATAGTGCACGTCAATTCAACACTTCTGTGCCCACCGCGGCAGCTTGACAGCTATGACATTGCTCGAGGTCGCGGGTTCGATCCCCGCCGCCGGAGCAGGATTTAACGGGAGCGAAATACAAAATCCGCCGTGCACTTTCATTTAGAAGCACGTTGAAGAACACCAGGGTATCAAAGTTAATCCGTAGTACGCCACTACGGCGTGCCTCATGATCCATAGTGGTTTTGCACGTAGAGCACCATAATTCTGCCAACACGTCTGCCTCGATGCTATGTGCCATGTGAAGCAATGACAATGCTCAACCCTCTCACAGGTTACAAGCAATGGCGCACAACAACGCTTCAAGCAAACATGTCTCGCTCTATGTTGTGCACTACGCAGACAAAGAGCAGTACTGCACGCAAGGTAACATTTGCCATCAACTCTATACTCTCGTATTGCACTATGGGCCGAAGAAATCATACATCGGCAATCAGCATGGCCGCTATATACCATCAATCAAAGCAAACAACAAAGAAAGCTTCGCGTGTGTCGATTCGCACAGTGCGTGGGATCCGCATATTTTTTTAGACTGTGAATTTATATGCTCATGAATGGCGCACATTAATGCAATATTTTCATTCTCAGTGAACAAAAGAGGCTGTCGTGTTCATAGTAGAATTGATTTAAACGGCTTCAATTCCATGGCTATTACATCGTTGCCAACCTCCGTGGGATCGTAGTCGTCAAAATTGGTTGCAAGTGCCAGAAAACTCAGTAGGTTGATGGACGGCAAGAAGGCAGAAGCTTGCATAAGACCTCAGAAAACTAAAATCACTTTTTGAGCAGCGTAGTCAGGGGGCCATGCTATGGTTTCAACGTCTAATGAAAATCCTCCAAAATATGAACAGAGGCCGACAAAAGGAGGGGAATTTCGGGAAAGGTGAAACCGCTAGAAATCTCAGGGCAGCATTAGCTTAAAAATAAAAGATAACTTAAAAATAACAATCCGTAACGTTGACAGGTTGGCCAAATTTTGACACATTGGCTGTTGAAGCAATTCAGCTGAAACCCGATGGTGCGAAAAAAGGCGAGAATGTCGACATGTATAAGCGAGATGCCTGGTCGTCAGTCCTTACAGCGTTATTCGGGTCTAAAATTTTGGGCGCGGACTCCACCCCATTAAATACAGTGCCATTCTTCATGTCTACGGTGTCATTCTTCAATGGCTGGTACCGATTCTCGGGCAATGAGGATGGGAACAAATTGTCTCACATGCCGACTGTCACCTTCCCCGAACTGCCAGCATTCCTTACCCGCCGGAGTTGCTCATTGGCTATAGGGTTCGGCTACTGAGCACGAAGTAGCGGGATCGAATCCCAGCCACGGCAGCCGTATTTAGATGGGTGTGAAACGCGAAAACACACGTGTACTTAGGTTTAGGCGGTCGTTAAAAAACTCCAAATGGTCAAAATTATTCCGAAATCCCACACTGAGGCATGCCTCATAATGATATCGTGGTTTTCGCATGTAAAACCCTATAATTTATTATTGAACATTCTTTAAGGATGTCCTTGCAGTCGCACAACTCTTGAATACAAGTGTCAGAAGTTGTGCGAGAGGTCTTTGAGTATGTGGGTAGCCTTTATTGCTTTCGATACCTGCTAGTCAACATTGCGGCTATATTATAAAGGCGGAACAGCTACATAGTAGACAATATGGAGAACCAGCATATATTACTGCACAATAATTTTAAATAGCGGTCTTCCTTCGCTCACGTGGATAACCGTGACAGGGGACTACTTTGGGAACTAACTACAAGTACTATACATGTCTTACCCAAATGTGTACCTGGCTCGGTGGCCAGTAAATGCGACGTAATATTGCGAGCAGCTTTGGCCATAGCATGCTAACGGATGACGATACATAGACAGTTTGCTCAATTCTTGTGTCGTGCCTTTTGCCTCAAGGTGCAAAACCAACATATCCATGTATATATCTTAATACTTAAGCACGTCTAGACTTTTAGTAGCTGCGGTAGCCCATGAGTGCGGATAGCAAAGTCGCTAGAGAAATAATTGGGGGCACCTTAACGAAATCGATAGGTCATAAGCAAAAGCCGTCCACGACGGCGTCTCTCAGCTGTACGATGTTCGGACGTTAAGAATGTGTGCCCACTGAAGAAAGGCTGCCACGGCGTGCTTCTGACGGTTACCCTACCTTGCTTACTCCGTAGCATCAAAAACGAAGAGATAATGAAAAGAAAAAAAAGGAAAACAAAAGAACCGTATCGAAAGCCCAGAGTCAATCATCGCTCGCCGCGACTAAACGATCTTAGGATGATAAGTCATTTCCCGGCGACGAGCGGCTACGCTTTATCAAGAACAATGATAACGCCGGCGGGACAAGCATTGTAGCGGAGTTCAATGCGCAGGGAAAGCTTTTAATTATATTATTTTTGTTTTGTTGACGCCATCACCACGTCACCACGTCACCGCGTGAAGTTTGAAAAGTTTAAGGTCAGTACGCCCCGTGGTGGCACTCACGCGAATTAAAATCTCGCGTCCAGAAATGCTGGATACGTAGTAGCTGGAAGTACGCTGCGTCTGGCGGTGTCGTTCACTGAGACATAATCCGACTCAAGTTCACGCGCACGCACACTTCGACCCCACTCAACTCACTCAGGACGTCACCCTGTCAAACAAACTTCGGCCCAATCGGCCAAATTCGACCCAACTTCGGCCCAATCGACCCCTCCTAGGGACTCTATGTGACGCACTATGACTCACGGGTAGTTAGCTGACCTACATGTAGTACATGTGCATTACATAGAAATATGAACATACAACGCAGAATGCAGCACTATATAAGCACAGAAAAATACGAAAGAACGATCACAACTAAGGTAAATTAAGTGGTTTATCGTCCTCAACCTGTGCCGTGGGTTATGAATGACGCCCTAGTGAAAGGCTCCGGAGTAATCTTGATCCTCGCGGATTCTTTGGACAGAAAGCATGGTACACGAGCGTTCTTGCATACCGACCCTATTGGAATAGTGCCACCGTGGCGGAGAATCGAACCCGAAAACTCCTACTCTGCAGCATAGCGCCATAGCCACACTCACCGCGACAGATATAATATAGTTTAATAAATATATAGTATATAATGTTTTTTGTAGAATTCATTAACGGATATTCTGTAGATTGTACAACCTCATTTATTGGTGCCATCAGCTTCTTTGTTTCTTTTTCGTGCTTCTTTGTTTTGTTGCTTATTTTTTCTTTTAGATTGTCTCTCTCACAACGTTGACACTTAATTTATAACTTTTGAGTTGTGATTACGCAAGACGCCATGCCTCTTCAAAAATTTGCCATGAGTTGGGGATTCTCCCGAATGTGAGTGTTCATTAAAAGGAGTGCTACCTGTTACCGTTACTTTCGCCGAACGTTCTAGCAGTAACAAGGTATTAGAGGCAGAATAATTAAGCTGAAAGGATTGACACAGTGTGAGAAGAAGAGTTTCATAGCCGCCGCATGTTATAAGTTCGGAGGGCTGGATGGCCTGGAAGAATTTTAGAACAATAAAGCCGCGGGTTTCGCGACACTGTCTTTATTGCCACTGCACGATGGTAAAATTGCTTACGACCCGACGCAAGTTATGCGGGTCTGCGACTGGGGATCGCTGCTTCGTCGAGGCGTTTGTTGCACGTCATGGTACGTCAGGATTTACCACTTTGCTAAGTGCACTGCGCGATGACACCGCATAAGTAATGACGGGTGGCGAGCTATATACGCCTATCTGATCTTGCGGCCCCCGACTGTGCTTACCGCTGCCGACTTTTTTCACTGTGCGGGTCTAACTTCGCCCGATGGGTGGATTACTTCTTTCCGGGTTCGCTGTGCTTCCCACACGTGCCAGTATGCCGTCTATACGCCGGCTAACAGAGGAACCAAGTTGCGAATAAAATGTATGCCATGTCTGACTGTCTGGTGCGGTTTAACGTCTGAAAGGAGCACATGGGCTATGAGAGACACCGTAGTGGAGGGTTTCTGAGTGATTGCATTACATACACTGAGTATTTTTAACTCGCGCGCGAAGTTCAGCAAACGAGCGCGTTTTTCGTATTTGCCCTCCTCGACATCCGAAGAGCATGTTTAGAAATCTAACCGACGACGGTTGGCGCACAGCTGCGGAATGTCATGGCCGCTGAGCCTCGGTGAGCTCTGTAGGATTCGTGCAAATAGAGAGTTTATGCTTTTCGGTACTACCGTACGGTAACGTATACCTGGGGCACCATAACGCAAAGATATTCCAAGCTGTTTCTATTCCATCTCTGCCATTAGCCCTCCACGACTGGAGAAAATTCGGGCCACATCCACTCCGCTTGTCTTCCACGCGACGTCACAAAAACTGCGAAAACTCCCCATCTGAAAGAACGTGTGCATGCTGGCTATGAATGATTAGGCCGAATAAAAGTTAAAAAAAGTTATTTCTGATTGTACATGCCCTTTTTTTTTTGTTATCCTTCCTCCACTGGTGACATTTTCTTCGGGCTGCGCCCACTTCCTCTGCGTTTCACGCGACGACACAAAACTGCGAAAGGTCACCACGTCGAAATGTGGTCAGTCTTTGTTGCTCAATACGTGCTACATAAAATTTTTTTGCCAAGACTGAAAGAAAGCCCGCGGAACAAGTGCCGTGTGACTCGTCGCGCGACAAAAAGCTTTATGGGAATTTTTCAGGATGACCTACAATTTTCTCATTGACGCTTTTGCTCGTAATACTTGAGAAGTTGTTTATTTAAAATAAATAATTAGGTAATTAAGTGAAATACACAAAATTGTCTGACTTGCTCCAAGCGACGGCAAATAATGGCGCTATAACATAGAGCTATTCCAAACTGTTGCTTTTCTAATTCTGCAATCAGCCCGCCACGATTGGCCATAACTTTTTCGGGCCACCTCCACCTAGGCTGTCTGTCACGTGAGGTCACAAAATCACGAAAACTCACTGCGTCAAAAGGACGTGTACGCGCTAAAGTTGCATTAATATGCTGAACAATTCTTTTTTTCTGAATAGCCAGAGTCTGCCCCGTTCCGAAAGGAATAGAAGATTGCTGCCCACCGGTCCTTCTGGCACTGGCAACTCGGAGTAGCAGGGGAGCATGCATTTATTTACCTAGAATAAAAAGATATGCGTAGCAATATAACATTATCGAGTTTTTTCGACAGCTATACGACATCACTCTGCCAACTTTTTCGCTAAGGATCCATTCTAGCGGCATTTTAGAGCGCAGCTCTTCGGCGCCCGTTCCTGCGGCGAGCGTCGGCGTCGGCCTCGGCGTCGGCGTAGCCGAGCGAACGAGCACAGCGAAAGACGAAAGCGAACGCGGAGCGCAATGGAGGGGATGAAAGTCGCGCGGAGGAAAGCAAAATACCGGCACGACCATGCATGACCCGCACGACCAGCGCCGGCGTGGGCTTCGGACCCACTTCGCATGCGCTAGACAAAGCCGCTGCTAGAAAACGCGCTCCGCGCGAGCCACGCGTACAGTGTTCACGCTTTCTGTCTGAACAATGAGTGATGCAACCGGTGGAAAGGTGGAAATGCTTCGTCGATCTGCTGCTGCTAAACTAGCTGCCCGAGCAGGGGCTCAGCGCTGCCGCCGAGAGCACCTTTTCCTTCAGGATCAAGGGCGGAATTCACTAAGCGAACTTACGAACAAATTTTAGCACAATAAGAATCTTACGGAAAAATCGTATTCACTAAAGTAAAACTGTTAGTAAGACCAGCAAGCTTGTGATTCCCACCGCTGCAAACGCTAGCGCTGTAGTCGAAAAATGCGTATACGTAAGGGCAGCTCCGGTGCGAACTTCAGTACTTCGCTATTAGTAAGCGTAACTTGACTCACAAGACCTAAACAGCAGTCGCAGATGACGACTTAAGATGAAATTTCTACGATAGGGCTGTGGCAGTCTTACGGACATAATTATGTCTATCTGTGCCGCTCGAGCAGACGCGGGTAAGCGTCGGAACGGGCTGTTGCGGCTGATTGGACAGAGGCCACAACTGATAGCCGAGGATGGCGCGTGCTTATATCTTGTGGCGCGCTCTGATTTGTCATCTAAAACTGCACTTAGCTGTTTCAGTGCATAATTGTATTGAGCGTGCGCTGCTGCGCAAGGCAATAACATTAATGATATGCGGCGAACTTCCCCCTACTGTCTGATAGGCTGTGTGTATGTGTGCGCGCAATAGCTTGAATTTTCATACTCGTCATGACGATCTGTAGGGTGTTAGCAAATAGAAGTGTACTGTCCATCCTTGACAACCGTCAAGTTTGTCGTTGGTATGCTTTGAGCACTTCTATCGTATTTCTTTTTTCTAGTTTGAGCTTTTTCTTGCTCATAAGGCGGCGAATAATTTTTTTTCCAACGCTTTGGGGCTATGATTCTCAATGCGAGATGAAACAATGAAGAAAGTCATTAGCATTTCTATTATCAAAACTTATTGCTGTTGCACAATTCGCTGTCGCCTTCCATACTATTAGCCTCAGCATTCTGTTATATAGCTTATAGTTTAAATTCAGCACTAAGCCGGAGCGACGTAGTGCCTGTGCCCACGGGTTTGCTCATTCTGTGGCCTACTGTGTGAACAAACGTATGCGTACAACAGATGGCAGTCCTGTCTATGATACGAAGCGGGAAGTCAATACGATATCATAAAAAATGGCGAGTAAAATCAAGTGCCACCATTGCTACAAAATCATGTGGACTGCGTGAACAAGGGTAACGCTGCGAATTAAAATGCACGCCATGAACGAAACGAAGAATTGTCGCATTATGCCCCCTCCCCCCCCCCCAAACACGCACGCACACACCTGCACACACATTTATATGTATAACCACACTGACGAGTATGACTGGAGGCACTTCTTTTTTGGCAAAAAAAGTGCGCAGCATGGGAAGATGAGAAGACAAAGCGACAGCCATCGTCGTCTTATGATTGGCTGAGGATGCTTATTCTAATTAGAACCCCAGACTAACAACAGTCCTGGGCGAAATGACGTCGCTCACATGGTTCAGTCACTTCGTACGGTGTTCTTTCTATAGTTTCTCTCACTGAAGAAACCCTTCCTAGGCGTTTGTGAATTCAGCGCAAGAATTTTCTTCCAGCCGGCGACGGTGCACCTGCTGCACAGTAGTCAGGTCAACATGACGGCATAGAAAAGCCGGGCACAGTTGCTTGGTACCGTGAAATGAACAATGTGAAGCTTGCACGAGGCTAAGCGCGGTCACTAAAACGCGTCATATCACCAAGATCAGCATTTGCGTCGCTCGAATTATGCTGCTTTGTGCGTTCTCGCGGCGGCGCACAGTTTAATCACTTAATTCAGTGCGTTTAAGCGAAGCTACGACATTTGTGTGTAACTAGCGGTGTAAGTGGGGCATAGCGTATGGATTGTACGGAAAGGCTGAACGAACTTCACATCCAGTCCGTGGTGCTTGCAGCATTCGGCTGGCAACTCAATAATTATTTCATTTATGTGTAACTTCCGTATTTGTGTAACTTCCAGCGCGCATAGCCGCAACTTCTCAGTCTTCCACTTTGCCTCGGTGATCGCTCTGGCTTCACAAGTTTTAATTACGCGCAAAAAAAAAGTGAAATACGTACTTATCGAGAAAATGGTCAGGCAAGGAGACATAATCTCTCAAATTATATTCATTGCATGTTTAGAAGAAGTATTCAAGCTGTTAGAGTGGCAACTGGGAAGGATCAAGGGTGATGATCAACGGCGAATATCTCAACAAGCTTCAGCTTGTCGATGACATTGTCCTGTTGAGCAACCCTGAGGATATATTTCAACAATTGATTCAGGACCTTAACCGAGAAAGTGTAAGAGTAGGTTGAAGAATAATGTGCAAAAGACGAAGACAATGTTGGATAACCTGTCAAGCGAACAAGAATTCCTTATCAAGAGTCAGCATGTAGAGTATGCACAGGAGGAATATTATCTAGGTCAGTTTCTCACAGGAACCCTTGATTGAAAGAAGTGTAGGCACCTGTAGAAAAGCAAGAACAAACATTTAAGTTCGGCGTTTCGGCCAGAGTCTGGCCTTCATGAAGAGTGCGATGACAAGCCCCCACAGCTCAATTTATACATTTTCTCTTACAGGTGAGCGATATTACAAAAAAGAAAAAAAAGAACGTATGGCGTCATGAATGCCAACATGCGTACATTCCTTCAAGTCAAACGAAAAAAAAAGCGCAGGTAGCCTATGAATACAAACACGCGTACATTCAGTAGCATCCGCAAGGAAGGGGCGTGAGAAATCTACGATGGAAAGAGGCAGCCATTGAAATGCCGGAAAAAATAGTCACATGTTGGCTTAGACCATGCAAGGGGTCCCAGCTGGCATAAGAGTGCTTCCCTTGTTTTATGTTTGAAGTTACGGCAACTTTGTGAGACCACAAAGACGGTCAGTACACCCCCACTTGATTATATGACACCCACACTGTGACTTCCGCCAACCTCTGAGCTCCGCAGACTGCATTCCATTGCATTTTTTGAAGAGGTGGTATTTCTCGTGATTGCGGGCAAACTGTTTTTATAAAATGTCTATGCATGAATGAACAATTAAATAGGAAATAAATGAGAAATTATACGATAAAGTGAAGTAATGAACATCAACATAACAGAAGGGAGAGAAGAATACCTAATAAATGATGCTCAAATATGCATATAGCTTCATAAACATGCTATATATTATGTTAGTAAGGACACAAAACAGACAGTAAAACATTCATTGGTGCACCAAGCATGTCGGCAATCTTGGAAACGTGTCTTGCTAGTTGGGCATACACGTCAGCCTACCTGTGCTTTCAATAATTCTCCTAGAAAATGCGCTCAACTTGTGCATGACAAACGACTCACTAGCGTCTCTGTCGTAGTTAGTGAAGAAACCTGATTTCAAAATAGTGGCTTTAAATTTATCGAAAGGGTGGCCTGGCATGTTTCCATGTTTGAAGAAGGAGAGCTGCGGTATAGTCTTTACGCGTGTTTGTGATTATAAAAAGCGTAGCTTAACAAGGGTTTCCGTTTGTCCGATGTAATTGTGCGCGGATAATGGTGCAATCGAGGAGACATACAAGTGTCGCATTTGTAGTCCCCGTGGAGACTGAATGAAAATGAAGACGCAGTGCTCTTGGCAACATGAGCAGTATGCGTATTGGGTCAGAATTTGCTTCGAAGTTTTCCTCATGGTGCGTAGCCTTTGAAATAGGCTGAACCCATTTAAATTAGATCATTTAAATTTAAATTAAATTAAAATTAAGTTCATTGAAGGTGACATCTCTGAGGTTGGTGGCCCGTCTGTATACCACCTGCGGAGGTTCAGGAACAATTTGGCGCATTTTATCGCTCTAAAAGAGTATGGTATGATGTTTTCGGAGGATACAGTTTATCTTATCAGTTGTTGCTGAATACCTGAGCATAAGCTTAGTCCGTGAATCTGGGGGAGCTGGTTTGCTGATGATGAGCACATGACGATCGAGGTTGTCGGCTTTTTTAATCGCGCCCCCGATAACGGAGGGGGGATAACGCTGGCGTAGTAAGCCGTTGCGGAGTTGGTCGCAGTTCGATGTAAAGTCCTCTTTAGTGCATATCCGCTTGAAACGAAGATCTTGGCTGTACGGAATCGCTGTTTTAGGATATTTCCGTACACCCAGTCCCGAACCTCCACCTCTCGTAAAAACTCCAGTGCACCGTTTCAGTCGGCGCCTGCTCGGTCTGAGCCCGGACTTCCCTCCTGTTTCGACTCCCACCAGCATGGCTACATCATCGGCGCTTCTCCCTCTTTCACAGACGGCGGCTAGCATTTCCCAGGTGACTCTTTAACACTCTCGCGTCCCCGAAATATTCCACGGCGATGCTCTTGAAGATGTCGAGGACTGGCTTGACCACAAAAAACAAACAACAAAAACTCACCCACGCTTATTTCGCGCTAGACAACAGCGCTCGTACATGGTACGCGAACCGGGAAACAGGCTTCCAAACGTGGGGCAATTTTCGTCGTCAGCTCCTCGACATATTCTCGAGCTCGGACCGGCGAGGTTACGCGCAACAACTTACTGAGGCTCCGGTACAGAAACCCAACGATACCGTCGCCATGTATGCGGAAGATATGGCCCGTTGTTTTCGCCGAGCTGACCCTGACATGACCGAGGAAAAGAAAGTGCGCCATCTGATGCGGGGAATTAAGGAACCACTCTTTGCCGGTCTTGTCCGAAACCTTCCAACAACGGTCGACGAATTCATCAAGGAAGCGACTGTCATCGAACGGGCGATTCAGCAACGTTGCCGCCACTTCGACCGCCAGCCCAACAACACGCCAATCAGCTCTGCAGCTCAGATTGTTGACCCCACTTCTTTACGGGACATGATTCGCGACATCCTGCGTGAAGAGCTGCGAGCCCTCGGCATTCCTCCTGCAGAGTCGCCGGTCGTTTCTGTTGCGGAAGTCGTGGGCCAGGAGTTGCAGCAAGCCTTCTCCTTACCAGCCCCATATCCAGCAACACGACCGCCGACCTATGCCGACATGGTCCAACGTCCTCCCCCTTCACCATCGGTAACGCCATTTCAGCCACGGCCCGTTCCCGTGCCGGGGTGGCAACGGGAGTCTGTGAGACGACCGCCAGTTCGTCGTACCAACTTGCGGCGCGCGGCCGACCGTCGACCCCTCTGCTTCCATTGCGGCGAACCAGGCCGCATAGCCCGTTACTGGCCCTTATGCAGACGCTGGAGCCGGCTCCTTTTCGCTTGCCGTTTCTCTGCACTTCGACGACCGTCGCCCCCCGAACAATGATCGGCTGTCACCCCGCCAAGCAGCTTCACCACGTCATCGCTGGCGGTCCCCTTCACCTGTGTGCTCCACTTCCCCAAACCGCCAGAGTTTCACCAATGAAGTCGGCAGGGGTGGTCATTCCCCTAGTCCGCGCCGGGGAAACTAACGGCAGCGACCTCCGGGGGGAAGGTTGCCTTTTGTCGAGACGCCAAAAATACCCCCCACGCTATCGACGAAGACGAAATGACGACGACGATTGCTAACGCCGACGAAGACGACATGACGACGACGAATATTCACGCCGACGACTTTGTCGGTGCCGATCTTAGCATTCTGGTGGATGGACATCACGTCACCGCACTTGTTGACATTGGAATACACTTCTCGATTATGCGGCAAGATCTGGCCGACCGCCTTAGCAACGTGAAGACGCCGTGGACAGGGCACCACATAAGAAGTGCCGGGGGTCAGCTAATGACACCAACATGAAGATGCACCGCCCGAATTCACATCGCTGATTCGAACTTCGTTGTGACTTTCGTCATTCTCCCCGACTGCTGCAAAGCCCTCATCTTGAGGATGGATTTTCTCCGAGATTACGGCACAGTCATACAGATTCCGGAACGTATGGTGACGTTTTCTGTCAGCCCATATGGCGACACGATGAATGACGGGAAACATGAGCGTTTCGTTTGCAAATCGCCGACGATGTGACCATTCAGCCGCGATCCGGCCGCCTTGTCTCTGTAACATGCAAGAAGCCCTACCACGGGGATGTGATCGCGGACCAAATTGTTGCACTCTAGCTCATGCAAGGCGTTTCCATTGCAAGAGGCGTACTCGACAATATTTTACATGGCCACTATGATAACGTAAGTTGGTTTTCTGTAAACTGATGTTGCAAGCTGGTATATCTCGAAAGGTGATTGCAGAAGCCGAAAATGTATGGGAGAATGAGATGGTTGGATAGAGTGCATTGAACTGAGAAATGCGCTTCAATAACTCTTCCTCGCCGTGGGGCCCGATTAGGAATACGTCGTCTATGGACCTACTGTAAAACATTGGTTTTAGTGCCCAGCTGCTGCAGTATGCAACCCAGCTGCTCCAACAGATTCCAGTATGCCCGTGAATATGTTGGCGCAATTGGGACCTATTTTAGTGCCTATTGATGGGCCGTTCGTTCACTTACACGAAGTGCTTTCTATTAAGAAGAAAATAAACTCAAAATTATTTAGCTCTGATACCAATTTTATTGGAGTTTGTAGTGTGCGACAGTCGATGGGATTATCAATTGTAACCTACTGATTGCCACCCACTTCAAACCATATTAAATTTGGTATTAGAGCTGAATAAACGTGAAACACTATGTGAAATAAGATGCACATAGTGGCACGTGTATTGCTAAGTATGTTTGAGCGAAAGCTTTTCCCAATTCACACCAGTTTTTTGTGCTCTGCTGTGGCTAGTGGCCTCAATTGTTGTGGTGATCATTAGCGGCACATTGTTTTTTTTTTTTTTTGGTGTGGTGGGGATGTCACTTTAGCTTGTGCCGGTTCTGTAGCTTCTTTCTTTCTCTACGCGGTCGTCAGCTTTCGGTGGTGATTAACGCCAAAGGTAAGTAAATAAACCCTTGATTACTGTTTGTATGGTATGTCGGTTTGTAGAAAGGACCTGTATTCACTTATGCTGCGCCACCAGATTTTGAGGATTGGAGTGAGGAATCCGAGCTTCAGAAGGAGAAAGAAAAAGACATGTTTACTTAAGCTTTGAAAGCTGAAAGCCCCATCAGCAGTGGCTGCAGAAGGCGTAGCTTGGGGCACCACTGCACTTGTTAATTTATAAACCCATAGAAATGGTTTATTAAACTATATCTAAACGATCCGTAGTGGGCGTGTGCGTTTTATTATAGGAGACCTAAGAACCAACATAATGAGCTTTAGCATGATGGCGGCGCTCACCCTCCTCTGGACGATTATTCCAGACAAATATAGTGTACTTTAGGCAACGTGCCACTAATACCTTGGTCAAGCTGGCAATTTAAGTGCACTTAGGAGGAGTGCACTTCGGGACCTTCGGTGACCCTTTAGGCTACGCGGTGTTAAACTGGAAAACAGAGCGCACTCGCATTAAAAAATATATTGCCAAGGCAGACTAATATCATGTTTTTTGAAGATGTAGATTTAAAAAAAAAACCTTCTAAAAAGCGATTGATTAAGTTGTGTTATAAATAAAAAACACAATCTTTATTTACTCAACAAAAGAACGAAAATATTTTTATAACAAGAGTGTTACATGTCAAGGCCGGCCAAGACGAATGCCTAGCCAATCCAGAACAAGATGGTGGCGTACGACGAGGCGGCATTCGATCCTGCTAGAACAGAATGTAACCGAGTTCTGTTCTGATTATATTGTTAAAAGCTGTTCAACAGCTAGAATGAACTTCTGTGTCCTCTTTCTATGCATTGCATTTTGTATCGTTGAACCCGCTGGCGGCGAGGCTACGCACTCGACCAGCGAAGTGCATTCCGTGAACGCACTCTTACCGGAGTGCACACTTCTGCAAGTACACTCCACTTGCGACGTTTAGATTTGGGAAAGTACACTTAAACCCCAGTGCTCTCTCCGTAAGTGCACTTTGCTTTCGTTTGACAGTGGTATAACGCGTCATATTACACAAGAAAGAAAAACAAGGAAGGTAGGAAACACTGAAAGAAATAAGGAAGGAAAGAAAGGGAAGAGGAAGGAAATAAAGAAATAAGGAACGAAAGAAAGAAGAAAAAGGAAATGGAAAGAAAGAAAGAAGGAAAGAAAGATCAAATGAAAA
This sequence comes from Dermacentor variabilis, assembly GCF_050947875.1. Classification (NCBI taxonomy): domain Eukaryota; kingdom Metazoa; phylum Arthropoda; class Arachnida; order Ixodida; family Ixodidae; genus Dermacentor; species Dermacentor variabilis. The sequence goes on along the minus strand of NC_134568.1, from coordinate 157,825,466 downwards.
AGAAGGAAGGAAGGACGTAAAACGAGAAAGCAAGAAGGGAAGAAAGAAAGAAGGAAGAAAGAAAGAAAGAAAGAAAGAAAGAAAGAAAGAAAGAAAGGAAAAAGAGAGGAAGGAAGGAAAGAAAGAAGGCAGAAAGATAAAAAGGAAGGAAGAAAGATGAATGGAACGAAAGAAGGAGGAAGGAACGAAGAAAAGAAAGAAAGGAAGAAGGAAGGAAAGAAAGAAAGAAAAAAATTATGGGGTTTTACGTGCCAAAACCACTTTCTGATTATGAGGCACGCCGTAGTGGAGGACTCCGGAAATTTCGACCACCTGGGGTTCTTTAACGTGCACCTAAATCTAAGTACACGGGTGTTTTCGCATTTCGCCCCCATCGACATGCGGCCGCCGTGGCCGGGATTCGATCACGCGACCTCGTGCTCAGCAGCCTAACACCATAGCCACTGAGCAGCCACGGTGAGTAGGAGGAAAGAATGACGGAAAGAAAGAAAGAAGCAAAGAGGGAAGGAAAGAAAGAAGGAAGGAAGAAAAAAAGGGAGGAAGGAAAGAAATAAGGAAGGGAAGAAAGAAAGATATGTAATTGCTAAATTTAACCCTCGTCAAAATACAGGGCCTCAATGGCGAACATGTTATGGGGATTTGTGAGGCATCCTGTCAGATACTTTTCCTGTAGTATGCTCTGCCAAAAATATTTCATACTTTGATGTCGACTACTGTTTTAATTGTCATCTTGTCGCCCATCTAAACAAAAGCTGTGCTTGGCTTCCTATGTGGAATCCTTCTTGGAAACATCGCCGCTAAATATTTTTTTCTGTTATGGGCTTTAAACTGTTTGTTGCTCCTATTTACTGAGTGGTGAATGAGTAGGAGGGGGCTGGAATGAAAATAATGACAAAACAATCCTTACAAGATACGGCCCCATGTTATTCTCGTTCATAAACATGTTCTAACTCTCATATTCTTTCTAACTGAATCTTTCTAATACATTACATTATGGGGTTTTACGTGCCAAAACCACTTTCTGATTATGAGGCACGCCTTAGTAGAGGACGTGCACCTAAATCTAAGTACACGGGTGTTTTCGCATTTCGCCCGCATCGAAATGCTGCCACCATGGCCTGGATTCGATCCCGCGACCTCGGGCTCAGCAGCCCACACCATAGCCACTGAGCAACCACGGCGGGTTTTCTTCTTATTGTAATAGTATGTGTGTAGGAGAGGTTTGCATATGAGTGATGCCCGATACTTACTCCTTCTCTCTTAGGCAAACAGTGCATAGCGAATGATAGGCAGGCTCAGACACACCTGCAAAGAAACGAGGTAGATTATTATAAAGTAAAATGGAAATAAAAGTTCGAACGTGCCAATGCATAGTTCACATAAAGTACAATGTAGCGCATTGTTCGGAGTAGAGAAACAACAGGTGCTCAATATCTTCGTTTTATTCCGAGCAAAAGCACACCGCACAATCGGCTCGGCCTATTGTAGGCAAAAATTGTGGTGATCATACGCACTGTGGAAACCGATGCTATGTGAAAGATTTTGCAGGAACTTGATAAACCAACTTTATTTAGGGTTACGCAATGTTATATCAGGGGGGCCGAAATGTTCGTGTTAATTGAGTAGTGCGTGCGGGTCGCGAGCGTACTTGTGTCTGACGACAGCAGCACGACGAGAACCACGTTGAACATGTTCGTGGGGCAGCAAAAGCACGATTTCTAGACCGGTCATTCAACGACAGTTTACGGCATGGTGATCGCTGGGTAAACAAAAAATCTAATTATGGGGTTTTACATGCCAAAACCACGATCTGGTTATAAGGCACACCGTAGTGGGGAACTCCGGATTAATTTTTGCCACCTGTCGTTCTTTAACGTGCACCGTTCTCTAAGTACACGGCTGGTTTCGCATTTCGCCCCGATTGAAATGCGGCCGCCATAGCCGGGGTGCTCGTGCTTAGCAGCGCAACCCCAAAGCCACTAAGCAACCACGGCGGGCGATTGTTGGGTTCTACATAGGTAGTGGACGAGAGCGTAATCAGCGACTACGTGTTATACAATCGTATGCACGTATACGGCTATAGCCTGTTTCACATGATGTGGTTTTCGTCGCACCGGAAGTGCGATTTCCGTCGTTTGCGATGAAAATCTCAGTCGCAGTGCCGACCCCCCGATTTTCGGCTGCGACCAACCGGTTCGTCGCACAGTCGCACCGTCGCACCGATCGCTGCGATTTTCCGTCGAAATTGAGCGGAGAGCTAGCTGTCAACGGAGCTATTTCGCCGGTTTGTTTTGGAAAATGGCGTCTCGCACGACAAGTGCAATGCGCGGAGACGTGGATCGTCGAATTCAGTACGTACGCGAAGGGAGAATAAAAAACTTGTACCGCATATTCGATTCTCCCATTTATATACGTTTGTTGACACACTACGCAGCAAATAAAGTGCATTTTCACGTTTGCTTCGTACGCCTTTGCGAGTTGTCAGTCTAGGAGGGGTTCCATCCCCAGCAGACGACGAGGTCGTCACAATTTTCTTTTGTTGAGTAGCATGCAAAAATCGCGCTTGCGGAGCAGCTTGAATTATTTCAACCTCGGCAAGGGCAAATGAAAAGACAGCAAAGTACCCGAAGTTTCAACGTTGCGCTGAACGCGGTACCGTTCAGTTGCATTTTCTTGTCGGTTTTCAAGCGTGAATTTCCCGATGCATCTTGAAAGCTTATCTTACCTCTTATTAAATTTGACAGAGCAAAAGTGTAGGCTATTGTAATAAATTTGTTACGATAGCATTACATCCGTGCCTTGAATAAAATATTACATGCACGCGAAGTTGCACCTCTTCTCTGAAGAATTTTTTTTCTTGCACAGAAACCAATAAACATTGACTATGTTGCGGACTTTGTATCCTTAGTGCATCTGTATTAACACCTGCTTTGAAAGGCAATTAACTCTGGAGCTAGTAGATTAAGTAAATTGCTTGCTTTAGTGGCGTAGTGACAACGTACCCCCCTGCACAATCATGTAGAACTCGTGAAACAATGCGAAAAGCAGGCAAACGGCCTGTTCTTGTGGGGATAAAACAGTATAAGGCGACACGCTGAAGAAAAGTAAATCAAAACTGTGCAGTGAAGTCAGCCAGTACAGGCAGTTCTTGCACGTTCACAGCTGATCAAGTGTGCAGAAACATTCATGCCTTACATGTTTCTAGTAACTTTCTAATAAGTTTGTGATCACATATATTAGTGTGTAAACCCATGTAACGATATCCGCTGCGATTATTATCTTTATAAGTAATGAAATACCATGCTACTTGCAAGAACATATATCACCCGAGGATTTCAGAACAAATTGTTGCATTTCAACTATACACAATATGTTGTTTATTCAATAAAAGACCACAAACTGGGATTTTTTGCAATGACAAACTTATTCCATACTTTACTTACATACAAGCAAGAAAAAAAATTATAGACAGAAATATTATTCTTCAATTTGTTCACCTGCCACCGTGGCTATAGCATTCTGCTGCTAACACAAGGCGATTGGTTGATTTGCCAGCCATGGAAGTAGCATTTCGATGGGAGTCATAGGTAAAAAGAAAGCTCTTGCACTTAGACTTAGTTCATCACCTTTTATTGAACCCTTAAGCTTCAAGATACTATGGCATAGGGGGGCATGCTTATGCAAAATCTAACACCAATAGAAAGCAAAGGGCAGAATTGTAAAACAACCATCTTTCGTGATAATTCGAGTGTGTAAATATTCATTGCATCAATATGTATTGTTCAACAGCACGGCACAAATAAGCATGATCAGGTATAGCAAGTACTCTGTCGGGAAGCTGGTTCTACAGATGTATAAATATCAAGGCATGAATGCTCATACTACGTCGCACACATAGCACAAAGAAAACCTTTTTCAAGAGTTGTCCCTTCTGGCAGATATGAGTGGGCCATAAGCAGCAGAAACATTATTGCAGGACATTGTGTAATACCGCTTATAAAAGAGTGAAGAGGCTTTTAACAGCAGTACCTCATGCTACTCTAATAAGAGGAACGATGAGCAAAAACATTTCTGGTAGAGCACTTAAACAGTAACTTTCTGAAAGGCAGAAAATTCCAGGTGAGAGTTGGAGGTACATTTGGCCCACACACACCAACAACACGGGCATACTACAAGAAACACTACAGCCTATGGTGTATTACAGTCTATGGGAAAGCTATCTTATACAGAAATCAAGAATGATGCAACAAGCCCTCGACAACACTGCAGACTTTCTTGGCCAGTCTGGCCTCTGGCTTTCTGATAAGTCAGCTCATATCGACGTCGGCAAAAAAAGAAAGACTAGAATCAAGAACTACCCCAGATTGCACATTGCGATCCACGTAGCTGGACAAATATGCCCGCAAGTCAACATCCACAAATCCTCAGCTAGTGTAAGCCCATGGCGGCAGAGCCAGCACGTGGGTGAAACAATTATGCAATGCCTGGACGCAACTTCCACACCTGGTGAAAAGAATAATCTCGAAATAATGGGGGTGGACGAGTGGATACTATGTAAAATCGCAGATGCTGTGCTTGTGTCCAAGGTATTGTACGGTATGAATTATCAGCAGCACACAAAAAAGACAACTCATCGAATACAGGCATCGGGTAGTAATAACAGGTCTTTCCAACTTTACCATGCTTGAAGACTTCTATGAGCAAGAGCTAACGAACAAGCACCTAGACAGTAGAGTTGCAGCCTGCAGCACAAATTCTTTGTCTCAAGAGCTCAGAACCTCGTCCCAAGATACTATGCCAGCTAGCATATGAGATGCAAAGACGACTACACCTCCCTTCAGAAACACAACCTCGGGAGTACCTGAACTTGAAACACAACAGGCCCATAGCGTGAAATATGGGGGCAAACAATTAGGCCAGGAGACTATACGCTACTGCCAAACACACAGAGGAGGTTGCTAATCATGAAGATGCAAGCAAACATAAGGCACATATAGTACACTGATCTGGCAATAGCAGTGTAACAGTAGTATGACACTACATAAAACTAAACCACATATAAGTGAGTACCATTCCAGGTCATCCTACACATAGAAAAGCTGAACTGAAAGCAATCAAAGCAGCACTTGTAGTGCAGATTACACCCTGCACAACACCCTGCACAACACCCTGCATGGATTCACCAGAAACTGTCTGGGCCTGCACATCACACAAGAGTGTCAGGAAAATCAGGAGATTGACACGCGACTTGTAAGCACATAGCCATGCAGATATTCCAGGACACAAGCGGGCTATAAGCCCGACATAACTGAAAACTAGATGAGTTTGTGTGTATTCATTATTAATTAAAGTGCAACAGATAGACAACAGACAGAAAAATTCATCTCCCGGCTTCCCCGAGTTCTCCCAAGAAAAAGAAAGACACCTTTGAAGGATAGATAAAAATTGGTGCTTGATGCAGCCAAACATAAATAAATATGCTACAGAAAGAAAATACAGAAAAATTCCAAGTGCAGGAAAAAATCATTACAATTGCCAATCCTGCATGCCAGCCCCTTTCAAGAAACACTGTTGTTATTCCAATAGACAGACTGACAGCTTGCTTATGCAAGCACATTCTTCCAGCTCCATGCCATTGCGAAAAAAATGAGTTTCCTGGAAGGTAGCCACATGCACACTTGGTGATCACAATGTTTTTTTTTCCCTGGACTTGTATATCTATATGTATTTTCTCCCTTTCCTGCTCTTATGTTTGGTTTCATCAAGCACTAGCCTTTATCAGGTTTTATTGCTGTACTACTTTCTGGTTGTATTCATACAGGCCGCCATAGGAATCTGAACCTGGCAACGTTTAACGTTAGAACGTTATCTAGTGAGGCGAGTCTAGCAGTGTTATTGGAGGAATTAGAGGGTAGTAAATGGGACATAATAGGGCTCAGTGAGGTTAGGAGGACAAAAGAAGCATATACAGTGCTAAAAAGCGGGCACGTACTGTGCTACCGGGGCTTAGCGGAGAGACGAGAACTAGGAGTCGGATTCCTGATTAATAAGGAAATAGCTGGTAACATACAGGAATTCTATAGCATTGACGATAGGGTGGCATGTCTTGTTGTGAAACTTAATAAGAGGTACAAATTGAAGGTGGTACAAGTCTATGCCCCTACATGCAATCATGATGACCAGGAAGTCGAAAGCTTTTATGAAGACGTGGGATCGGCGATGGGTAAAGTCAAAACAAAATACACTATACTGATGGGCGACTTCAATGCCAGGGTAGGCAAGAAGCAGGCTGGAGACAAGTCAGTCGGGGAATATGGCATAGGCTCTAAGAATAGCAGGGGAGAGTTATTAGTAGAGTTTGCAGAACAGAATAATATGCGGATGATGAATACCTTTTTCCGCAAGCGGGTTAGCCGAAAGTGGACGTGGAGGAGCCCGAATGGTGAGACTAGAAATGAAATCGACTTCATACTCTGCACGAACCCTGGCATAATACAAGATGTAGACGTGCTCGGCAAGGTACGCTGCAGTGACCATAGGATGGTAAGAACTCGAATTAGCCTAGACTTGAGGAGGGAACGGAAGAAACTGGTATACAAGAAGCCAATCAATGAGTTAGGGTAAGAGGGAAACTAGAGGAATTCCGGATCAAGCTACAGAACAGGTATTCGGCTTTAACTCAGGAAGAGGACCTTAGTGTTGAAGCAATGAACGACAATCTCAGGGGCATCATTAAGGAGTGCGCAATAGAAGTCGGTGGTAACGCCGTTAGACAGGAAACCAGTAAGCTATCGCAGGAGACGAAAGATCTGATCAAGAAACGCCAATGTATGAAAGCCTCTAACCCTACAGCTAGAATAGAACTGGCAGAACTCTCTAAGCTAATCAACAAGCGTAAGACTGCGGACATCAGGAACTATAACATGGATAGAATTGAACAGGCTCTCAGGAACGGAGGAAGCCTAAAAACAGTGAAGAAGAAACTAGGAATAGGCAAGAATCAGATGTGTGCGTTAAGAGACAAAGCCGGCAATATCGTTACTAATATGGATGAGATAGTTCAAGTGGCTGAGGAGTTCTATAGAGATTTATACAGTACCAGTGGCACCCACGACGATAGTGGAAGAGAAAATAGCCTAGAGGAATTCGAAATCCCACAGGTAACGCCAGAAGAAGTAAAGAAAGCCTTAGGAGCTATGCAAAGGGGGAAGGCAGCTGGGGAGGATCAGGTAACAGCAGATTTGTTCAAGGATGGTGGTCAGATTGTTCTAGAGAAACTGGCCACCCTCTATACACAATGCCTCATAACCTCGAGCGTACCGGAATCTTGGAAGAACGCTAACATAATCCTAATCCATAAGAAAGGGGACGCCAAAGACTTGAAAAATTATAGACCGATCAGCTTACTGTCCGTTGCCTACAAAGTATTTACTAAGGTAATCGCAAATAGAATCAGGAACACCTTAGATTTCTGTCAACCAAAGGACCAGGCAGGATTCCGTAAAGGCTACTCAACAATAGACCATATTCACACTATCAATCAAGTGATAGAGAAATGTGCAGAATATAACCAACCCTTATATATAGCTTTCATTGATTACGAGAAAGCGTTTGATTCAGTCGAAACCTCAGCAGTCATGGAGGCATTACGGAATCAGGGTGTAGATGAGCCATATGTAAAAATACTGGAAGATATCTATAGCGGCTCCACAGCCACCGTAGTCCTCCACAAGGAAAGCAACAAAATCCCAATAAAGAAAGGCGTCAGACAGGGAGATACGATCTCTCCAATGCTATTCACAGCATGTTTACAGGAGGTATTCAGAGACCTGGAGTGGGAAGAATTGGGGATAAAAGTTGATGGAGAATACCTTAGCAACTTGCGATTCGCTTATGATATTGCCTTGCTTAGTAACTCAGGAGGCCAATTGCAATGCATGCTCACTGACCTGGAGAGGCAAAGCAGAAGGGTGGGTCTGAAAATTAATCTGCAGAAAACTAAAGTAATGTTTAACAGTCTCGGAAGAGAACAGCAGTTTACGATAGGTAGCGAGGCACTGGAAGTGGTAAGGGAATACATCTACTTAGGGCAGGTAGTGACCACGGATCCGGATCATGAGACTGAAATAACCAGAAGAATAAGAATGGGCTTGGGTGCGTTTGGCAGGCATTCTCAAATCATGAACAGCAGGTTGCCACTATCCCTCAAAAGGAAAGTGTATAACAGCTGTGTGTTACCAGTACTCACATATGGGGCAGAAACCTGGAGGTTTACGAAAAGGGTTCTGCTGAAATTGAGGACGACGCACCGAGCTATGGAAAGAAGAATGATGGGTGTAACGTTAAGGGATAAGAAAAGAGCAGATTGGGTGAGACAACAAACGCGGGTAAATGACATCTTAGTTGAAATCAAGAAAAAGAAATGGGCATGGGCCGGACATGTAATGAGGAGGGAAGATAACCGATGGTCATTAAGGGTTACGGACCGGATTCCAAGGGAAGGGAAGCGTAGCAGGGGGCGGCAGAAAGTTAGGTGGGCGGATGACATTAAGACGTTTGCAGGGACAACATGGCCACAATTAGTACATGACCGGGGTAGTTGGAGAAGTATGGGAGAGGCCTTTGCACTGCAGTGGGCGTAACTAGGCTGATGATGATGATGACTTTCTGGTAACCTTTATAGATCACTGCATTTTCACAATAAACCTTCTCATTAGAAGTTAGCGTACCCTGTTCTTACTGCTTCACATTATACATTCTTGCTACATTGGCCAAATAAAAGATTTTATAAGGTAAACAGAAGCATCATAAGGGCTATTAAACTGACTTGTCGCAGTATAAAAAAATGAATAGCCTGGCTGCAAATGGCCCCAGAGAACACATAGGACGAACAAGAAAACCGAGATGATCTAACAACCAAAAGTTTAATGTACACACCAAGTAAATGCTCGCTGACAAGCAATAGACCGAACATACACAAAAAGGAGAAGCAAAAGTTCGTGTGCGTTTCCTGACAGGAAATGCATCCATTTCTAACGGAGGCCGTGCTGACAAGATTAGCCCAGCATTTTTAGGTCTACAGCTTCCGTAATTTCCCTAGGCAGCCGATCTGCACAGAATGCTAGCTTCTTCCTCTACAATGCATGCTCAGATGTGGAGAGTGCATTGTAGAGGAAGAAGCTAGCATTCTGTGGAGATCGGCTGCCTAGAGAAATTATGGAAGCTGTAGATGCAAAGACACTGGGATCTTGTGTCAGCATGGCCTCTATTACACTTTCAGAGATGGATGCGTTTCTTGTTGGGATCTGTATGAACACACATCAGATCTTGCTTCTGTTTTTTGTATAACTTCGATTTATTGCTTGTCAACCAGCATTAACTCGGCATGTTCAATAAACTTTCATTTGTTAATACACCTCATGATTGTCTTGGTCTCTAGCAGAAAGGTGTTCATTCTTTTTACAGTGAAGCTGTATATGCCTAGGCGAAACACTCGTGGTCCGATCACAAAAACCCTAGTGTGGGGGTGTGAGCCATTGTTTAATGGGGTGTGAGCCATTGCATTCGCCTTGCATGATGGACGGAGAAATTTGTTGTTGGGGAGACATAGAAATGATTATGCATTTCAAACATACATTTATATACGTAATATTGATGGGAAGGGACACAGAGGGGGATGGGGTTAAGACAAGATCATGATGTCATTATTATCTCGCAGCAAAGGTGTGGTGGGCCATTCACTAGACCGATAGTGACGTCGTTTCTCTCTAGCAGCAGAGCACGCGTGCAGCAGTCTCTCTCCGACTTCCGAATAGGTTCAAAAATGTGTCCCTGTATTTAATTAAATGAAATGTGCAGCCCCGGTGTGTCACTTGGTAACTACAGTGCATAACTGAGTCATAAACATTATGATTAACGCATTACAAAACGCAAGTGCGTAACATAATTCAGAAAGACTTTGATGGACCCGCTGGATTAACACAATGAACCATACATTGCACTTTCCAAGACGGTGATCTTGCAAAGTGCGATGTGTGGCATTCCAAATAAACAATGTGATAAACCCAAGCCAAACATGTGCATAGCCTCATTAAGAAACAGACATAAATAATAATATAGAAAGACTTGAATAAACCATTGAAATTAACCCAGTTATAAAGACCGGGGCCGCACAATTTAGCTTCGCTGGTCTACTGTCTGTGCAGGGTGCATGGGCAGTAACTTTTTTTGTTATTTTTTGTTAAGTATTGTATAATGTTGTACCAGTAAAACACGTTGGGCTTGTTGGTGCAATGTATTGGTACTGCTTTTTCGCTGGTTTTTTTCTTAATGTTGTGCCCTTCTTCATTTTGTAACAACTTTTTTATTCACCCTTGCATAATACTCGAACCTTGCAGCCTGCGAGGTATATAAATAAATAAGTACATAAGCACGTCATTCATTCATCTGCATACACCTCGCACCATTCCTTGCTCAACAAACGTCATTGTGTTGATGTCTCGCAGCGTGCATCTGCATTAACTGCCATTTGCGTTTCGGTATGGTTTGTGAACAGTCTACTGCCTAAAGATTACATGACATTACGGTTGTGACCTATGCGGTGCATAAGCAAACCTTGTAGAAGATGACATGTTGGATTGTTGAAAATAAGACGAATTGTATATATCGCAGTTACTTTAACAGCATTTAATTTATCACTTGACAAAAACTTCACTTCGCCTAGATTCCAACATGTACACTGAATCTGCAGTTTGTTTTGCTTATTAATGTAGTCGTTACTGCATGGCCACATTGTAGACTTGAAAACAAAGTTAAATAAATTTGTTTGTTGCAATATAGCAATATGTGCAGATCACTGCGATTGTAACAGCACAACTTGATACAAACATGCACACTATGGGATGCAGACAAATGCTCAGGACAAACTCCAGAATGTTTGCATCCTGATACTTATGAAAGTGAGCGGTTTCATTCCATGGCTGTCAGTGAGAGGGAGAGAGAAAACTTAATTGTGTTCGTGGAACAAAAACGCATTGATAAGCTTAGAGATATAGTCATTGCTTAATACTTTCGAAATGAATAATTCTAGCTTGCTATCGACATTGAAGCAGCCTTTCGACAGCAATAAAAGGAATAAGTTTTTCCAGCTCTGAATATTGAATTGCAGGAATTGCACGCAGGCATAAAATTCTGCCAATATAATCTGTTTAGGAATACCAAATTGGAATAAACATTGAGGCCTGCATTGGTACTTTCTCTGGCTGAGCAATCTAGTTTGAAATGACTCCCATAAGCATGTCGTAACAATGTTGATCTAATACAGGTTAAATGCATGACTAGCTTAAGAAATCTGGATGATTGCTATAAATTACAGTGAAGAAGCTACAATATCTAATAACAATAATAATATAATAATAATATTTATTTACACAAAACAGGCTAACCGTGAGAGGCGTCCGAGGATGAGCAGAAAGCTGAAAAATTCTACGGCAAGTGCGCCTGCTGGGCCTACGATCCTGCATTATGAATAGCGCGTATTGATATGGTCTTCTTGTTAGAAGTTCCGAGTATTGAATTGAATTATGGGGTTTTACGTGCCAAAACCACTTTCTGATTATGAGGCACGCCGTAGTGGAGGACTCCGGAAATTTTGACTACCTGGGGTTCTTTAACGTGCACCTAAATCTAAGTACACGGGTGTTTTCGCCCCCATCGAAAGGCGGCCGCCGTGACCGGGATTCGATCCCGCGACCTGGTGCTCAGCAGTAGAAGTTGCGAGTATACTACCAGCGCGAGATATGGGACAACAAATTGGACGAGAAGCGTGTCTTTTAGAATGCTATGTTACAACGTACAGGTTTCTACAAAAGGGACAGTAACTGCTCGAAACATTTGATGCGTCGGCTTTTGCGCCTTTAGAAATTTTCAGAGAGGGCTCTCATATATATATTCGCAGCGCAAGCACGGCGATGGTCGAACCAGGCTAGCGCTAAGGTTGAATGTCACAACACAATTTTCATTCCACGTCGTAATCACACAGATCGTTTGAGGCTTCGTTCAGGGGCACACGCGGGCGTTCGGGTTGGTGCTTCTTGTTGCGTTCGGCGTAAGAATATGGCTAGGAGCAGGCACCACATATGCGCAATGACGGGCAATATACATGCATCATTTCTCCAGAAGCTGACGCCGAGCACGGCTGGCGCGAGGATCTTGTTGGGCTGACACGACAACTTCGTGGCAGCCGAATTCCGAATACTGCATATGCGGTGAGGGTAGCTATATGAACTTGTCGATAGGTCATCTTGTAGATTGTTGTAGCGCAGGCAGAACGAAACGGTCATAGAAGGCAGATGAGACAACACACAGTTAGAGTGACCTAGAATTTCTAGTACACTCTAACACAGCGCTGAACCACCTGCGAACAGCTGTTTACGTGCACCATGTCGGACTGAACTACAGAAACCGCCGTCGCGCACTCCAAGACAAATCTTAACTAACGTTTTTAAATTAGTAAACGTAGATATTATTTGCTTCTAATCAAGAGAAGTCAATAATATTATAGTGTAAACGTTTTATTCACTACAATAGAAGAATTATACAGCGTGTGCCACGAAACCTGGCAGTAAGCAACCCTGGGCGTCGCACCAGTCGCATTGTTGAAATCGAAATCATGTGAAATGAGCCCTCTAAAAATCGCATTGCGACGCGTGCGACAGCACCGATTTTCGTTGTTTCAGTCGCAGCATGTGAAACAGCCTTATGTCATGTGGTGTACGTCAAAACGACGATCGCATTTGTACTACGGCGAAGAAATGTTAAAACATGATGAATTTGGGCGATCATAAACTCGAAGTTTCTAGCTATATAGTGTTACCTGCTACAAGGAAAATATTAGGCAAAGTGAGCTGGTCCCAGAGATAGTGAAATAAAACACGGTGCCTCGAAGTGCGAGCTGTCAAGAGCAAAGACGACGATAAAGTTGTATGGCACGATCCGAGTATTACAAAGAGCTGGCTGGCTTTGGAACGCGAGAATTATGCGTTCAGATAGACAATAAGTAATACACCGTGTGCTTTGTTCATGTTATTAGGACTTTATTCGTTATGGAGGAGCTGCATGATCAACAAGCGCGCCGAGCCGCCCACCTCGTTCGACAGGTTCTGTCATTCGAGAAGAGGTTGCTCAAGTGCGTAGCGTGGTTGAAACGTAACATGTTCGTTTCTGAATGGCTTTCGCAACGGGGCGCTTGCTCTTGTAAACCCTATTTTCTGAAATCTCATTGGACTGTGCAGCATGTGAGCATTTTTTTTCTAAGTATATCTGAATGTAAGGTAAATAGATGTTCGATTCCACCAGGAGTTGCACGTTATTATTTGTACGGGCACTCCATCCACATTTCTGCCGTCACCGTGATGTTCCCGTGTAAAGTCCAAGGGCGATAACATCGTCGCCGCGCGCCGTATGTTATGTGTGCGAGTAAACGCCTGCGCGGGTGAGCCGATGATGGTGGCTCGATCTCGCGCGCGAATGGTAGGAAAGCAGGGAGTAAGCGCGCCGTCTTCCGTCGCGCGCAAAGCACCGGCGGGAGGGAGGGAGCGAAAAGGGGGGGGGTTATTTCGGCAGCTGCTATGTATTGCGTGGCGGCGCGGGCCGTATGTTGACAGCGATCTGCGATGCGGACAGAGTGCGCCGATTGGTGATAGCTTCGTGTGCGCTGTGTTTTTTGCCGTTCGCGCTGAAGGGAGAAGCAGCACAAATAAATTCGCTCGCCGCTGCCGCGCTGCTTCACTCCAGCGTTTTGACAGCTAGTTTCCGGGATGATCGAGTGAGATATGTTCATGTTTACTTGTGCGCGAGTGACACCATGCTTGTTAATTTAGTTAGTAAGCTAATGTTTGCAAGTTTATACGGCTGATAAAACTACTACTCTTACTTCATATAGATGTCTACTAATATGCTATCGCAAGAGGTGCTTCGCGTTTCAGGCGAAACTGCGACTTTCTTTAGGTAGGACAGGAAGCTATTTTTCTGATCTACCTCAAGGTGCCAATAATTAGCCAAATAAATGCTTCTCATTAAAACACTGCGTACGCAATGCCTAGACCTAATCTGTTTATTACTGTTTCGACACAACGGTTGACACCCGCCGTGGTTGCTCAGTGGCTGCGGTGTTGGGCTGCTGAGCACGAGGTCGCGGGATCGAATCCCGGCCACGGCGGCCGCAATTCGATGGGGGCGAAATGCGAAAACACCCGTGTACTTAGATTTAAGTGCGCGTTAAAGAACCCGAGGTGGTCGAAATTTCCGGACACCTCCACTACAGCGTGCCTCATAATCAGAAAGTGGTTGTGGCACGTAAAAACCCCATTTTTTTAGAACAGCTGACCATCACTGGAATGTTGAATTGCATTTTTAGATCAACATAGAACGGTACAAATAAAATTACATCGGGAAAGTCTATTGCGGTTACATATATATATATATATATATATATATATAGTTGTGGCTGAGGAAATCACGCTGACCCCGGCAGTACAATGAAGAAAAAGAGATTACGACGTACGTTGAATTAGTGCAGTATATTTCACTGACATTTCGGCCGGTGGACCCGCCTTTGACAAAGACCGGCCAGACCATTAGCTTACACGTCAAGGAAATATACTGTGCTAATTCAACGTACGTCGTACTCGCTTTATATATATATATATATATATATATATATATTTATATATATATATATATATTTCATTTCCTAGGTCACGATCATTTTTGTTTATGCTAGTGGAGTTAATGGCCAATAAAAACTCTTGAGAGTTACACGGGACGGCACATTTCAGGGGGTATGGCTGAGAGCCTACGAAGGTCAAGGCAGACATTACGGGCGTAAAGTTTTGCTTTCGTCCAAGTCGTAACGTTGGATCATTTTGAAATTATCTGTTCCCTCGTAGGTGGTATGTAGGATGCGGGTGTAGGACTTTCATTTTTACACGAGTCATCAATGTAAATCTTAATGATATCCCCATAGGTATAGTAGATATGACACAGCCGTCGTGCCGAAAGGAGATATCGACGCACTAAGTCAATTCAGGATCTCAGAACAGCCAGGCGAATGCAAAAGAAGATACAACGGCGCATGGATAAACTAGAGGCTCAGCGTTGGTCGAAATTTTGTGCGTCGCTAGATCCCCGCAAACCGCTATCTCAAATATGGAGAACTGTGCGAGGTCTACGTTCTGTTCCGGAACAGCGTTTCCCGTTTAAGGCCCTAGCACTATTCCAGCGCCGACAAGACATTGATGTGGCAGAAGACTTCTGTGCTATGATTGCGGGCCAGCCAACTCGCACAGGTTCGCTTACATTGAACCGTATTCCAGATTCACGCGATTCACGCATGGATCTGCCTTTCACGACGCAAGAGCTTGACGCGGCGCTCGCCCTCTGTAATCGGTCGTCGTCGCCTGGTCCGGATGACATATCTTACCGCATGCTATGTCACCTTGGTGAACGGGCACGAAGTGCACTCCTTCATATCTATAACGAGTCCTGGCAAGAGGGCAAAGTTCCTCAAGATTGGAAGCTCAGCCGCCTGGTACCGCTTCTTAAGCCTGGCAAGTCTCCCTTAGAGATTACTTCATACCGACCGATTGCGCTGGCAAGTTGCGTTGGGAAGGTAATGGAGCGAATGATCCTCGCCAGACTTGAGTGGTATCTTGAACATTACGAAATCTACCCGGACGCCATGGCTGGTTTTCGACGTCACCGATGTTCTATCGACAACGTTATCGATCTGGTAACCTATGTTCAACACCAAAAGGCGTGTAAGAGGTTATCTGTCGCAATGTTCCTAGATATAAAGGGAGCCTACGACAACGTTCTTCATGACGCCATACTTGAAGCATTGGAATCGGTGGGCCTAGGCGGTCCATTATATCGTTGGACTCGCAGTTATTTACATAGGCGGTCTCTATTTCTTAACACTGAAGCTGGCCCAACCTCGGAATATTATACGCACCATGGAGTTCCACAAGGTGGTGTCTTGAGTCCAACGCTTTTCAACCTTGTACTCATTGGTCTCGTGGAACGGCTTCCGACCACAGTTAAAATTTCAATGTATGCCGATGACATCTGCGTGTGGGCATCTGGTTTGACACGGCCGCAAGTACGCGCCAGGCTTCAAAAAGCTGCCACGTCAACATCGGCCTACTTAAATGAACAAGGCCTCTAGATCTCGCCAGAAAAATGCGCATTGGTCGCGTTTAGCCGGAAGCCAATGAGATTATACGATGTCTCTATCGACGGTCAAAACATTCCTTATGTCAGGACGCACCGATTCTTAGGAGTAATCATTGATCGCGACCTCTGCTGGAGTCCTCATGTGGCCTACCTAAAGAAGCGCCTGACGGATATCTCTAATGTGTTTAAGTTTCTTGGAGGAAATGTCTGGGGTACTTCAGTACATGCAATGATGCAACTGTACAGGACGCTCTTTCTTGGGTATTTGCGATACAGCTTGCCTTTGCTGACCAACACCTGCAGAAGTAATATCCGTACACTCGAAAGCGTCCAGGCCCAGGCGCTAAGAGTGTGTCTTGGATTGCCGCGGTGTTCATCAACGGCTGAAACCATTGCGATTGCACACGATTTCCCAGCCAAGACCCATATAGTCATGGAAGCACTCAGAGCACACGTAAGACACCTTGCTCGAGCCCCTGCCCATCATCTAGCCTCACTGCCAGAGGATCGACCACGCGCTTCCTTTTGTGAAACTGTCCTGCCCTATCGTGCATACCTTCCATCCGGTTATACAGCTCCAGCGAAAGTTCCGTTTCCACCATGGTGCTTGGCTCAAGCAAAGGTTCGACTTATCGTACCAGGCATACGAACAAAAGCCCAACTCTCGTCTCCAGCACTCAAGCAGCTTTCACTGCTCTTGCTGTACGAGACGTACAACGATCATCATCATCTGTATACTGACGCTTCAACCACGGTGAATGGGTCTGCAGGATCGGTGATCTTTCCTGCAAAACCTTCCACCATAAAGATTCGACTCTCTCACCAGACTACATCGACTGCCGCGGAGCTTGCTGCTATTCGTTGTGCACTTCGGGTAATTTCTGAAGAACTACCCAAGAAATGGAGCGTGTTCACTGACTCCAAGGCTGCGCTTCATTGTTTGGTTTCTGCCTTACGCCGAGGACCCCACGAACAACTAGTTCTAGAAATCAGACTGCTGCTTCACCACCTCGTCGAGCAAGGACACGACATCACGTTGCAGTGGATTCCAAGCCACTGTGGCATAATGGGCAATGAACTTGCCGACGCAGCAGCACGATCTGCACATGAGGAGGGCTTGCAAGACTCCATTCCCTTCTCAAGAACAGACGCTGCAACGAAAATTCGTGTGCTTGCAAATGAATCCATCAAAACTTTATGGAACACACCAAGCTTACAGCATACACGTCTACACCGACTGGACCCATCCCTTCGACTTCGACCCCCATCTGGACTCTCTCGACTAGAAACAGCAGTACTTTGCCGACTGTGGCTTGGTGTCGCCTACACAAGATCCTTCGCCTTCCGAGTCGGTATGGACGACAGCGCGGCTTGCAGACACTGCGGCGGCGAGGAGACCATCGAACACGTGCTCTGCCACTGTCCTCAATACAGCGCGCACCGGCTGTCACTAGCGACCACGTTGGCACGCCTTGACGACAGGCCACTTTCAGAACAGTCAGTTTTGGAATGCCGACGTGAACTGTCGTCGCAGCAAAAGTCGGTCAAGGCTTTGTTGACTTTTCTACGTGACAGTGGCCTATTAGAAAGACTATAAGGACCCCATTTCATCCCTTTTCATATTTTTTTTTCTCACGCTTTTATTTTTGTCACGCTCTTCTTTCCGTCTTTACTTCCCCTTTCCCTTCCCCTAGTGCAGGGTAGCAAACCGGAGGTTCTAAGTCTGGTTAACCTCCCTGCCTTTCTCTCATTTGCATCTCTCTCTCACACAGCTAAGAGGTATATGCCGTCCAATTGAATTACTGTGGTCGAACGTGCGAAGAACTACAGCCTGATGATGCAGGTCCGGAATGATGGAAAGATTAGATTCCAGCTCCATTCCGTTTCGCGCAGCGTGATTTGCTCCCATGATTGGCCGATCCATAGGAAATACGCTTAGAATAACAAAGTATCAGATGAAAAGTAATGTTGTATTCTGTAGGGCCAGTATTTTGCAGTGTGAGCAACTACAGGGACTTTAACGACGATTTTACGTGTGCCCTTAGAGCGTAAATATTCCACCGGAACTGGAGCACGAACTGAAGCGAGGGGGCTGGTTGTTGCGCTTGTCAACTTTCATGTGGAGTGCTGTAGTCAGCGAAGTGAAACAAATAATCAAACTAACTGGGTTCTAATGGAACACTGATGTCCAATAAAGATAAGTCCAGAAAGCGTGGCGGTACTTGCGAATGAGCCCGGTAGTTAGCAGTGATTGAGAGCCCCGTCTGTTTATATCTAACCTAACTACGGTGGAGGGTGTTGTCGCGGTTCGTTATGTGCAAGAAATGGCTTCCGCCTTTGGTAGACAGAAATACGTGCGTTAACTTGCATCACCATCAAACTGAGTGAAGAAGAAAGGGAAATAAACTACCCGACCAGCCGATCAAGCTGATCCATCTTGAAAAAAGAAAGTGAAGTAGACATGTGTTTGTAGTCCTTTGGAGAAACGATCGATTATGTTTATCACGCAAATTTTGTGCGGCTGAGGGTTTTAGTTTGCATGTTTATACTTGGTCGTTCTTTTCTTTTTCTTGTCTTATGCAAGGCCCATAGGTTTCTGGTTTGTTGTCAATGAATCCAGGAAACACTTAGTTGAAACTTAATGTTTGTTCCATACCTTTTTGCTAAATGTACAATGCGCGGGTCGCACTTTGGCAAGTCGCTGCACAGCTTAATAATTCAGCTTTATTGATTGTCAAGACATGAATTTAATGGAGCGATTGGCTCTAGGTGCATCTTGAAACAGAGCATAAGAAAAAATGAATGCATGAAAAGTTAAAGAAAATGACGAAGAGTGTCCAAGAGCCCGAACGTACATGTAAGGTTCCGTACAAAAGTATAACGAATGCACAGGAGGGAGGGAGTACATGAACATATGTAGACATGCTCAGTTCCTCAAAAAAGCGTTAAGTACTGAAAATAGCCCAAGGACACGCAGAGGCGTGGGAAATTTTGTACACTAGTGCGCTAACGCGACTGCACGCAACTATTATTAGCTACATTACACGTAATATCCACATAGAGGCACAAAGCCGAATCCTCGTTATACGACCAAGATTGATCCGCATTTCTGGGTGACGCGAATTGTCCTGGTTATAATGCACCAATTACAATGCGTTCTGCTTCTGAAAGACTCGTATGCTCTGCGTGGTGGTAATGGTGCAGCAGTCGGGCGTTAGGCTGGCCTGTCTTGCCGGCAATTGTCCCGTCTGACAATCGCATGTGTCATGGGCACTCGAGCGGGAATCATGGGCAATCGATGGGTGATGGGAACGTGGAGAAAGCGGTGAACGCGCGCGTCCACCTGATCCCAAGGTCACTGCGAAATATACAGGGTGTCCCAGCTATCACGCTCGAAACATTAAAGATGGAATACTTTACGTGCATAAGTCCAAGTGGGTATCGTTCGGAGTTTACTTGAATAACCACCAGTAAATTTTAGTCCTTGATATCCTATTAGTTAATTCAAATAATTAGCTAACTTTTTTATTGTTGTTCCGATTACTCAGAAGTTAATGGGAGAGTTGTAGATAAACGTGCGTCCAAATGATATGTTTCCGGGAAGGCACACATCACGTATATTCTAGGGAAGAGTGAACGCACGTGAAATATGAACAAAAAAATATATCATGTGACTACGCACCAGCGCATGTGGAATCACTGCGCCAATAAACATTCTCGGGGGCATATAAACTGGTCCCTGCAAATGCTTCAGCGACGGTAAGGCACGATACACGGTCACTGGTGGAAGCGGGACTCCTCAGCGCATTCAACAAAGGAAGGACGCAGAGACTGGAAGCAGTGCTGATACCTAGGTATACTGTACTATTTTTCCGACACACACCACTTAGTGTATAGGTTCGAACACGTGCAGAGCACTATCAAACAGGGTGGTTTTCGCAGGGCGCAGTTGGCTTCTGCTGCTGGGACTTGTTAAAGGACCTTTGAAACAGCTTTTATTAAAATGTGAGGAACATTATGCCGGTATGAGTAGGATACTCCTTAAGGAATATATTCGCGAATATTTTTTTTTTAGAACGTCTAGTGTGAACAGGCGCTCACACTAGGCGCTCACGTCCGTTCTCATCGGTTCCTCTTAGCGGGGGTGACGCGGACAACAGTGTACCTGGCTATATTGCTCCTTACTTCTATTATTATTATTATTATTATTATTATTATTATTATTATTATTATTATTATTATTATTATTATTATTATTTACGGTATGTTTGTTATACCATATTGAGGTTGGCGTCTCACGACGGCTCCTGAGAGGGACCAATTAATGGTGGCATGACAGCCGTGACCGCGTCAACAACAGCCGCTTCACCGTTTCCTAAAAGATCTGGACGGGCGCGCCTGTATGCACGAGATGGGGCTCGCGAGTAATCCGTGATAAAAAACGATCGCCGTTTAGCTGCTACCACCTTCCGCTGGCATCCGGCTGGCATTTCGAAAATGGCGACGAAAAAAAATCGGCCCCAATAGCCCGTTTCTTGCGAAGTCCTTTAGTTGAGTCCACTGTAACGTCATCACTGATTCCGTCTCATGGGTCTGACGAAGCGTGGGGGCGTTGAAGGTCGCAGGAGAGAGCAATATAGGAAGCAATCTATTAGGCGATATTTAGGTATGCCTGCTGCACGGAGCAGAACTATTTGCGTCGTGTATTTTCAAAAAGATAGGTGGTCATGCGGTAGCCTTACCCCCCCCCCCCCCTTCATATTCGCATAAGGTCAAGAACGTCCATGGTCTGAAGGGTGTGAGGTTCGTGTAGTTTTCTCTGTTCCATGGAACACGTCACAAACGTGTAGGCGCGCACCAAATGAAAGACTACGGTCTACTTGCGAAAAAGTTTATATAATCTATACAGCTAGATCAATGTATCAATGATTTACTTAAAACAGAACGCACTTTCAATTAAGAAGAAAACGCGCTCACGCCTGCATCATCACTGTCTAGCTTGCACGTGCGAGCCAGCTCTGTATGCTACAATAGTGTACTACGAAATCATGATAACAGGGTAATAAAGCCAACTGAGGCGTTTTCATCTACAACAAAGGGAATTGATGTATCAGTGTTCTCTCCATTAATCTGCATAACAACGAACTTCAGTTATCGGAGTACTCTTTTTGATCATTACATCGTGCTTTGTTTGACGGTTCTCTGCGCATATGTAGAGCTATGTATACGGTTTCTGTTCATTGAAAAATAATGTAGTTGGGAGGCAGCGCTCTTTCCTGCCTCTGGTGTCCTTCCTCTGCTATTTGAGTTGAAAACTTGCTATTTAGTATGCACAAACTAGCCAGGCAACGCACTTTACTATGTTAATAAAAGGAAGTGCTTCCTGCTTATGGCGGTTGCTTTGGTCCACTGGTATGTAAATTGAAGTAGGTGCGATAGGAAGAAAACAATGAACCTAGTGCTCCGACTTCCGAAAAGAAACCATGCTCACTTCTTTTACTGTGTTTCCATACGTTGGTTTTCGTGCTTATTTTGTTCGGTTAACGTAAATGCTCAAAGCATGCACAAGGGAACGGTGTGCGACGATCGCGGAGTACCGCGCACTGAGAAGTATGAAACAAATAATTGCGATTTTAAGCGTGGCAGTGATGCTCGCCTTCCGCGGTGCACGGGTATACGATTCCGCCCGGATTCCCCAAGGACGTGTAATAAAACGAACATGCATTATTCGTCTGTAGAACCCGCAGCTCTGCATCATTTTCACAGAAAGTTGGGGCGAAGCACTACGCCGGCGGCTGCTCCCGCTGCTACAGCCACCTCTCTACCTTAAATGTTTCGCCACGTGAACGCTGAGCTGTCATCACAGCAGACATTCGCAATCTAGAATAGCGTCGCGGAAGCATCCGTGTATCAAGCGAACTGCTGTAGCGATTGAATTTGTACATTGCCAACCGCTTATTTGGAGCCGCAAATATACGTTACGACGTCGATTGCCGGGAAGCGTCTCCTGAAGGCTCTGCAAAACGTGCGACGTCAGGCGAGCGTAGTCCATCGAGTGTAGAATAATAAATTTCCTGCCGGCGTACAGATAGAGAGAAAGCAAGGATAGGAAATGCAGGGAGTTCAACCAGATGAGCATCCGGTTTGCTACCCTACACTGCAAAAAGGGAAATGGGGAATAAAAAGGAGGGAGTGAACACAGCGTACACGTGGTTGGGAGGATACACAGAAAGACTATAAACGGTCACTCAGGCCGGTGCACTTGAACGAACTACTGCACCAGTGCGCAAATAGCTGTTGGCGCCAGCGATGGATGTGGGAGCGTTCAGGTTATCTCACTAACCTAAGCGGCTCCAAAGCAAGGAAAGAGAGCACTTTCTGGCAACCTTAGGGCGCGTTGTGGATCTGTCAACACTTCCGTATTCTAATAATGTGAAATTCTGTCATTCTTAAATTTGGTAAAAAATACGCCACCTAAAAATAGTCGCAGTTTTGCCCGAAAGGCTAAGGATTGATTGCGATAGCATATTACTGGACAGCTATACGAAGTAATTATCGTAGTTTTATCGGCCGTATAAACTTGTAAACATAGGCATGATAACTAAATTAACAGGCATGGTGTCACGTGCGAGCATGCAAACATGAACACATCTCACTCGAGGCCCGCGAAAACTCGCTGTCAAAACGTTGGAGTGAGGAAGCGTGGCAGCAGCAGCTGCAGCGAATTGACCTTCGTTCTGCCTCTCGCATCAACACGAACTAAGCCGCGAAAACGCAGCGTACGGCGGACTCTGTACCCGTCGCAAATGGCTTTTAAGATACAGCGGCCCGGAGTAGAACGCCCTACCCGCTCAGTATACCCGTCCCCCGGAGCCTGCTGCGCGACGGAAGACGGCGCGCTTTATCCCCGCTTTCCTACTTTGCTTGCGCGAGATGAATCCCCGATCGCCGGCTCACCCTCGCAAGCTTTCACTCGCACATACAGCATACGGCGCGCGGCGATGATTTTATCGCCCTTGGACTTCATGCGGAAACTCACGGCTATACAGCGCCGGCGACGCCTACGCCACATATGCGCCTGGAGTGTCCATATAATTGATTCCGCAATAAAAAGGAATACAACGAACGCGAAATGTTGAACGATGGAGTTTCAGCTATACTACGTGCCCCAATCACTGTTTTTCGCCGGCGTTTGGGAGTCTGAATATGTGAGCGCTATTTCAGTGCGGGAACCAGAGGTCGCGGTGAGGCTCTCGCTGTTTCTTCACTCTGCTGATTATAATACCAAGGCTCTTTTGCGAAACGGTGTTCTGCCGTCATTGTGTTTTAATTGTGCAAATCAACACAACCCGGTTCGCACCGCTTGAAGACTCATTTTTTTCGCTTGGAATTTTTAAGCGAAACTAAAACGTTTTCTCTGAACTGGGAAAAATGACCGGAAGAGAAAAAAATTGCGTTTCAACGCCCTGGATCTAATGTTACATGACTTTTGTTCGCTTAACTTGCACATGCATCCGGTGTAGTACTTCCAGCGATATCAAAGCATCCCGGTAGCCACTGCACCACTATAAAGTGTTTTTTCTTCTTTCTATCTTTCCTTGCCCTCTTTCCCGCACCTATTTGCCCCACCCCAGTGCAGGGTAGCGAACCGGAAACTCGCATCTGGTTAACCTCCCTGCCCGTCTTCTCTCTCTCTCTCTATCATAACGTGTCTGTCTGCGCTATAGCTTTTGCGTTTTGGGCGTTTCATACACTGATCGTGTGCTAAGTAATTTTTGCGTCTATATTATTTATTGATTGCAGGGCCGGCTTGGGGGGTATTTGTTAAAAATATTCCATTTTTGTACTCTCTCTCCTGATACTGTGAAGTGCAGTGCAGACAGGTTATAGAAAGTTCACTTACGGCTGAAGGTATCAATTCATTTAATGTAGGCAGTCTTTGTAGCTTCAACTTCAGCGTGAAGAATTGAGGAGCAGATGAATTTGTGGCATGGTTCGCTCGTATACACGCGAGCTTACACAGGGCATGAGTAGTATTTCTGGTAAAGTGCCAGTGGCTGAACAAATACCGAACAAATCTGAAGATATGATGTTCTCTACTGATAATACAAAATCTGGGGCTTTCAGCATCTAAGCTGGGGGAACTAGCACACATTCGCCATAATTAAAAGTTCGGCAATATAGTTGTATGATGCCGAACAACCTTGCAAGGTTTTCATTTATCTCTTATCATCAGACATTGGTTTCGTGAGCTCTTCTCACATATACACTTAAAATACGGATGCGAAAGAAATAAACAGACTTCAGTGATTCGTTCAGCTCTGCATTCGTTTATTGCGACAGCGTTTTGTTACAGCACTGTGAAAATCGCCACCCCCTTTCTTTTTTGCTTGCTTGCTTCTTTCTAAATTATTGCGCTCACCCACTGTAGTGGAACGGCCAAGAAACCACCTGCAGTTGTAAGAAGTCTAGTTAGGAAGGGTTGCGGTGGAAGGTTTATGCAATATAATTTAAATGAATTATTCGAGAAAAACATTACATACTTGTAATCATTATTATCTAATGATTGTAAATTCGATGATATTACCAAATGAAAAGCGTTGTTTAGATAAATTTTCTGTGACTACCTTTTTGTGATGCACGAATCTACCTGTCTGTATGGTGTAGTAATGCATGCTGTGAATGACACGGAGACTTAAGCACGCTCAGGCTCCCCATATCTAAGTATACTAGCTTTATTTAGTTCAAATGTACAACTTAATGGAAACTTATGCCCGTAGCTCTTTGGTCAATGTCATACTGGTCCGTTCAGTATTGCTTCTTGTGGCCTCCGAAATGCACGCAAAAAAATGCCACCGCTTTCAGAGGCTGCATGGAGCGCAATGGCTTGCACTAAATGTCAAGCGCCGTTGTTCAGCGACAGATTTGTGCTTGGCGCGTCAACTCCCTAGTGCACATTGTTGAAATGACGTAAGTTTGAATTTCAGTGGCAATAAAAGGAGAAGTTTTGCTTTAGACACTGATTTGGTTACCATCCGCACGTTTTTCACATGAAATTTGCATACCTCTACTATCAAACTTTTCAATATTATGCGCCGAAACATTAACGTGTCTGTGGGGTAGAGAGGCACATAGGAGGCGACTAAATATTATGCAGGCCATATGAGTGATTTGTTTAATTACTCAGAACAGACGTGTGCGCTCACTGGAAGTGGAGGCAGTTGTGGACCAACTTTTTGTTTTCTTCCCCCTGCAAGGCGATGGGGAAGCTGACAGTGAGGAGGCGGCCCGACGTCGACAAGATAGCGCCAATGACCACACTGGTCATCGTCAGCGTAAAAAAATAGACAGATGGACGGACAAGGCAAATTCAGCTTCGAGCACTTAAGTGCAGTCGCAGTAAAAATGGAGCTGACGTGACTCAGCAACGATCACTAGACTCGAGGTCCCTCGGTGAACACCGAGACACACTCTATAAGCTCTCTTTTCTAGTAAACGTTAGAGTTCTTCCCAAATTGTTCGCAGCAGATTGTGCAGAATGGGTGCCAAGTAAGCAATCTTTTCCTTTATGAGTGCGTTATAAAAAATTTGGAGCAGTAGTGAATCAAGTGATTAGTCGACGAAGTACGTTGGTAATAGAGTTGACTGTCATGAGCACTGACGTATACGAAGCCGATGACAGTTGTTGGTCCAGAATAACGCTAATAAACTAATAAATTTCATTTGGTTTGCACTCACGAAAGCTTGCCATTGACGATTAAGATGAAAGCTATTTATTTGCCGTCTAAGGATGGGCGTTACAGCTGTATTAGCTCGAGACAGACGCGTGGCCCTTTTTTTTTTTTTGAAGTCAATAACTTCGAGGCCTCCAGCAACATCGATTGAAGCACACCTATATATGCAAATGAATGTGATACACATATGAAGACAACATCTGCTTACAGTGAATATTGCAGAACACATGACAGTTCTCGCTGCAAATATTGTCACATACTAGTGACGGTGAAAAAAGCCAGCAGACACCCCGCCCTGTGGGAATTGATGTCACAGGTGCTGTGCTGTGTTCTTCCTTCAGTCATCATACTTTGCGCTGTGCCCACATGTCGATACTGAATCACCAACTCGCCCAAGCTTCCACCTTAGAAAGCACCAAGATTTAGGCGGCTGTTTCATGACCTACATGACACGCATGTCATGACATTCATGTCAAGACCTATCATTCATGTTCGTCATACACGCTTGTCATACTACGCCAATTTTGGCCAATAGCAATTGAACGAAACGACCATGAGAGCACGAAGACGTAGGCGACTAGATAGATACTGCCAAAATGGCAAATGCTCGCCAAGAAATATTTAAAAGCAATGCAGCAAAGCTGTTAATACCTTAACTTTTTACTTACACTCAAAGTTACACTCAAAGCACAGCGACAGCGGCGAACACATTCGGCGATTATCGAAAATGTGATCAGGCGGTCAAGCACGTCCGCTCTAATAGATAAGTAGCAGAAGTTTCCAGAGTAATCGCTGGTGCCCGCGTGTCTTACAGAAAGGGCTACACAATTCGCGTCACGCGTGAAATCAGACTACACGAGCTTCGGTGACAACAGACAACACACACAGCCATCGATCACATTCCCGTAAGTTCCAATCATGCAGGCAGGCGCGTCTTGCGCTGAGCGATAACTTCAGTGGCGAATTCGGCAAATGGCACCGGCGCGCACCCGTCGTCCAGAGGCGACGATGATTGGATGAAACTGTGCATTGTGGCGCTCCGGTGCGCACTGGGGCGCTTTCACGGATTCACCATAAGTTGTTAGTGGCTGCACTGCAGTCCCTGAGAAAAGGATGAATAAGTACACGTGTCAATATGGCATTCCGCAATCGAAAAGAAAAATACTGAATGCACTTGGTTGTCGGAAAAAGTAAGTTAGCAGTCAAATTTCTTCGGAGGCATTACACTGAGGCAGGGCTGTATATTGTAACCGTTATCCATAGTAACCATGTCAAAATGGTAATGCTGGTTGCTGAAGTACCGGTGGCTTCACAGACACCAGC